>NW_028301565.1:6670000-7000000 GCF_042242905.1 Orbicella faveolata
ACAAAATCGAAATCGTTATTCCAAGTTGATTAAAGAAAGCGTCATCGTAACTTTGCTGATTATTTCTGCTTTATTCACATATTTTCAGCTCAGCTTTTAATATGTTCGCAAACATTTATCAATCGTAAACATATTTAAAAACTATAGTTATTGTTTCAGTTCGATGTACGCTTTCACACGAAAGGGCGGCGGAAGTACAATTTGTCATATTTACTGACTGTACAAAACACGCATCGGCGGGCGCTCTCATTCATCGACAACAGAGAATTTACTGGATTTTTGCACGAATAAAACTGAGCAGTGTCTACGGACGTAAAGTTATTGGGCCTTGATGAAACATCAAGCGTTGCTTAAAATTCAAGCGAAACTCAAACTAGCAATTATTTTGTTTTACTTTTCGGTCGCGATAGACTGACAAATTCCTCGCAAGCGTGTGGCAAGAGGAGCTAGGAAACTATGAAGTCCTGAAGCTCTGCTATATCTAAATATATCCAGCTAGTTTTTTACTGTGTAATGGAAAAGCTGTTAATCTTCAACATATTTCAAATTTAAAGTGGAGTAATGTATAGCTCATGTAAAAGAAGCATCCGTCGGAACACAACTTGGTCAGCGATATATATATGCTTACAGCGGAACATACCTAAATTCGACACTGCCTTACTTCACTCAAACTGGAGCAGCTTACGACGAAAATACTTAAGCAAAATTTCAACAGACGTAAACGGGTTGAGTTGTGGGCCAAAAACATGAACAATTTCGGGAATTTCGGAGGCCATTTTCCCCACGCGACATCCGCAAAAATCCTCGCAGCATGTACGCGCGTGTGCCGCAGGCGATGGTGCAATTTGTTCTAAAAATAGAATTATTGTCCCATATCATGGGGACAACTCCATTACTAGAAATGGCGCGCGCTTACGGTCTCCGTCCCCGATTATGGCTCCTGTTGTAATCCGTGTTAATCTTCTCCATCCTTAACCATCCTTGTTCCTCTATGACTTATTATTATTATCTCCTTGGTGTTTTTGTATCTTAGTAAACTATTATTTTCAGGTCTCCGTCAAATTAAATGTAATTTTATACATAGCCAAAATACCGTGACTGAGCTCCTCTAATGTCCAAAGAACAGCCTTGTTGGAGACCTTCATCACCTCTCCACTTCTTTTTTCCACTAGCAGCAAAAAAAAAAAATAAAAAAAAACTGCGTTCCACTGAAGCCTAATGCTGAAGGACCGAGCGGATTATTTTTTATTTCACAGAAAATTACTCTGAAAAATCATGGTTTATACAGTACTAATGAAATCACGACCCATGAGAAAAAAAAATCACAAAAACTAGCCATTTCACTTTACACGAGAAAAAATAACATCATTCACGAATCACGAAAATACGTTTTACCACTCACCGAGAGAGGCGTTAAACTATCCTTAGATGTTCGTCCAAATTAACATAAGTCTAGAGTACTGCAAGCATTTATCGATATATAGATCTGACGAAAACGTGATCTTTGAAAGCTATATCTAGTTTGTGCAAAAACAATGTATACCACAATAACTAATTTTTCGCAGATACCAAACATTCAAATTAGAATTATAATTAGAGTTCAACTTCAAAATAAACAATTTGCGGATTTGCGCAAACCGTGGAGAACATCAAACTTAATAAAGGACGTGCTTTAAGAAATCTCCTTGAATGTGGCTGACAATAATTTTCATTTTTTATGTATTTAAAGATTAACGCACATGACCAAATGATTTGCCGAGCAAATTGGCTGACAAATGGAATTCATTCATATAGAAGGGAAGCTGGTGAGCGGCTCTGGAGAACAAATGTGTCCCACAATCACTTTGGGCCATGAAGCACCGCCAACCCTCCGTCTGTCTCCAAGCATCAGTCAAAATGCCTTCGTCTCTAATTGTTGCTCTGATAAAGTACTTGGGAATACGCAAATCCGACTCAGAACGTTTGCCTGCGCTCTCAAATTCGTCTAAGAACCGAATTGCTTCTCGGCCGAGGTGGATAATCATAATAGCTCTTTTCAAAAGTGATTTTCTTCATTCACAAGAAAGAGACTAAGCACAACTTGCCGAAATTAAAATATAAAAGGGGAAAAAACACCAATGAAAACATTTATGTTTAACTGAAGCCGCTCTTCAAATGACAAAAAATGAAATATTTATATAAGATAAACGCAAAGCTTCAGATTAGTAGCAGAGCCAGGAGCAGAGCTTTTCGTTAACTCTATTCAAAGTCGCTTTCTTTTAAATATTTCGGTTTCCACTGATTCGCCGCTCATTTTTAATGGTTCTGCGTCGCTGGATTCAGGATTCAGTATTCAGGAAATTCTCGATTCAGTTTAATGAACGAAAGACCTTAATTTAGAATTAAACGCACTGTGTGAACTAGGGGCAAGTGCCATTGACGTCGACCACCAGTGAAAGAATTTTAATTTGTCGTGCGAACAAATTGTTTTGTATCTATGTGTTTCTTCCCTGAAGCCAACTACTGTTCATTTTCCACGCAGACAGCGTCCTGTTTACAAATTGCGGCGAGCCGGGATTGGATATTTTTCTTAAAAAAACTATGCAGCCTTGCTGCTGGTGCGGAAAAAGAAAAGTGAATTAACCTCGCGACTATAAAACCAATCTTTGGACAATTCCGTTTTGGTTCTGGCTTGCTAATGAATTTTCTCAGTCCGTTTGATCAAACCGTTATTCCAAACCGTAATAACTGCTAGCTCTATTTCTCCCAAATACTTCATTAAATTCTTGTTTCTATGTATGAAAATTCATAAATATGACTTCAGTATCTTGCATTTGAAAAGGGAATTTCATTTCTTATCTTCTCGCATTTTCATGGTAATATACTGTAAGAAAAATAAACTTCCGCGTACATTACAGAGAAAATGATGTACCCAATGTGGACACTTTCACAAATAATTCTCATCTTCTTTCTTTTTAAGTAATGTACACAATTCAATTCAATTCACCGAACCAAAAAATTAAATCATTTAGAGAAATAACACAGGATTAAACTGCGTGGTTAAATAGCGTTAACCCGTCACTATCAAAATCTTGACGAAGTAATTTACTTTGTCGAGCAGACTGTAATTTTGCGCAAAAGATAGTGTTTTCTAAAACTACCTCAGTAAAACCCCCTGACTGAAATTAAAGTCAGCTGGCACTAAAAATTTGACTTGGATAAAACCCTTCCTCGTAGATGTCTAGTTAAAATGGTTTCCAAAATTTAGATTCATGCCGATTAAGCTAGGCTCCCTTATCTTTCCACCAACATTTCTTGCATGTTGATACCGTGTAAGCAACTTTTACAACGAAATAACTGAAGAAGACGAAGGAGGACTAGCGAACATTCGTCTACGCAAAACGGCTTTGAACAGCTGCAAAATTATTTAGCGCTTGACATTTTCGCAAATTTTCAACGCCTTGAATAGAGAGGAGACGGCGATAGCGTTGGATACGCGTTCTCAATTGTACTAGAGCGTAACAGTCATAACCACAAGGAGCGAACATATAAAGCAATGACTAGCCGATTGTACAACCGCGAAATTTATTAACGCCAGAAATGTGTTGGTTCCTAACTTGAACACCGAATAGTCACATGCACTGCTCATAGAAACAGTGTCTGGCTAGATTCTAATAATCATGAGCAGTTTTGAAATTCAGTCGGTATGAAAATTTGTGCAAAGAAAATAAGGCAAACAGAGACGACGTGGGTAAATCAGATTGTTAAGTAAAAGTAAACTTACGTTTTATAAATTCAGCACTGAAGTGGCACAGCACTCAGCAAGCATAATCCAGTTTGTAGCAGCTCTGTTTGCTCAGCTTTATATTATAAACTACGTCTTATTTTAAAAGCAAAAATAAACCGCTCGATTTTGCAGAAAACAACACTATGAATGAAAAGACCAAAATAGCTACATTTCGTAATTTGTGTGGCAAATGCAATAGAACCGTGACATACAGAAAGAAAAGTATTGAGATAATTTCTTCACGCTCCGCTTCCGCAAATATAAACAATGCGTCAAAGTTGTCAAATACTAAACATCGATAAGCATTTTAAGTGTTTTTGTTTAGAAAAAATATAGGATGTTTAACTGCTTTGTAAAGCGCCTTGCAGAATACAATCGAAAAACAAGAATTTCAATCTAAACTACTTACTCGCGTTCTATGTTACTCACAACTGAACGTTCTCACACGCAAAGTACTACGAGCCACACAAAGGTTCTACTTTACATTTGAATATCCACAGACCGTGAAATCGCAGTAAAATAGGCAACGATCGAGCAAAATTCCAAAACGCAATCACTGATTGAGGTAAAAGCAAAACAATATTTTGCTGACTGAACGACATAATACAGTATGGAATGTGTTTCTGTAAGTGAACATAGATTATTTTCTGTATAAATCTGAGTAACCAAGTCTGGTTTTGTAGTTGGAAATACAATTAGTAAAACGTCCTTTAGAATATTAATTTTCAGAAAAAAAAGCAGTAGACATACCAAGAAAATGCGCGAGTCCACCAAAGGCTTTTAAAAGATGCTGAAACCCGTGAGTCTTACACAAGTGTGGTCTCGCTCTGGTGTTTGCCTCGAAACATATTAACCTGCACATTCCATTTCATTTCCTTGAAAATCAATAAACAACAGTCCATGCTGAGCTTATCCAAGTAGTAAT
Source organism: Orbicella faveolata (assembly GCF_042242905.1). Classification (NCBI taxonomy): domain Eukaryota; kingdom Metazoa; phylum Cnidaria; class Anthozoa; order Scleractinia; family Merulinidae; genus Orbicella; species Orbicella faveolata. Next base: position 6,674,692 of record NW_028301565.1, read on the forward strand.
AGACGCTCATATGAGCGGTAACCAATCAGGAGCCGAGAAAGACGATAGGCTATTGTTTGGAGAACAATGGATGCTATTGTTTTCCAAATCCAAGATGGCCGCCACAAATTTCAGCCAATCAGGAGCCGAATTAAGAATTCAAGATGGCGTTGCCCACGAAAGTTGGCCATGTTGGAAAACAGCCCACCAGCCTCGACGGAGGACTGGGACCGGTCTCACGGATTTCCATGGCGACACAAATCACGCCAGGGTCACGCAAAAAATGTCATGCAACTTCAAAATCGATACTTACAGTGTCCTGTGGTCCTAAACGACAGAGGTCCGTTCGACAAGGGGCCATGATGAAGACTGAGAGACTTGGGTCCGAGTCTAGCCTATATAGGGGTGGTGCAAAGCATCATGGGACAATGACATCACCGCTATCCAATCAGAGGAAAGAAATCAGAATGAATTAAAAACAGTGGCTTCCCCAGTCCCCCTCTCTTGAGGAGAGCACTAAATCCCAAGCGTGTCGACAAGAGGGGCACTCCCCGAGGGTTGGTTACCCCGGCTCGTGCAGGAAATCCCGGACCGATCGGCACTCCCGGGGTGGGTATTATCGAGGCGCCACCTCGACTCTTTGTGGTCGGGAACTATCTACCAAAAACTATGTACAAAAACACAAAGTCCCGACCCTTCCCTAATCGAATCTTGTTCCGCGGGCTAAGCGATCCGTCCAAAGACGCGTCAGTTCGCTAGGGGTAAAACTATTTACAAGAAAAATAAAAATAAATAAATAAATAAAAAATAAATAAATAAAAAATTAGGCCGGCACACCTAGCTTTCTCCGCTTCAAGAAGACGTGATACGTACGGGAGAATGGATACGCCGTAATGATGCGGAATTTATCTCCGTACGCCTCCTTCCAAGAGAAGTACACGCAAATCTCGTTCGTAGGAAAACCCCACGGACCGACTCCGATCACTTTCTTCATTTTGAAGACGTACATGTAATAGTACCCATGACCTACCTTGTAGCCTTCCTCGATGATTTCGTAATCGTCACTATCGAGGAACGTTTTCCGCGTTAGAAAGGCCAGAGTTGACGTGAGATTAAAGGACCGCAGGAATTTGGAGGCTCCGAGTTCCTTGTCAAAATCCACGTGCCTTTTGTTGATATGCTCCGCACGTTCTTAAGAGAGCATAACGTAATCGTTTTCATATTTGATGGCCATTATATAAAAAGGCGCTCTATACACATACAAAGATGCAGAGTGATGCGATGCGCGACGCTTGACTCTTATATGACATTGTTTAACTCCAAGCAAGAAACTTGGAAATGCTGAATTTGCATGAAAAAAATTAGCACCTCTTTGTTTTTTGAAGAAAGCAAAAAAATCAAACCACACAGGCACTAAAGTTAATTGAAGTTGAAAATACTTTTCGTTTTACGTACGTAAACACTCAAAATAATTGCCTTTTAACAAATGATGTTATCGCTTTAACTTAAAGCTTGTACTCCCATGGTAAAACCACATATTTTGTAAAACGATAACCATAGACCTAAGGACATTTTCAGGTAACAAAATTTAATTCGGACTAAAAGTGTTTTCTTCATTAACGCATCAAAGCAAAACAAAAACAAAACAAAGCATCAACACAACGCGTCTGAGTCTTTATAACGTTTATTGAATAACACGAACTCCAAAGGGAGAAATTGATTACAACTTTAACTTTTTCTTAGCCTGCATGATTCTCTTCACAATCCTTTCCGTCATTGTTTTGCCGCCGGGTAACTTATCGATGGCCTTGATCATCTTTGTATCCGCTTTCCACTTGTCTTGCATATTCTTAGCGTGACTGTAATCGATATCGTGTTGTTTAGCGATCTTGTCCAAACGATTGATGCCTGGATCGCCTCGTTTCAGTCTCTTGGCCAATTTGGTCCCAGGTCCCATGTACTGGTACCCAGGCCAGTGAAATTCGATTCCTGTCTTGCCCAGCCATTTCTGAATGTCGACACCACTCCCGCGTTGCTTAATAAGTCGTCGGGTCTTGATGCGTGTACTACGTCGGGTCTTGCTAGTACGAGTCATAATCGTGTTTTAGATTTCTTCTCAGTTTCTTTCCTTTGGCCCAGTCTTCCCAACCACTTGTAGGTTTTAAACGTTCGGCCTCGTTTTTACGTTTGCCCTTGCCTTTGCCCTTGTCTTCACCCAGGAGAATGTCAGCTTTTCTTAGGAGCGTTCCCAGTTCCGAGTCAGGCGGAGGAATGGGTGTTTTAGAAGCGGGTGGCCTCTTTTTAACACCTGACGTAGACGGTGTAGCTTCTTCCTTGATCTTCGGTGTCTTCGTACCTAGAGAAGCGTTCTTAATCAATTGTTTGAACCTGGTTTCCAACGGACCTTTCACCAGGGCTCCTTCCTCCTCATCTTCCTCTTCGCCGACATCAGCACTATTGCTCGACAATGGACCAATATGTCTGATACGTTTGGTTAAACGACCTCTTTGACGAGCTAGAGGTTTAATTTTCTTGATGGCAATCGAATCTGGAATCGATTTATCGCGGAGTATCACGTGACTTTCGGTGGCCAAACGTCCCGCTTTGTTCAACAAGGCATTGTCGGTGATTTCTCCTTTGTAACACTGAACCAATTGGTCAAACTCTTTCGTGGGTACCATCATGACTTCTTCTGTCATCCTCGAAATGTTGTTGGAGTAGCGTTTCGTAGCTGTCTTGCCAGTAACGGAGTTCAGTCTCTTTCTTCTCGAGTTTGAGCGTCAAATGGGCTGTTGCGTCTTTATCTCGACTGCAATTCGTACACAGAGTAATAGTATCTCCGGGTACTGTGGTGTCTCTGATAGTATGACACCTTTCACACAAGTCCTCAAACTTAAAAGCTAAATACTCTTGATTGAGGTTTTCGTACCTCCTCTTCCAGTGCTGCACATTGTCTTTCAATTGTTCCACTCTTTCGTTGGCTTGTTGTAATAACTTGACCAATTCGCTCAAGGTGTCTTTGGGTTTGGGGACGAAGTCATAACCTTACAGTGGATAACCGTGGGCATCTCGGGTGTTTAACATCGACATGCTTGGAACACGCCGTTCAAACCTTGCCAGAATCCGCTACCTTTTTTTTCTTTGAGATGTTCTCTTCGCCTCTTGACTGAGTTTCTGCGTTTCCCCACCTCGCGTAGCGTTGTCTTATAGCGATGCGGTTTCGCCATAGTGATTGGGTGAACGGGAGTTCTGTTTCGTAGTAGATTGAGAACCATTTCGCTCACGGCGTTGATTTGATCTGCATTAGCATGTTCTAACATCTCCTTCTCCTCTTCCGATTAGCCTCTTTGAGAATAGCCTCCAAGAAAGGGCGTTGTCTGCGTAATCGAATCATACTTCCCAAGGTGCAGGACGTCTGTTGTAACTGCCTGTGACACCCTTTACACCCATTCTCTTATACCGTTTGTCCTTTCCGAGCTTGTACCCGATCTTGGCTGCATTCTTGAGAACAGTAAACAGTGCACCACCACGTTGTCTCTTGTTATAGTGATTCACACTGTCTCTGATTCCTTTTGCTGCCTGACCCGCTAATTTCAATGCCAGCGTAGCAAAGGTAGGTGAGGGTCCCAATAAGAACATACTGGCTCCTTCGGCGATCTTGTCTACCAATCGATGTTTACGTCGTGCCAGTGCTCCACCTCGCTGTTTACTTCTTTTCTTGGTCTTTATTTTTCATCGTCGACGTTTACGCGAGGCAGCTTCCAAACCTTTTTTCACACCGTAACCAGCTGCACCAGAGATTCCTCCTAGAGCCGCCGCCTTGCCTGCTGCTACTAAAGCTGGAATGAGAGCTGCCAATGGTAACAATCCCCCCTTTTGTATCTTCCTTCGTCTCCTTGGTTTTCTACGAACTGTTCTTTTGCTCTTCATGACTCATACTACCACTCACACGTCAGTGCTTCCGCCTTTATCGACGTGGTCGTAGCGAAATCGTTGTTCGTACTCTTGCACGCCCTTGTCAGATACAGGGGGTGTGAAATCAGTGATTGTGTCATCCAAGATTTGCATCTAGATCAAGAATCCGTCAAACTCCTCCATCGGAAGTCCTCGCACGTAGGTTCTCAATTCGATCAAAGCTTTGTCGTAAGTGGTGTAGGCAAAGCGACACGTCGATTTTAAACGAAAACTTTTTGAAGTCGTTCCACCCCTTAATCACAGTTCCAGCGGCGGATAAACAGGCAATCAGGAGACTATTTTCCAAGACGGATCCTACGACGATGCCTGCTGCCACGACGATCAATGCCAAAGCGTTCAAACAACCGTGGCACCACTTAAAGTGGTAAAACATCTGGCGATGACACCACCAGTGACGGTGGTAAAAGGAAAACAACCCATCCAATCGGTACAGCAAATCTTTGTTTACCAACTGGGCGCTTTTCGTGAATCCGTTCATTAGAGATACGGTAGTGATTGAATCTTGGGAAGGACTCATCACGATGTCTCGATGAATTTGTGACATCGCATACATCCTTCGTCCTTTAAAAGGTGGCTGAGAATCCTTTGATCGTCCAAACTGCCAGGATGTAAATCCAAGACCATGTATCCGAACGGACGTTCTGTCAAACGTTGAAACGTGTCTTGTAAAACTTGCTATTGAGTGGGAAACGCCTGTAACAATAAATTTCTCATGCCTAATTGATCTCGTGGATTCTTGAAGGAAACGATGTAGTGGGCGTTTCTGGAAATACTCTTGACATATTTCCCTGGCGGAAACATGTCTTGGCACAAGTAGAGCACTGTGACGTTCTGATGGTGAGAATGTTTGGTGAACAGATCTAACACCCGTTTATCGTTTCCTCCTTCAGCCATTAGATCGTCCAGTACGAGTAATCCGCCTTTAAGGAACCACGTTTTCAACTGATCTGTGTCAGGAACGCCTTCGTGAAACTTGATCCCCTGTTTATGGGTTGAAACCCGTCTTGCCACACCCCGTAACAATAATGTATTTGGGAGGGTGGGGTATGAAACAAATCGAGGTTGTTCAGTAAAAGTTTGGTGGTGAACACCGTCTTGCCACACCCTGAAGGACCCACCACCAATAGACTGGAAGGGGTATGAAATCGAAAAGCCTTGCGTCGTTCCATGAGTCCAAATGACCAAAGGGGCATGGGCATGCAGCTTTTGTTACCACATGGAAAAATTGACCCTGCGAGGAATCAAGTGACAGTCGAGAATACTAACCATTGTACTACAAGATCATCACACAGAACACGTTTTCAATCGTATTTTAATGTCAAACCAACAATCATTACACTAAATGTCTCACACCGCAACGAGAAGTGTCTTGGTGATGTTTCACTTTACACACTTTATCCCATTCTAACTCTTTCTCGACCAACTTCTTTAACATCTGGCCTACTTTGTGATCATTGTCTACATAATCATGTTTCGAGAAACGCCTCAAGAACTCGTTCATACTTTGACCTCTCGCTCTGTCTTTTAATTAGAACAAGGCATAATCACCAGAACTTTTACTGTAAATCGATTGCAGAGACTGTCCATTGTAAATCACATATTTCCATTGACTTTCTAACCAGTCTTGCAGGGGCTCTGTTGTCCCGTAAGACTCCAAAGGTAGGGCGTAGCTGTCCAGCACCTCGCACACATCCCACTATGGGTCCAAAGCGCCAGCCAGTGTCGGCCCGGTCTATCATGTGGATCTGTGTTTACAATGTACCCACGAGGTTCTTTCTTCATCGGTCGACGTGGTAATCGATCGCAAGCCACCGTCCCGTAAAAGTAGGGTTTCAAGATGGCATCCGCTGTCGCCAAATGATCCAGTTGTACGTTATTCAGGGGTACTTTCTCCTTTAGCGTTGGTAAATGTCGTACAACACGGCTTTGTTCTTGTCTATTTCCAAGAGGTTCTCAAACTCTCCGTACAACTCTCCGGGACACCGAAGTTCAGCACAATCTGTAACTCTCCTGACTCCTTGGGGTTCAACACCGGACTGTCCAAACATCCGTTGGCTGCATTGTCAAATACAAACAGTGTGCAATTCTTGCCTTGACCCCAGTCTTCCCTTCTGACCATGTTACCTTGATGTTTGCACAAACATCCTGTGGCTTGTAAGAACCGATAGTAACCTCTCTGATCTTGGGTACCGTCGTCTTGCACTAGTTCCAGGGTCTCGTAAGGGTACTCTTCTCCTCTGACCAGTTGCCTGATGTTACTCACACCAAACTTTTGAAAACAGAATGGGTCACGTGCCACAGTACCATTGAAGGCTTCTGAAAGCACGAGTCCAACGATGACTCTGTTAGGAATTCTGCCTTGAAATAAATTGTTGCACTCGTATCTTTGCTGGTTCCTTTGCATGTTGAAGGTCCTAATCTCACTTCTTACGGTCGGGTAAGCCACTATGGTTCTGTTGACGTTCATTTTCGTCATCAACTCTCGGTAGACACTGAGGTTGAGCCTTACTTGACACAGGTGCATTCTCACTTTCACCTCTTCGTGTGTCAATCTTCCAGCTACGTTCACACCATTCAAGAACAAATTAGGAGAATTGAAGTACATCTGGATTCCAGTCTGCACACCAGGTACCAGCAATTTGTTTAAGTGGAACACCTCGATGTGGGGTGTGAACCTTAGCACGTGTCGTTTTCCATCCGTGTAATTGCCTTGTTCTGTTTTCATGAGTTGCACTGAAGCTTGTTGGTTGAAGGACAATGCTTGGAAAGCCTCATGCCCATCTCCTTCCGTGTTTGTGTTGTGCACAGTCAATTGCGCCGGAAAGTCTAGGGCATTGTACCAACCTTGAGGTTTTAGCACGGTTTCTCCATCATCTCTGTTGTAGTTGAGCAATGTTTCCAGGTATGCTTTGTAATGATAGGTGTCGGTCTGAGGACTGATCAAGGTACCATTGAGTCTCACACTGATCTGTTTGAACAAAGTGTGGGCCAAATTGTTCGTGGGCCAGAGTCTCGTGGCCTCCACAACGTTATCACCATTCGCCAGTTTGAGTGCCAACTCAATCTCAAAGAAACTTCGACTGAGGTCTACGTAATCTTCTTGAGGATCCACTTGGAATTCCACGGCGTTGATGCCTGTCGTGTAGGTCTGAATGGGTACGATGCGATAACTGGACATGCTGAGATCAGTGGGTGGAACGGTGAACAGGTTCAGTTGAGGATTCAGGACTGATTTGGAACCCGGATGTAACAACCTACCGTCCATCAAGGTATCCGTCATTTTCTTCTTCTTCTTCTTCTTTGTCTTCTCGCTAAGATGTGATCCCAATCGTAGCCAACAGGTTTACTGACCTCAGGGCCAATCCATCCGCCTTTTTGTACCTTTCGGTGACGTTTAGAGCATTTTGAGAACCCTTCACGACGTGACGTTGACAACCCTTTTCTAGATTTGACGAGTCTCGAGCTTCTGGAGTAGATGTTTTCCGCTTGATGTTTCTATCTAGGACTTCGTAAGCTTTACGTTTCACTGCTTGTTTAGCGCTCCGTGTTACACCCTCTTTCGCCTTTCGAATGCGATCTCGAACGCCGCGACCGCTTTTTAAAACTTTCAGACCTCCCCTGACACTCGCCTTCAGCAATTCTTGAACAAAGCCTCCTCCGTCTTGTGGGTCAGGTTTGAATCGCGTTAAACTTCCCCCTTTCATGCTCGTTTGAGGTGAAGGGTGAGAATCGTGTTTCCTTCACCAAATTCGGTCATTTCACCTGTTGTCTCCGACACTTGCGTCTCAATAATGTCCAACTGGGCCTTGCGCAACGGAATATATTGAACGTAGAGCGGTTCAAAATAGTGACTTCCATCCCCTGTGCGTCGATAATTGACCTCTCTTAACAGATCCGTGACTTGATTTCCAACCATTGAACTTCCTCCCACGTCGGAATAGATGAACAAGGAACGTGATGTCGAACCCACCACGTTTTGAAAGGCTTTGTTGAGATTCGTGAAACGCCAATCGCAAGTAACGCTCAGATGAAAAAGGTCTTCCGCTATCAGCCAAAACAGAGGCTCACCCCTGTCGTTTTTCAGATCGTGTGTCATCGTTTCTAAGTTGGGTACCGTGTCTGTAAAAAACTCTTCACGTAAATTGGGTCCTAAGTCATAATTTTCAGGGCTTCTCTCCTTCAACCATCCCGTCTTTAAGGCCAACATATTATTGATCTTCAATGCTGGTGAGTCACTGGAGCGTACGTGTGTCGCTTTGTTATCCGTCAGCAGATCGTCTCCATCCCAACGAAATTTCACGTACATTCTCTTTCCATCGGATGCTGTATAGCTGCTACCGAGATGGGGTCCCTGGTAATTCAAGATGCGCCGCTGCTCGAAAAATGTCACCATACTTTTTATGAAACCAACACCATCAATATACTCAACCACGGTTCGGAGATCGTTAGGGTCATAGTGAGCGCTACCAAACTTTAACGCACCAGAAGGGTATTTCATGATCCAGTCCATGGTAAACAGGATGTCGTTACCGTTGACCAACAACACTTTCACTTCTGGTAACGAGATCCTAATCAATCCCACTTTCCAACTCGACCCTAGCAGCCTGATGGGGTGGGGTAATCGAATCTTGGAGTGATTGCTTTGGTTCTGTGGAAACTCTGCGCGGTTGCTGTGACTAGGCAAGGTGATGTAAAACTCCTCATTCATCCTCGAAGCTTTTTCACGTCCTTCTTGTCAATCCAACATCTTTCCCATGTCTGGCCAAGCTTCAACCCCAGAGTGTTGCAAACACTTTTCACAGTCTTCATCACGATATCAAGATCTATTTGCTCACGGGTTTCATCATGATAATAGTACCACGCGTCTTCATTATCCATCATCAGGCATGAGTGTTCCCTTTGGCTTGGGTGATGAATAGCGCAGCCATAGCATCGATTTACTCTCTTTTGATGAATGAGCTTGTCATAAAACGCGGCATAGGTAAGTTGGAAAGCATGACCGATGATCGTGGCTACTTTCTTGCGTTGGATTCGCTCAACTTCGTCCACGGTTAACATAGGTTTAGATGTGGATTCGACTTGCATGTTTGGAAGCTATCCGCTCAAAAATATTATTTACTCGAGTTTGTGACAAGAATGACTGGACTGAATGGAAGCGCGCTTTTATTTTGAAAACATAATAGATTCTGAAATAACCAATCCGTGTTCAAAGTTAGTGTTTAAAACAATCAAAACAATGGGGCAAGTCCAGGCGAGTTCAATATGGCATCGTGAAGAGACCAGGTATTGGGACTGGTTAGTCTGGATAATGATCAGTTAATGAGAAACTACAGCAGTAACTTTTTATACACTTCAGAAGTGTTGTGATTGGTCAGATCTGCAAATGACGTCAAAGGTAAAAGTACTGAATCACGTGAAAGTCAGAGCACAGATCACACCGCACACCCTCATCACGTGAAAGTCAAAGGTCGGATCACGCCACCCTTCCTAATATGGTCCGATGAGGTGATGTGATTGGTCAGATTGGAAATCACCTCATGATACGTGGCATTCGCTGATTGGTTTGTCTCACTGGTAAAAGTCGTTCACCCCTCATTTGACATCATTCGCAAGTTGAGAGTAGTGCCAGAACAACTTATGTCAGTCGAGCTTGCCAGAAACATGGAAGACGAATCTCCTACTCGCTACATGTTGAGTGAAGGAAGTGTGTGCTTACCAAAACAAGAGAAAGAAGAAGACGCCATGATAGATTACTCTTACAATCCATATTCACCAACTACTTATCCGATTTCCACCAAAAAGAGAAAGAGGGTAGTCAAGAAAGAGAAAGCAGAAAAGAAACCAAAGACCAAGAAGATCAAGCAGGAACCCGAAGGTACGAGTCAACGCACTTTGGATAAATGGATAAAGAAAGACACACCCTTAAAGGGTATTTTAAAGAAACAATCTTCTTCGTCATCAAGGAATGTGTGCTTCCTACTCAAAGTGGAAGTCAGAAACCTTTACATAAATGGGAATCTGTCGAAAAAAACACATTTCTTGGATTTAACTTTGGAGGAAGATTGTGCAAAACGAAACACACCTTTTCCACTGAAACGAAGAGAACAAAAGAAGGAGCAAAAACGAAGACATTATTGGAGATGACAAGAACTCAAACCCAGACGTGTGCGCATGGTGACTCACATACTCAAAACCATGCTTAGAGAGAACACGCTTTTAGGGTTATGACATTTTATTTTTTTCTCCTTTCACTCCATAGACATTGAAAAGACGTTTCACGAAGTTCCGCTTGTTGTAGAGAATGGGGAAATAGTGGAAGTGCAAGTCCTAGAGGAAGGGGAAATCTTTGACCCTGACGTCTTTTTGGACGGACTCGCACAGCAGTGGAAACAAGACCCTTCTAGTACTGCTCAAACCTCTACAGAAACCTTCAGAAATCCGTCACTACCGATCCTAGGGAACACGGAGATCCTGTACTCTTGCCCTGTGCATCCGAACGATACTTTACAAAAGAAAGAGACCAACACTCAGTACGGCCATTGGGAGTACTACAAGTGCCCCGTCCAAAATTGTTTTGTCAGCTGCGCTGTAGACAGTGTAGAGAATTACTTAGAGTCGGCCAAACATCAACTCCACAACTTCTACCTGGCCAAACCTGGACACATCATAAAGTGTTACTGCCATCGTCCATTGATCATGTCCTTGTCCCAGTCAGAGAAGAATCCAGGGAGATTATACCTAAAATGTCCCAAACGTTGGTGCGATTTCTTCCAATGGGTGGATCAAGAACCCCGAGGCAAAGCCAAAGCTTGGATGGAAGGGGATAGCATCCAAGAAGGGTATCCACGACCCCATGAGTTGTTCATACCCCAGCAAAGAGACTTCGAGAGGAAGAAGGCCGAAATTCAAGAAAGAGAGGAAAAAAGAAAGAGAAAGTATGCTGAACGGCAAGAGAGGGAACGTCAGTATGCAGAGAAAATGAGAAATGGAACTCTTGAAGAACGGGAACGAGAACGCGTGTATCAGCAGGAAAAGAAGAGGAACGGAGGATTGATCAATGATGTCATGGGAAGGCGACGATGGGGGTTGGTAGGCTCCTCTGAAGGGAACTGGATCTGGGACGAGTAAAGTGACGTGGCAAGCTTTGATTGGTCAAACTATCTCATAAAGACCCAAGTGAACATTCATTCATTTTAAACATGGAGGTGTTACAGGATGAACTCTGCTTCATTTTGGATTTAGAAGGTTTCTTTCTCAACAAGACATTTCACAGCAGAGAATTAGCTTATTACACTTGGCACGAAGAACACGGGCGCCATGCTTTCTTCATCCCCGTACCGTACAAGAACTTGAGCGACAAAGACAAACGAACTGTGAATTTTGTGAGAAGGAAGATACATGGATTGACCTATCAACCCCTCAAGGCTGAACATTTCCAAAAACCTGAAGTCCTCAGTGAACTGATCAAGGACATATACTCGATGTACAACATGATGAGATTCATGCGATTCTGAAATTCGCAGCAGGGTATGGGTTCTACTTTCCGGGGGGTTGTGTTACGAGATCGAAAATTCTGTCATCGCTGTGTAGTTTGCGGTAATCGACCTGTCACGCATCTCACCGCAAGAGTAAAAGAAGAAGACCAGACAAGAAATAGTCATGCATTGCGAATGGTTAATTATTATGACAGCGATAATAACATTTAAGATTGAGCGCCGGAGAGAATGGTCGTATGTGAACTATTATCCGTATTCACGAGTGTTCGGATACTACGCAAACCGGACGCAATTTCGAGTGAACTGTCTTACAGACCGAATCCTATAACTACCGTAGCAAGAACAGTTTATCCATGGTATTGTTGAAGTTTGCACCGACCTTACTAAATCGACCACATTTGGAGCCAAGGTCGATGGACCTCGATGGTTTGGCTCGGAAAGGAAAAGTTATACGGTCGGTTTCCACTACTTCTGGCATTCCTGCTAACCCAATTCGACGGTAAAAATCTACAAAGCGATGAATGATCGTTTCAGTGGAGTTCAAAACAATCAACCTTTGATAAATTCCCTTCCAATCGATGAAATGGCGGGAACTGGTGAGATTTCCGCCTACTTGCTCGAGACGCCGCCACCTTCACCAGAAAATATAAAGCGTGTTCAAGCCCTGCAATGTCGAAGCAAGTCTGGTTAAACAACCGTTGGAAGCCTTGAAAGAGTTCGTAAAATGCTAAATGGTCCTAGGATCGATCCTCGGCTAAAAATGAAGTGAGTGTAAGTCCTCATTGCATCACAGCGAGTAAGTCTATTGTTGTCATTGTCACTAAAACACAAGTGTCACAGTGAGTGTAGTTTCAAATACTACATAATGGCTAAATTAAGCATTTTTTTTGCCCTGCCTATTCAAGGTTACACATCTATTGAATTTTGACCACTAGATACACTTAAAAATATTTTAAATGTTCATTTTATTACTAATTGATTACTAATTGATTATTAAAATATTACTAAACTTGAGAATTTAATTTTGATTTGGCACCAAATATTGTTAAGCCTCATCCCTGAAGCAAGAGAGCAGCTTAGCCTCTCTAGGCTGTGGTTCTGTGAGAATTTATTCTCCGGGTGTTTCATATGGAACTAACCGTCAAGCTTATTTAAATATACTTTCATGCATAATTTTGAGGATTTAAATTTTAATTGTGTTGACAACTAAATGATATTGTTTTGGCTTAATCCCTGAAGTAGCAGAGCAGCTTAGCCTCTTTAGGCTGTGGTTCTGTGAGAATTCATTCTCCGGGTGTTTCATTGGGAAGAAAAAGTCAGGCTTACTGAAATTAAACATTAATACATAATTTTTGATCAATGATTTAAATCTTAATTGTTTCGATACCAACACAATATTGTTTAGCTTAATCCCTGAAGCAGCAGAGTAGCTTAGCCTCTTTAGGCTGTGGTTCTGTGAGAATTTATTCTCCGGGTGTTTCATTGGGAACTAACAGTCAAGCTCATTTTAATATACTTTCATGCATAATTTTGAGGTTTTAAATCTTAATTGTATTGACACCCAAATGACATCGTTTGGCTTAATCCCTGAAGCAGCAGAGCAGCTTAGCCTCTTTAGGCTGTGGTTCTGTGAGAATTTATTCTCCGGGTGTTTCACTGGGAACTAACAGTCAAGCTCATTAAATTATACTTTCATGCATAATTTTGAGGATTTAAATCTTAATAGTTTGCCTGGAATAATGAAATACAGTTGTCATTATTAAATGTGATTTATCTGAGCTGAGCAGAAGAAAAATCCAGGGAACTGAGAGATTAGTGTACCATTAGTCCCTTTAATATCTTTTATGCTGTCTGACGATGTACTTTTCCAACATAGAGTCCCACAGTTAGTATCCATAAGTGAAAGTGTCCAACACGGGACAGCATAATTTATTAGTTCCCAGCACTCCCAAGTTTCTCTACCTTGCCCTTCTCACCAATTATTATTTCAGAGAGTGAAGAGAGGCTTGCTTTGTAGTTTTCTTTTTCTTTGTAGCTTCTAGGGCAGCACGACCTCACAGTTGAGGAGACGACCCTTTTCTCATTCGAGTGCAAGCGACTTAAAGGGGATACGAGGCTTGAAAGTTTCTCTTTTTTCTTATATCATCACTCGCAAGTCGCGCTTTTTGCTCACCTCGCGCTTGACCATGTTGACTGTCTCTTTGCCAGGATAATTTAAAAGTTCTACATTTCTCGGCCCTGGTAATTAGAACTTCGCACCAGAGATCTTAACTGGTAAAAGGGGACTGAGCCGTAGGAGCAGTATTTACCGCTTTAGAAAGGTTTGTAATGTCCATTAAGTGATCAGTCTATCCAGAGTTCCGGCCAGATTTAAAGGCTATTGTTTAAATTTGTGAATAGAATAGTACGCCGTTATACTTAGTAAAAATACCTGTTGAAATTCTTGTTCTTACTTTATTTCGAGCGGTTCGTGTGCCATATTTTGCGAGTTGTTTTGAATGGAAAGAAGCGATTGCAAAAAAACTCACTCCTGACCAATCAAACATTAATTGAACACCGAATTTAATTCCTGCGATGCCCAAGGACACCGTGTTGTTTTGTTTACAGCAAAGAAGCGTCCTCTATTAACAAATACATCTACCGGCATCTGAAGTGGCAGGTTTTTCAACTTATCCGCTGAATAATCTCCGTGTTTTGTCTTTGCACATAAATAAGGAAAATGAAAATGTCTGTTTGTGCCCTTGTTTCTCAGCCTGTATTCATTCGATCAACTTGACGGGTTCGTGTTTCTGTTGTCAGATCGCGGTCTGATTAAATTGATATCTTAACACGTCTCTTGCGAAGAGGCGTCAAGGAATTTCATTCCCACTGTTAAGCTACGTGTCGAATAAACTAGGATCCTCATGAATCTCGTAGTGATTGCAGTAATTGCGAGAGAACCATGGTGGGATATAAAGGAGGCCATGTGGAGAAAGATCTGTTGGTGAAACTGAACATTCCTTGTCTCGATCTAGAAACTTTAGGATGTCCTAAATACGATAAACTCAGACACATCATTCCCCAAGAGAAATTGTTACTCAGTTGCGGTTTTCATGCCGATGACACTGTTCATCATTGCCCTATCACTGAATGTCATGCTTTTTAGTATTGGTACAAAAGTTTCATTGCAAAACATGCAAACGAGTGATTAAAAAATAGTTTTTTTTCTTTTTCAATTCTGTGTGATTATTGACCTTTCGCGGGTACCCCTTTCCTTTTTTCATCTCTACCGAGAAATATTTTTTGTGAGCGTTTTGCTCATTTAAAGGGAGGGGACTGGGGAAGCCAACTGTAAGTATCTCATTCCTTATGCTGATGTCACTATCACGTCGTGCGTGCTCGCCTCTGATTGGTTCCCGGTGAACTACCAATCGGGAACCGTTTCGTCACGCCATGCGACTAAGAGGGAGTACCCCTTACCCCTATTTTACCCCTTGGTCGAGAAGGGAGTGGGGCAAGTCTAGGATTGGTTCCCGATGAGGTCATCGTCCCACGATGCTTTGGAACGGGGAGTACCCCTCACCCCTATTTTAGCCCTTCGACCGAGAAGGGAGTGCGGGAAGTATAGGATTGGTTCCCGATGAGGTCACGGTCCCACGATGCTTTGGAAAGGGGAGTACCCCCTTACCCCTATTTTAGCCCTTCGACCGAGAAGGGAGTGGGGCAAGTATAGGATTGGTTCCCGATGAGGTCACCGTCCCACGATGCTTTGGAGCGAATAGAAGGGTATATAAGTGTCATCCGAGACCCGTCACTTCACTTTACTTCCTCGGATGTGTATTGAGCGCTAACATCTGTTTTCGTAATGAAAGATATCGTGGCAAAACAAGTAAGTTACTGGGATTTGTTACCCTTTATTTAATATTAATGTTATTATTATTATTATTATTATTGAATGTGGTGCCCAGGGTTTATGATACAGAATTTTACAATATGCTATAGTTTCACATGTTTGATAGTACATATGTGGATGAACGTGTTTCCCGCGTGCTTTGTAAAAGTACTAGATGGTGATTGGTGTATACTCATTTCCTTATTTGGTCACATTTTGTTATGATTGGTCAGATATGACATCATCTAAGTAAGATAAGTCGTGCATGTGTACCATTGAGTCATTTTCATTGCTAGTCGTGAGACAGTCATGTTCACTTCACAGCCATATCAGCGTGTTTTACGCCGGAGCCGATCTCTATCCCCTCGGCGATCGTTTCGCCTGGTCATCGCACCTCGTCGAAGTAGAGCGCTTAGACACGTATCTCCAAGCCATGGCGCAGAAGTTAAACTCAAACCAGGAAGTCATCCCTGACGACTCATTCACGGTGGAGACCACTTTCATCCATACGTCTAGTCCTGGGAGTGGACATGGCAAACGCTACAAACCGAGCAGTGCATCTGTCCGTGGAATCGTGAAACATTCCCGCATCACCATCAAGAACAAGTACGAGTTGTGTTGTGCTCGGGCCATCGTGACCATGAAAGCCTTAATCGATGCAAACGGTAATACCAGGGATTGTCATTACCATAATTTCAAACAGGGTTATCCTGTCCAGCAGCGGGAAGCCCAAGCCCTCCATCGTCTAGCTGGGGTGCATGAGGGACCATGTGGCATCTCCGAACTACAAAAGTTCCAAGCGGTTCTCCCTGGCTACCAGATCAAAGTCAAAAGAAGATGACCATTACGATGGGTGTAACTCGTTCTCGGGTTTTCTGTCCAAGAGTTACTTCTGTGATGAGTGTAATCGGGGGTACGATCACGATGATCATGAAAATCATCCCTGCGATGGTAAATGGTGTCCATCTTGTCATCGACAGGACTGCCCGGATTTCACAGAGGCTAAACGATCATTGGGTCCGGGCCAGTTTCCTTCACCCTCTTCTCTTTGTCGTCTGTGTCATCGATCCTTTGTTGGTGAGGACTGTTACTCTTACCATCTTCATCGTCGCGGTAAAAATATTCCTTCCATCTGCCTCACCTACAAAAAATGCCTCGAGTGTTGCAAGACGTATGAAGTCGAGAATGCAGATAAATCTAGAAGTAAACCTAAACAACGCAAGTGCGGATGGGGAGAATGCTCCATTTGTGAACAACAAGTGCACGTCGCTTCTCACCAATGTTACATCCAGACCATTCCGGAAGCAGAGGATGATCCCAAGACGAAACGGGTGCCGCGCGACGAAGTGGGGACGCGTCCTTTTGAAGAACCCGATCCCGAAGATCCAGATACCAGAGTGTGGGTAGAGAGAGATCCACCCCTCCAAGTCTATTGTGACTATGAAGCGACCGTGGACGACGAGGGAGTGCAAACTCCCATCTTGCTTAACGCCGAGAGCGACGAAGAGGACCACACAGAATCCTTCCATGGTGCAGACTGTACAGAGACTTTCTTTGAATGGTTGGAATCTTTGGCTGTTGATCAAGACGGGGACGATCGGAACGTGATTGCTGTCTTTCATAACCTCAAAGGATATGACGGGATGTTCCTGTTGCAACATTGCTACGCGAAGCATCGGGAAGTCACGGATCAGATCACCGTCGGCACCAAAGTGCTGCCCTTCAAATCAGACCGATTGACCTTCAAAGATTCACTCTGCTTCCTTCCCTTTCCTCTTACTAACTTCCCTTCTACCTTTGGCATCCAAGAATTAGTCAAAGGGTTCTTTCCTCACAAATTCAATACTCGTGAAAATCAAGACTACGAAGGACCCATGCCTCCTGCTGAGATGTATGATCCTGATGGCATGTCGGCTAAGAAGAAGGCAGAATTTGAGCAGTGGTATGCAGAGAAGGTCAGAAACAACTTCATCTTCAATCTTAAAACAGAAATGAGAGCCTACTGTGAGTCAGATGTCAAACTCCTAAAAGCCGGATGTCGAAAGTTCCGAAACGAATTCCAGCAACATGCCGAATTTGACCCCATCGAGAAGTGTGTAACCATAGCGTCTGCGTGCAATCGGTTCTGGCGGAAGAAACTCCTGACTCCCAACAGCATGGCCACAGAACCCATGCAAGGATGGCAAGGAGCTCGTTCCAACCAATCCGTTAAAGCGTACAAGTGGCTAGCATGGCAGGAACACCTTCTTCGTCGTGACAGTCCCTCTTCCCCCAACGACGTGCCTCAAGCAGACCGCATTCGACATGCGAGCAATGGCGGCGAACAGAGAGTGCTCCACTTTCTTGTAGATGGCCTCGACGTACAGAACCACATTGTCTATGAATTTCACGGATGTCTATGGCACGGTTGTCCTCGTTGTCATCCCCATCATCGTGACCGACATTCAAAATTCCATCTTGATCGTACCATCCAAGAATTGTATGAAGTCACTCAACAGAAACACCGTCTTCTGCGCCAGCACGGGTACAACCTTCAAATTATGTGGGAATGTGATTGGGATCGCGAAGTCAAAAGCAATGAAGATCTCAAACAGTTCTTAGCATCGTAAGAGATGGTCGAACCTCTTAATCCAAGAGATGCCTTCTTTGGGGGACGAACCAACGCTGTTCGCCTCCATCATGTGGCCAACGAGGCCCAGGGTGAACAAATCAGATACGTGGACGTGACCACCTTGTACCCGTGGGTTAACAAGACACAACAGTATCCCATTGGTCATCCCATCATCATCACCAACCCAGAGAACCAAGACATCCATGCGTACTTCGGTGAAGCAAAAGTAGATGTGATTCCTCCCTATCATTTGTATCATCCCGTCTTGCCCTTCCGACATCGTGGTAAACTGACTTAACCTCTTTGCAGAACCCGCATGGAAGAGGAGATGACCAAGGACCTCTTGGAAAAATCGCATCATTGTCCTCACTCTTCAGAGCAACGTCTTCTTAGGGGTACGTGGTGCACCCCTGAACTCGTCAAAGCAGTAGAGGTCGGGTACCGCATCGTACACATCCACGAAGTCTGGCATTTTTCAGAAGAACAACGTGAAGAAGGGCTCTTTGCTGACTATGTCAACATGTGGTTAAAAGTAAAACAGGAATCAGCCGGGTATCCTAGATGGGCGCAGACTGAGGAACAGAAACAGCAATACGTCCGTGACTACCAAGACAAAGAAGGCATCACCTTAGATCCTCTCCTCATCGAAAAAAATTCAGGACGTAAAGCTACGGCAAAGTTAATGTTGAATAGTTTCTGGGGCAAGTTTGGCGAAAATCTTCAAAAGAAAACCACTGAGGCAGTCACCACACCCGCTCATCTCTTTGCTCTAGTGTCAAACACCTTCACAGACATCCACACGGTCCGCATTTGTTCACAAGATTCCTTGGAGGTGGTCTATTCAAATCTAAGAGAAAACCAGCCCGACAACGGACGTGTCAACATTTTCATTGCTGCCTTCACCTGTTGGGCCCGTTTAAAGTTGTACTCCTATTTAGAGCAGCTACAACAACAGGTCTTATACTTCGACACGGACTCTGTCATTTTCTCCTGGAAGCCTGGCCAACCCGACATTCCTCTGGGAGACTTTCTGGGTGAAATGACCAACGAATTGGACGATGAAGATTACATCATCGATTTCACCTCAGCAGGACCAAAGAATTATGGATACAAGACCAAACACGGTAAAGTGTGCTGCAAAGTGCGTAGCTTCACCCTCAATGTTCGTGGTCAACAACAACTTAACTACAACATCATGCGCCAGAACCTTCTGGATGAATTGACGGATCCTCTTGACGAACGCAGAAACATCAACGTCGTCAATCCCAATTTCTTCACCAGACATCCGGCCACCAAACAGCTCAAAGTGGGTCCACGTACCAAAAGATATGGATTGGTGTTTGACAAACGTGTGGTCGATCCGGACACCTTCAAGTCCTATCCTTATGGATACAGACCATCTGGGTTCAATGATGTAGATATGGAAAATGCTGAAACCTTGTTCGAATTGTAAATAGTTTTGTTTTTCAAAGTCCGGCAACACCCCGGCAACTTGTAAATAGTTTTACCCCTAGCGAACTGGCGCGTCTTTGGACGGATCGCGTAGCCCGCGGGACAAGGTTCGATTAGGGAAGGGTCGGGACTTTGTGTTTTTGTACATAGTTTTTGGTAGATAGTGCCCGGCCACAAAGAGTCAAGGTGGCGCCTCGATGATACCCACCCCGGGAGTGCCGATCGGTCCGGGATTTCCTGCACGAGCCGGGGTAACCAACCCTCGGGGAGTGCCCCACTTATCGACACGCTCGGGGTTTAGTGCTCTCCTTAAGAGAGGGGGACTGGGGAAGCCACTGTTTTTAATTCATTCTGATTTCTTTCCTCTGATTGGATACCGGTGATGTCATTGTCCCATGATGCTTTGTACCACCCCTATATAGGCTAGACTCGGACCCAAGTCTCTCAGTCTTCATCATGGCCACTTGTCGGACGGACCTCTGTCGTTTAGGACCACAGGACACTGTAAGTATCGATTTTGAAGTTGCATGACATTTTTTGCGTGACCCTGGCGTGATTTGTGTCGCCATGGAAATCCGTGAGACCGATCCCAGTCCTCCGTCGAGGCTGGTGGGCTGTTTTCCAACATGACCAACTTTCGTGGGCGCCGCCATCTTGAATTCTTAATTCGGCTCCTGATTGGCTGAAATTTGTGGCGGCCATCTTGGATTTGGAAAACAATAGCATCCATTGTTCTCCAAACAATAGCCTATTGTCTTTCTCGGCTCCGGATTGGTTACCGCTCATATGAGCGTCTATTACTACTTACCCATTTTACTTATTTACCCGACAAGGGCTCGCACAGGGAACACAGGACCCGAAAAAAAGAAATGAACTATTGTTGTGTAAATATTGCAAATCTCCGGCTGTGCAAAACATTTTGAGAGACAAGGCATTGATAAAGTGACGCCTGGATACACTGACAAGAAGAAAAAAACTCAGATCTTGTAAATGCATTTTCATTTACACATTGTCTTTAAGTGATTTTTAATAGAAAGTAAACGAAAACGTAGCCACACAGACTGAAAAATGTCAAGTCGCATTAAACATAGTGACTAGCATAAGCGGTAATGATTTTGGGCTGCTGTGCAGGTAAGGTGGGTTCTTTTCAGAAAAATAGTCACACCAACATACAAGCTCGCATTGCTCAAATGCACAAAATTGTTGAAGACAAAACTAGCGGTGAAATTTCTTACCCGCTATTAAGTTTCCCTGCAGGCGAGTAGAGCGGAATAAAACCAAACTCCACGGGATCCAAAAGCTAGAACAGCGGAAAAGAAATGATTAAAAGCTAGAAATAAGAAAAAGGCACATTCAACAGTCTTTGAACCGAGAGTAAATGTGAACAAACCGTGCATGATTGTTTATCAAAGACTAAGCCTCTCAACTCCTGAGAACCAACTCTTCAAAATTTTTAAGCGGCTGCATTTAAAGAAAATATTACACAATTCAAAAATAGATTACGCAACAGAGGTTAATAACAAAGTCACCCCTTCATCCGACTTAGGAATAAGCTCAGTTAATGGTGAGTGGTTTGTGTTAATAATGATATTTTAGATGCAAAAAGTTAGGCCCAGTTCAGACGCCGAACTTTTCATAAGCCGAACCTAATACGTTTAATTAAGTACTTGAAAAGTTCGGCGTCTGAATCAGTTAAGAACGGCTATTTGAATTTGAAGCGGCTCAGCCGTTCTTCCCGCCTAGCTCAGCCGGGAATTTCGGCTTTGGAAAGGCTTTGATTCAGGCGTCGAACTTTTCATGTGCCCAAGTGCCGAACCTAATGCATACACACCTTTCCTGAAAACCGCTGACCTTTCGATGTGTTTTGGTTCAAACTAAATTAAGTTCGGTGAATTAAGTACGACGTCTAAATCAACAGGCGCACTTTTGATAATTTGGGTCGGTCCAAATTCGAATTAAGTTCGGTCAGGAGCCATAATGGGGGACAGAGACCGTCTTGGGATCCGCGCGCACCTATGATATGGGACAATTTTGCTATTTTTAGAACAAATTGCGCCATCCTGACGTCCTATATCCGCGCAGATCCACGCACATGTCGTGGGTTCTCGCGTGGATGTTGTCACGTTGCGTGATCAAATGGTGAGAGTTGCGAGATTCTCTAGCGGACTTTTCACAGCGATGGTGTTGAACAAGGCAGGGAATAAGAACCAGGGCGCTAATATGTAGCTTTATGCTCTGAGCTAATGGAAAAGGTGATTTTTTTAAGATCGAAAACAAGAGTTCAATTTTGCGCTGTGAGTGAATAATAAGATCTGCTCGCTATAGTTGTAAACTAACGCGTACGCTTTTGCGTTTGTTCTAACTTAAGAATATAGCAAGAAAACTCTCTACTCTGGTATCGAGTTAATTTGTGAGTTTCTCAAGCAATGCTTAATCATGACCAAAACCTGTTTTAGATGGTTTGTCATTGTTTCTGCTCGTTTGACATTAGTGAGTGGAGCCTCCTGTATAAAGATGATGATTATGATGATGATGATGATTATTATTATTATTATAGTTTGCAAAAGCTTTTGAAAGGAAAGTCTGACGCGTGCAAGCAGCTCATTTGCATAGTGCAGCGCGTGCACTTTCAAGTCCGAGTCGGTGTTTTCAATTATCAAAAACTCTTGAGAAGGAATTCTTTCGTTTTCTTTTGTGATGAGATGCTGCAACAATTTTCACCAACGCCAAAGGCTACCAACATCATGTGTGTTTCTTCAACATGGTGAAGTTTTACACTGCGAAAAAAAAAATAGACAAGGAGTTTTAATAACTCGACCAACAAAATCGAAATCGTTATTCGAATCTGAATACAGAAAGCGTCATCGTAACTTTGCTGACTATTTCTGCTGTGTTCACATGTTTTCAGCTAAGCTTTTAATATGTTCTCAAACATTTATCAACCTTAAACATATTTGAAAACTATAGAGATATTGTATGAGTTCGATGAACGTTTTCACACGAAAGTGCGGAAGTCCAATTTGTCATGTTTACTGACCGCAAAACACGCATCGGCGGGCCCTCTTATACATCGACAACAGACAATTTATTGGATTTTTACACAAACAAAACTGAGCAGTATCTACAGCAGTAAAGGCCTTGATGAAACATCGAGCGTTGCTTACAATTCAGGCGAAACTCAAACTTGAAATTTTGTTTTACTTTTCGGTCGCGATACACTCTGGCGAAATCCCCGCAAGCGTCTGGTAAGAGCAGGGAAACTTTAGAGTTATAAAACACCGCTATATCCAAATATATCCAACTAGTTTCGCTGTGTAATGGAAAAACTGTCAATCTTCATTATATGTGAAATTTAGAGTGGAGTAATGTGGAGTTCTTGTAAAAGAAGCAGCAGAACCCATCTTGGTTAGTGACATAAAGCGGGACATTTCCCCCGCGCTACATCCGCAAAATCCACGCAGTATGTACGCGCGTGTGCCGCACGCGATGGCGCAATTTGCTCTCTAAATAGAAAATTGTCCCATATCATAGGGACAGCCCAATACTAGAAATGGCGCGCGCTTACGGTCTCCGTCCCTGATTATGGCTCCTGGGTCGGTTCATGAAAAGTTCGGCGTCTGAATTGGGACTTATCGATGTAATTTCAGGTTACAAAAGTAGGCTTTAAAGGCGTGATTTCACTTGATGAAAGAAGCTACGACTCCTTGACAAACTAGGCTAAACGAACTAGTTTTTGATTTATTTTGCCCTCGTCATTTTGCTTCTAAAACAAAGTGTCGGCAGCTATTTTCTACGTTTTTCGTAGTAGCAGTCCGTCTCCACAGAACGTGTAACGAACCCTCGAAAATCCAGTAAATTCATCTCATTACCCAACGTTCTATTTTATAGAATGCTCATGAGGATATACTTGTTTAGTTTGAAAGTAACATCATTTCAACAATTTGGCATTTCCCATTTCAATTTCCCATTTCCTATTTCTCGTTTCAGTAACATCCATAACACAGCCGGTAAGGCAAGTCGCTGTTAAAGAAGCTTACAAAGTTCACAGTTAAGGTCTGACTCCGTACTTATTGACTGAGTTGAAGGGCCGGACGGCAATAAATTTGGCTCGAGCTATGTCCGTCGGGACGTACGCCGACCGGAACGCATCGAGGTCCGTACGTCCAGACTGAGTGCCAAATATTTTCCCATCCGGCCCAACTTAACTCAGTCAATAAGCATTTTATCACATGATCACGTACTGTCGGAAAGTTGGAAAATTATGTTTACTGCGACAGTGTATACTCCCTTGTTATCGGCTGGAAGCGGATCCTATTATCCAATATATCAACTGATTGATAGCTCAAGAATTAAATTTTAATTGCATCGGTCGCATTTGAGTAATGGAGTCAGCTCTTAGTAAAGAAACGAACATGTCCCGGATAAATCTTCCAAGTCTTCGCTTTCAGCCAGACAAAAAAAACTACTAAATCAAGAAGCAGCGAGAACAAAAACACGAAAAAAAATCAACCAAAACTTGGCTCTGGACTTAATTGGATCGAAACTTGTATTTATGGTTACTGTAGTATTAAGATTACCGTTTACCTTCAGAGGTGTCTCGCGTCCAAGCGATGTAGCGCGTTTGGTTTAAACTGCAGATACCTAAACCCCTATATCAAATTAAAGCTTATAGAGCTGGCTATCAAACTATATCAAGAATGTTAAAATAAAATGAATTAGCGAAGTTTTAACGACCTCTAAATATGAGCGTCGAATCACCTTTTGGAAGCTACAAGCTAAAGGGAATTTGTTCGTTTGATTTCAAATTTGGACAGTGGCTAGTTGAACATATAAAACAATTAAAACGCGTCTGCAAATTTTTTATTTCGAAATGTTTTTTGGCTGAGAGCGACTTTATGCACGGTCGCTACACAATTTTTTAATCTCATTTCGAAAATGTTCACTTTTCACTGCAACTGAACATACCAAAACGTAGACACGTTTTTGGTAGCGCTTTCAGTCAGGAAACTGAGGAACAAACTAAATTAGCGAAAAACAAAATTTCGCTTTGACTTGTAGCTTCCAAAGGGCGTTTCGGAAGCTCGCATTTAAAGGTCGTGAAACTGAGTTCGACAATTCACTTTTTTTTTTAAACAAGCCAAAAAAAACCTTGGTATAGTTTGATAGCCAGCTCTATAAGCTTCAATTTGATATGCATGGTGTTTAGGTATCTACAGTTTAAACCGGACGCGCTACATCGCTTGGACGTGAGATACCTCCAAAGGTATCGGTAACCATAAAAGGACATCTTTCTTTCCTCTCGAAACAATTAGGTCCGCCAGTCGGTTCACACGTACAATTAATCCCTAATCTTTTATCTAATAACACACATGCAAAAATGTCAGCGTTCTGACTGGCGAAGAGCACGTCAAATTGATCCCAAACAGTACAGAAACTTGAAATGCAGGGCAAAAACTTGAAATTGAGTGCACAAACTTGGAATTAAATTGTATGTATATCATCAACAAGTAACCAAATTACCTTTAATTTCTCGTGAAATTTGGAATAAATATTAAAGCACTCGTGAATTTTTCAAAGAATTCAAATCACACTCGCCTCACGGGCTCGTGCAATTTAAGTTAGTGGCCGTTTTTATACTAGAAGACGCATTATCCGTCCAGAAGGATAATGCGTCTTCGCCGTTTTTATACTTAAGACGATAAGACGGCACAAGACGTATTATGCGTCTAGACGAACTATACTTCGAAATTCGTCTTGAACAACGAACTAGGAGAGATAGTTCGTCTAGACGCATAATAAGTCTTGTGCCCGTCTTTATACTAGAGACGCATAACCAGACGAACTACAAATGTTTGCCCAAGTAATGCGTCTTTAGTATAAAAACGGCCACTAGTCTTTGAAAAATTTACTTCTACACGTACTTAATTATTCCAAACTGCACTTGAAATCATTTGATTACCTCTACAAACAGACCAATTTCTTATACAAATAGGACGCGATTACATACGTCGATATCAGATGGGCGCTCTTAATGCAAACTGTTTGATCGCCAGGTAATAAAATGTGAAGACAGAGTCCCTCTTTTTCCATTCTCCAAGTCCAGCGAACGTTTGTTTGTATCCATTCGCGACGTTGGTGGGAGCGGAATATTTTTAGCCCTTAAGGAATTCCCAGGACCAATCGTTTAGAAAGGAAAAGCAACTGTGTGAAAACAGTGCATAGCTTTTCGAACCCTTGACGACAGTAATGGTTTTCACAAGCGCTGGCTGACAGCCATCACGTATGAAATAATCTTGCATGGTAAATTTCGAATTACTCTGTTTAAAGATGTGTTGGATTAGATACAGATATGTAATCTATCTACCTCTTGGCCTTTAGAATATTGCGCAAATCCGTTCATAAGACTATTCCACGACGGTCAACTCTTGAAGATGTGTGGTTATAACTCAGAATTTAAATGATGGTATCAAGTTTCCTTTTAATTAGCTGTAAAAACAAGATCAGATTCAGTTTTGCTACTTAAATAACAAAGAAACGCACCTTTTCCAAGCAGTCGATTTGTCAAACGAGGTAATTTAGTTATTAGACGCTTTTCACCAGCAAATATATAATTAATTTTCCCTGGATTTCCGGAGGTTCGCGCGTACATATATGGTCGCTAAGCACCTGACGCGTGTGCGGGATATCTACAAAGATCCACACAAATCTGGCTGTTTTTACGGGGTGGCCGTATAAAAGGAGTTATTTCAATCAGAAAATCACTGACTGAGCTTTTGTTCGGGCCAGAATAAAGTGAGCGTCATAACGAGGTGGCCGTATGAACGGGGTGGCCGTAAGGTGTCGGCTTCTTCGCGTCGGAACAACCAGAAACCCACACGACTTATTTTCTCGATTCTATTTCAAATACACTTCAGGAAATGCTAAAAAACACGGGTGGTGAAAATTTCCTTGGAGTGATAGCGCTTAAGTCCAAGGGACTGAACAATAATACTTACACAAGAACATTTCGCCAGCTGAGCGACTATTTGGAACGGCTGAAAGAACACAGCTAAGCTGTTTATTTGTAAGGCACCTTCTTCATTTAAATTAGGCTCTCATTAATTATAAGTTACTCTATAAGAAATAAACATTTCGCACATTTGCAGTAGCTCTCATATAAAGTCCAGCGTCTACCCAGCCGCTTAGTCTCTGGGTTCTCTCTTGCCTCGCTGTCCGCGCAAGGTCTGGTTGAGAGTAAGCGTTCTCGGCGAGTGCTCTTCGGTGACGTCACTACTCTCGATAAAAACCCAGAATCCCGTTAGCCGAGAACGCCTAGGGACTAGGCTAGTGTGACCACAAAATACATTCAACAACAACAACAACAACAACAACAACAACAGCAACCCAAAGTATTACATCTTAAAAGCGCGGGAAAAATTCCTTTTACAGAGGACACTTGTAAACACGTTCTAATCACGTTCTAATCACGTGGCTCTCGAAAAGCATTTCAGCCAATGAGCGACCGCCATGCGATAAGATGTGAAGCGTAGTGATGCGCACCCTTTTTGAATATGGCAACTTGAATGGTTCTGTACTGCTGAATTCTGCTCTTGTACAAAACGTTGATACTTAGACCCTTCTGGACTGGTCAACCCAGTCAATATCCTTTGAAAAATCTGCCTGTCACGGAGTTGATGGATTAAGATGGCGGTCTTAAGCACTACCTGATTACAAAACCAGCAGAAACTGTTCTACTAAATGATGCGTCCTTCTAGAACACTTCAAATCATCTTGCTGCTAAACTAAATTGCGATGCATAAAAGCAGCAACCAAATCCGTCCAAACATAGTGGCGTTGAGGTGTTTATACTTTCGGTGCAGCGCTCAGGAACGAAAATAAAGGAGGTTGGCGTGAGAATAGCAATATTTTAATTCATCGTTAATGCAGCTAAAACTTTAGACGCACAGTCACCAACCTGTGGAAAAAATAAAAATATAATTTCTTATGATACTGTCAGTGATGTTATATGATACTGGAAACAAAATCGGAAAGCTGTAATTCCCATATTCAGAGTTCGTCTGTTTTGTTGATCTGTCAAAAACATGTGACGAGGGCAAGAATGTGACGAGAAAATCTCTAACCCAGTAGTTCAGGACGTTTGTCCACTTTTGACGTTCCAATGGCAACTAATTTTGACGTCCGCTTCGTTAATGGAGAGTTAAAAAATGACGTTTTGGGCAAACGGCAAAAAATATTCCGAATTTTCTTCGGCTTTTGTTTTTCCTCAAACCTAAACTCAGCCTAACACAAAAATATAAAAAAATCTCCTATTCAGAGTAAATAAAAACATTCCCGCTTTAAGGTATAAATGGCTGAAAAAAGCGAAGTGCTAAAGTTTATATTTTTGCGTTTATCCTTTGCCGAAAAAAATCATACTTAATCTCTCTAATAACTGTTTTTGACGCAAATCGTCAGGCTAAACAACGCACTAGCTGCGACAGAATGTGCAAGATGGGAAGGTTTTAAGTACTGCGAAACAGGTTAAAATTGGCCTCGTGCAATACACTAGCCAGCAGTGAGTTGTGCCTCAGTGTTTGAAACTGCTCAGACTACTTACCTTGGGTGGATCGGTAACAGAAGATAAAGACTTTAATGAATTGTCAATTCCTAACGACTGAGCTAAAGCCAAGGAATCTGAATCACCCCAGATCTGTTGATCAACAAAACAAGGAAATCAATTTACAGCGGTTTCCACTTATAAGTTTGTTATTGATCATAAAAATCAAGCAAGGTTGTAACATGACACGGACAAAATAGTCGCCAAAACAAAAGAATGATTGACGGATGTTTTGAGTTGTATTTTAGTAAAGACCATTTATTTATGTCACACATTTCCATCAAAAACGGTGCTAGATACGGGAAGTTTATTCAATCTTGTTTTAATCTTCAAATCAATGGACCATTCCCTCTACGAGATTCGCCTGCAGAGAATGGTAGTTGTATTCATCATCTTGGACTGGATACGGTTTTGATGATTAAAACTACGATGATTCCCTGCAGGCGCGTCTCAGAGGAAATTGGCCATCGATAAGAACGAAGATCAGACCAGTTTTCTGTGAGCTAATCGACATGGCCTACGTGACTCTTTCCCGCGCTTTAAGATAGGTACATAGCAACGTTAGCAACTGTTTCTATTAAGTTTCTATTATGTCGACTGTTGTTATTATTGTCTCTGTAAGAGAAGTAAGGTAACGACATGGCATTAAGCTACGAGTTCTGATATATGCTCGACCAACTTTTTTTCGCAAAATTTCAGATAATTTACATTTGTAGGCTTGGATTCCCTCGTAACTCGACCTCGGACCAGGTCGAGATAACAGCACAAATAGAAGTTCTACTCTTTCCTTAAATTAATTGCTTTCTCACTTACCAAAGTTCCAACTGCCACCAGAGATCTGAATCTGACTTCACTATCTGTTTCACTTTCTAAAATCTGCAAAGAACACATTGTTAGGAACCAAAACTGGAACAAACTTTTGTGCATGGTCGAAACAATGACCAAAACTTCAAAATACTTACCTCAGCTAGAGTAGATAGACACTGTGTCTTTGCTTCAAAATCGTTATGTTTTCGTAGAAGGACAGAAAAACTACAAAAGTAATAAGTAATTAAATCAGAGCATGCTTCTAAGTAATTGTTACTAGGTGTAATTCAGTATCAAAGAGCCCCCGAGCTTCCCTTGAAAAAACGTCCAGAAACGCAATTTGGAATATAATTTCGTGTTTGATATATGACATCAGGTTATTAACCAAACGAGAGAAGAAGGGGAATGATTTAAAACAGAATGGGCTACGCTTAAGCTATAGATTGCGCCGTTAGCACGGTTTCATGAGTTTTGTCTGATATTTTGAAAGAAAACGCTCCTTTGAAGGTCTGCTGTTGTTGTTGCTTTGTTAATTTAACAGTAACAGCTCGGGTCCAGTCTTTCACGAGGATTTGCCCGTTGTCCCGACTGAAGTGGCACAAAATGTGTATATTAGAGAAATGTTCTGCAAGTGTAAATAACATGACACTTACTTAAGAAGAACGGTACATAAAGATATCCTGATATTCTTGTTAGCGCACTTACACCAAGGTATTGAATGTTCTACTATCTGAAGAATAACGAAAAGCAAAATAGTTGAGTAATCGTGATACTTATCTTAATCATTTTCAGACTTTGAGTTTAACAACGTCGCTTGAACTGATGAAATCAAAGCGTACGACTATCGAACAAAATTAATGAGCAATACTGTCAAGTGGTATTCTTCATGCTGGTTCTAACATTAAAGTTTGTGGATAGAACCATAGAGTAAGACCTTCCAACGAAGCTACTGAACACGATCTCCATGAGGTAGTGTACATCATGATACACAATGTGGTTCTAATGATAACGTTTTCAAAAGAAAACCTAGTGTGTGACCATTGACAGATAATGTGCAGTACTTTCAGCTGGTAATTTTCATCTTTTTGCCAGGCACTTTAAGGTTTGAAAGGGATACCCAAGTTACCAGTTCCCGTTATGCACATGTTGGGTATCACTCTTTTAAGTTCAAGGAGCTAAGTCGCGGTTTGCACATCTTGAAAAATTTAGTCTAAATCTGTCAAGTTCGTCGTTTGTAATCTGTGTCAATCTTCTCCATCCTTGTTCTTCTATGGCTCATTACTATAACTTCAGGTTTCCTTCAATCGAAGGGTAAACTTGTACATGACCATTGTAACTCAAAATAGCGTGACTGAGCTCCTTTAATTAGCAATACCCTTTAAACCACTCATCTCACCTTTTCTCTGTGTTTCAGCACTAAAGCTGATCCATCATAAGACAAAAACAAATTAGACAATATTCTAAACGACAGGAGCACATTGGGTTGAGGATTATCGTCCCTTAAGGAGAAAAAAATAAACGAAAAGGAGTTAGCAAAATCGACATGAAAATAAATAAACAAAGAAAGAAAAACAAGTAAAATCAACTAAAATATTACATGTGTATTTTTAGAAGAAAGGATCTATTGAACTTCCTAAAAGATAGATTCAGGGGCTGATATCTATGAAATTCTTAATTTTGTTTTGATCCTGTAAATAAATGTTGTTGTAGTCCATGTACATTGGCGTCACAGTTATTTTTATTCCTAGTTAGGTGTACCCTATTAACAGAAGGTTTCCCCTCAGCTACCGTAGGTACCTTTAAACACGTTCATAAGTTCGTTCGCTCAATAATGTATAATGGTGTTGCCATCACGTGAAATACTCCCAGTTACCCAAATTTCTCCTTTTACAAAACAAAAAAATGAATAGCATTGGCTGTTTTTAGCGTTTCTCGTAATTTGCACTTACAAAAAGAAAATGGATGACAAAAAAAAAAAGAATATTTCAAAAGTTCAATATCGTGATCATAACAATCCTTCCACCTTGTACAGGCAAGTAAGTGAGCTGTAAGGTTGTCGCCATCAGAACCACTGCAACATGAGTTGGCGATGGACGGAAAACGAACAGCA
The DNA here is from genome assembly GCF_042242905.1 of Orbicella faveolata. Taxonomy (NCBI): domain Eukaryota; kingdom Metazoa; phylum Cnidaria; class Anthozoa; order Scleractinia; family Merulinidae; genus Orbicella; species Orbicella faveolata. The sequence continues at coordinate 6,705,589 of NW_028301565.1, forward strand.
AGCCGCAGAATATCCAGAGCTGTTTGAAAACAAAATGCCGTAAGCTATTGAGAACAATGTCTGCAACGAACGCGCAATTCTCATTAACGTCAATCAGGGGCGTAGCTAGGGAGGTCCTGGGTGTCCGTCACCCCCCCCCCCCTTTTGCATTAAGCAAACAACCTACAACAGGTGGCGAAAACGGCACGACAATCTGGTGAGTAACCTCACTTTGACACAGTGTGACCCCCCCCCCCCCCCCTTTGAAAAATCCTGGCTACGCCCCTGTCAATGGTCGGTTAAGTCTGCATACGAGCCAAGTGGCCCATCAGGCCGGAGCGTATCTCCGGTTTCACTAGCATGAAGCAACCAGGAGTATTTCTACTCCCCCCTGGATGGGATGCTAGTCCATCACAAGGTTACCCCCAGCATTAAGTTCGCCGGTACCCATTTATACACCTGGGTGGAGAGAGGCACTGTGCGAGTAAAGTGTCTTGCCCAAGAACACAACACAATGTCCCCGGCCAAGGCTCGAACCCGGACCGCTTGATCCGGAGTCGAGCGCATTAACCATGAGGCCACCGCGCCTCCACAAATTCATTTCTCAATAAATGTCACGGTCACTAACACAACTCTAAATTTTCCATCTATAGAAAAAAAAAGTAGAAGTAACGTCTTATTAGTTTAGAAGCGAAAACTTCGTAGACAACTTGCGTACCAACATTGTTGAAGAAGTGATTGGCCACATAAAAATAGAAGCTTATTACAATCCACGTACCTGGAAATAGCTGCTTTGGAGGCCATTTTAACGCTTTCACCAGCACAGAGAAGTGTTCCACCTTTGGTGATCTGGATTTATCTGCACTTCCCACATCATTCAGAAATACTAGTATAAGGCGTGTAAGGAAACGTCGAATTAAGGATCTGTATGAACTTAACTATTTTGTTCACTTTTGCTGCGCTGATGGCCATGATTTGGATGCGATGTTAGCAAAAATAAAGGAAAATATAGACATAGACGGACATAGCAATTTTTCTTGGACAAGTCTGTCCAAGGAAAATTAGAATTGCTTTAGAAGCACACCCGACCACAACGACTGATCTCTCGAACAAAGCATGGCAAATTCATCACGATTGCATTGCTCGCCTTTTCCGTGTTCTAAGCTTCTTGCTTTTTGTCGATTCACCCCCGAAAAAATTTACTCTGTCCGGGTAACAGTGAAATATGTCATGCTTACCTATCAAGTTTTGAAGTTCGTCGTCTGTTAATTGTTGTTCCTACAGAGTGAAGAGAACGACAAACTAAAATCATGCACTTTAAGTAACGTTTTTCCCAGATCTCTTTCTTATGCAACTTCCTACTTAAAATAAGAGATCTGGGAACGAAAACAATGCACCGCTAAAGAATTCATTGAAGGCAAACTAACTTGATTTTAGCATAATGATAGAGGGTTGACATACAATATAAACACAAAGTAAAAAGCGACACAGATAAAGAAAAAGGAAATCATCAACCAAAAATTATCAAAACTAAAATCAAATTACGTTATTTGTGTCAGGGTAAACTCGTAATTCCGGTTTGGGAAGGTGAGAGTTAAAAAAGTCTGCATACAAAACGTCACTAACCTCTTCTAAGCTAGAGTTGAATTCTTTTAATTTTCCCGCAATTGCGTTGATGTTAGCGCTATCAAATGATACACACGACGTCTAAAAGGAAAGCCAACACATTCATTAAGACATGTACAATCAAAGTAACATGCTAGGGGTGGAGTGGGGAGTTCTTAGCGGAAACGTGGGTGGGGTAGTGCAAATGACGCTATTGAATACTGACCCAGTTTTAAGAGAAAATCTCGCCATTTTCCTACTCTCTTTAAGGTATGATTTATCTTGTCACTTTGTGATACCAGGCACGAAGAAGAATGGTATCAAGTAGGAACAGGTTTCTGAGGGCACTCCCCTAAATCACACCCCGTTCACTCAAGATTAAGGGCATCTCCTCTTCATCTTAAAACATCAGCAAGTCGCGAACCAACGGCCTATTAAGAGTTTCTAATCATCTGCTCTACGAAGGACAGTTAAACGGATTTGTAAGGAAAAGTCTGCGTCAGGCCAGTGGTCCATGAAGCCGGATCTTATCTCTGGTTTCTCTGTACATGTATTCCTACCCCTCTGGATGGTATGCTAGTCCAACGCAGGATTAGCACTCCGCTCACAGAATTAAATTCACCGTTTCCAATTTACATTCCTGGGTGGAGAGAGGCACTGTGAGAGCATATCTTGCACAAGAACACAACACAATGACCCCGGCCGGGGCTCAAACCCGGACTGCTTAATGCATAATATGCAAAGAATTAAAAGAGTTGCTGGTTTAGATACCTCAGGGAAGTAAGGATTTTGAGCAGCTGTGGGACTTTCATTTGGTGGACTGACTTGATTGGCTGGCTGTCCTGATCTATAACTACTGGAACCTGGAAAGATAAATCTCAAGATTAACTACCCATCACAAAAATTGCTTTCCCAAATTCACGCGCTGTTCACTCGGCTAACATTGAAATGAGCGTTTGTAAGCAGTTACATGTACAGCCGGGATCATAAACGTAATTACCTTTTTCATGTAATCATATACATTAAGGCCTATTTTCATGATAAAAAATATTTTTGGCACGTTTCCGATATAAACGATACGCGTAACTTAACAAAGGTTTGGTGCGGACAAATTTCGTTGAGTTAAAAACTTTTTCTCATCCGTGCAGAGGCAAAACTTTACCCGCGCTCGGACCCACTGAATGGGTAATCTGAGGATGGGTGAAATGTTGGCTCCTCACGGATGAAGAAAAAGTTATTTGTACAACGCAATTTATCCGTACCGGCTCATCTTTTGTGGTTCCGTCGTGCAAACGGGCCTTAAGTAAAAGAGGAAAGAAAACAAAAAAAAGGATTCAGTTCAAAGTTAGAGTAAGACTGTGCCAATTTTTTTGAGGAAGGAACCTGAGGTCGAATTATAAGAGCTGGCAATCAACTCCAGCTTCCGTGGCAGTTTAAACTTCAAAGCAAACTTGGACATACAAACTTTCAAGGTGAGAAATCAGCGTCCTATTCGCTCCTTGGAACAAAACGAATTGTTCTATGCTGTTAGCACGCTATGCGACCAAATTTACTTCTAAAGATAAGCCCATATTACTTTATGAGGCAAGGTATTTTAATTGTCAGTACCAGTAAACGGGTCCACTCCATCTCCTGTATTAGTCTGTTGAGATGTATACGATGGTCTGTAGCTACCACCACCTGTAATACAAGAAAAAATAACAGCATTTAAACCAGCCAAGTATTGATGTGCTTCCCAGATTGGCCAAACAAATCACAAGTTTCATCAGACATGTTTTTAAATTTGTCTGAAAAACGTTGCGCTATTTCAGTTCTAGAAGTGGAAGCAAGTGTCAAAGACTGCTGCTGGTCAATCATCATTCTGCGAAACAACAAATAGCTGGGAGGTAAAACTAGATGGCAATATCTACGGTGTGTTAGCAGTGAAAGAGGTAACTAATGTTGAAGATTTTCGTAAACTACTTTGCTTGATACCGTGTTGAGACAGCAAGGAGAATTTACAAGCGACATTTAACGTTTGGATTTGGTTGTGCACCTGTAAAAGGATCAACACTTCCTCCTCCCATGCTGGTATCAGACACTGGCTGGGATGGCCCAGTGGGTGGAATATAGCGTCCAGCTCCTAAAATACAACATGAAAACCATTCCAAATACAGTTCACAAGCTATACCTCAACCCCCCAAAAATAACAGCATCCCTGGCAGTCCAATTCGATTGCAGGTATTCAAAATAACCCACAAGCAATATTAGCCTGGCTAATATTATAAATAACAGTCCTAGGTCTATGAAATCATATGAGATGCTTTACGGTGTTCCGGAAACTTACACTCTGATTGCTGAACAGTTCACAGTTGTGTGAGAATGCCTGTGTGTTCACCAGTTTCACTTTCCCCCGCTCTCTAGACCTTTTGCATGATTCCCCATCCTTACCACCGTTGAAGATATTTACTTCAAGCTGTGATTGGCTAACTAATGACGATGACTTTTTCCTAGACTGCTATCATTCTCTTCCTTTACCTAGCGCCAAGCCGATACAGAAATGTGAAGCGAAAGAGCAACGATCACGAGGCGAGAAGTTCGAGCAAAGAAAGAAGGAAAAAGAATCAGGCGTTTGATATTATTTAACTATCACTTCATACTGCACCACTCACCGGTAAACGGATCAGCAGCTGACGGTGCCTGTTGTCCTATTGTAACACCTTTAGTGTTCTTCTGGATGAAGTCAACAACTTGATCCAAGAACATCTGACTGAGATCATTGCGCTCTAGAAACTGGTGTGCAGCCATCCACGGATCATCTACAAGACGCCCAAAGACAACTGAGTGATTAAGGTGATAAACGAGATAACGTAAGTCTACTTTATGTCAAAGCGCTTTTTTTTTCAAGTTACGCTTTTTTCCCACATACCGCCTGTCGAGGGACGGACCATTATTTTTTTGAAGGGGTGGTAGGTTGGGCAATTTACTGAGGTATGATTTTTTTTCTCACTTTTAGGTTGTCAGTGATTTTTTTGGGTGGGCAATAGCTTGTGCAAGAATTCTTTCAAAATCAAAAATAGGAACTTGTTACTGGAAAGCGCTTGCTCGACTTTTTCCCCATGGCTCCCCTTGCACGATTTTCTTTCAGCAGTTTTTGCCCTGCAAGAACTTTTTTTTTGGAAATTGCCCAACCCCCAACCCCCACCTCCTCCACACACCTCGAAAAATAATTGCCCGTCCCTAATGAGACTAGATTACGTACCAGTTAGATTGTAAGGCAGCTTCATACGAGGACGGCCTTCTTGAATTTCAACATCAAACACGAAGTCATACTCCTAGGAGACAAAACAAATAGACGATATATTACCAGTTTTTAAATAAATTTATAAGAAGACTTCTCAGCACTAACAAATGTAATTGTGAACTTGAGAGGATGAGGAAATTACCTGCACCTATGAATTGCGAGATACTCTCATGGTTGCAAAACTACTTTACACAAGAGTGAAGGTGAGAAATTGAGAGTTGTTAGCGGACATACCTTCCCATTGTACATTGTTTTGTTGGTTTGTCTTGCAGCACCTTCTGTTCCCGCTGATCCTACTACTTCACCAACCTGTAACAAGAGAACAGATATGAAGGAACGTCAGTAAAGCAATGACTACGCCTTCCATGAACATTCTTTTGGCGCATCATGCCATCATTCACTTTGGGAAAGGAACACTCTGTGACATGTTTGTTTGGTTAGTCTTTGGTTGTTGTTTTCCTGTTGCAGTTATCAGCCTCTGGTTCTACTAAGCATAGTTACTAACTATGAACTAAGTAATCAATTGCTTGCACCATAAAAATTGTTACCTTATCCCATCTTGTTTCCATGCCATTCCACTGCAAAAACAAGCAAGACTTCATCATTAGAAGCTGATTTGCATTTAGCATCATAGGCACGCAATGCGTGCAAAAGGATAACAAGTTTTGAAAGCCGTAAAAAAAATACCGTTAAACAATCGACTACAGGTTGAGGTTTATCCTGTTGTAGTCAACACAAGGGCAAAGTAGCACGCGTACGTGAAGTGGAAATCACACAAAAATTGTTCTCCAAACTGATAAGTATTAAAGGACTAAATTATCACCTGGTGGCATTCAATTATGTTTCCTCTTCTTATGAGCTTTGTTTGAGCACTTCTATCACCTGGGTAAAGAATTAATGTCAGTGACACCTAAACTGAAGCCTTTAAAATCTTGTGATCAATTTATATTTCAATTTTGGTTCGTAGTACCAAGTTGCAGGTGGTAAGAAAAAGGAAAGGGTATAGATGGTCAGGAATTAAAGGAGGCACTTAACATTGTTTTCTGTGAGCATAACTAGGTTAGGAACATTGCCACCTCCCCCTGGAGGGGATCCTCAGCTACTGCAGCTCACCACCCAGCATGGCTTCACCAGCCTTTTGTCACTATGTGTATTGGAGTCCTTGTTTGTGTTCTGATCTGCATGATGGTTGTTTTTTGTTTCTAAGTTGCTACTGTGCTGTACACTGTATTTTGCAGTACCTGGTCTAAGAAGAGCTTCTGGACCGGGAAGATCCTCTAGTTTGACATCACCCAACTGACCACTAAAAAAACAGACAAGCACAAAACAAACAAAAAGATTGGATGCATGCTCTCATTTGAACCCATAATATGGGAGATGTATGCGGGTGGTCACAAGTCAGTGATACAGCTGCTGTATAATTAGACCAGTGAGCCATGTGTCACCATGTGTCCGTAAGCAGGCAAGATGAACTGAATCCTGTACTATGACTGGCTACTCGAGCGGGCAAGTTGAAGCTATCTTGCCCACTCCAGATTACCCGCTGTATCCCACAAGAAAATAGTGTTCCTTTTCCAGTTAATAAATCCTCTATTAACCAAGCTTGTTAGGTCAAGATGGCTAGATATTGGCCTTGTTCTTTTTTGAGGGTTTATGAACCTTGATGCTGACTCAGTCCATAAACACGCAGAAAAAGAACTTGGCCAATATCAGGCCATCTCAAATTCATGCTTGGTCAATAACCCATATATATTGAAATGCAATGGTTAATGACCATGTACCTGGCAGCCTCAGCTGGAATAGCATGACTTGCAACTTCAGCATCAAATAGCTGCAGGAAGAGACAAATTGGGAATCAACTATTCTGTTAAATTATTTGATCTTTTTCTTTTAATGCTACTTAACAAAACAATCTGAATAGAAAGCAAATGACCGATACCAAACTGACCTTTAACTCTTCTTCTGATGCAAATCTCTCTTCAGAAGCAGTGAAAACACGTGCAATACCATCACTAGAAAAAAGAACAAATATATCATTATCATCTTTTCATAATGAAAACAAACGGCTGTAGTAACCTGTGTGCAAAGAGACACACTGTGTACTACAGGAGCTTGTGTTAAGAGTTTGTGATTTGATAAACAAAAAAAATATTAAACCATTCAAATCTGTAAGAAAATCACAATGAAATAATTATATGAAATAAGAAAGATGCATGCAACATATGCATAATTATATGTACATTATTACAAACTCTTGAATCAAACTGACCTTGAACCAGCTACAATGTCTCCATTACTTAAACATGTAACACACCAGACTGACTGGGCAGGGAGTGTGATTGTCTGAGAGCATTCTCCTCCTGATAACAGTGAAAAATTTACAGTTTATAGATAAGCGATGTTGCACAAACAATAGATTAATGGATTAATAAAACTTAATATTACAAATTTTGAAGTTCTGTTCAAGAGGTAAATTGTATAAATTATTTATTAAATGCAATGTCTGAAAGGAGTTACATACCCTTCCATATTCGCAGTGACCTGTCTTCTCCAACAGAGACAAAATTGCCACAGTCATCAGGCAGAGCTGCAATACTTTAGATAAAAACAAGTATGACACAAAATTTAATTTTTTTTATTGACTCCAATAAAATCCATTTCCACAGATTGAGATTAAGGTGAACATACTATTAATTTCAATTACATGACCAAATGTGTAGTTGTCAGAGGTACAAGTACTTCACAATGCTCCCTTACCTTTCTCTAGATTTTGCTAATGGTGGATCAAGATAAGATTAGTTAAAGACAATTAAACGCCAGCTGATAACTAGGTCTGAGACTGACCTGTAGATAAAGCTTGTATGTCCCGTGTACACTTGGAGACATTCACCTGTGCACATCCATCTTCTGATGGTGCTGATCAGAGAAAACAAATCATCACACAATGTAAGTTTACACTGATAGTTCACAATAGGAGTGCTACATGTACTTAACTTGTAAAATCTAAGCCTGCTTCCAACTTTTAAGCCTACATGGATGAAACTCTAGTGTTGGAATATTCTCATGAAAGTTCTTGTACTACACGACTGCGTAATTTGCCTGGCAAGATTTCTTTTTTCAGTAGAGCAGAATCTCTTTACAACAGCCACCCTTGGGCAGAATTAACAGACCATTGTAAGGTGGCGGCCATTGAAGGGAGGTTTAAATGTGAGTAAAATGGTGTAGTCGAGACAAAAAGTCCTAGCCATCGTGAAGAGGGAGTCATTAGTGGAGGTTTGACTGTTTTCTGAGTGTGACAATCTCAGGCATTTGAAAACAAGAATCAGTGAGATTACATTGAATACCTATCATTAGAACAGGACAAAAACTCCAGAGCTGAGAGCACAGCTAGACCTCTGACACAGTCACTGTGACCGGTAAAGGTCATTTGACATGCTCCGGCCTTCCACATCTTGATTGTCCTGTCAGCTGAACCTGGAAAATAGGAAAAAAGAACATACACCAGCCAGTAATGAATGTGCTGCATTAATTATTTAATAAATTATTGTTATCTATTAAAATAAGTCTAGTTGCTTACTTAATTTTCAAACTGTGTTTCAAAATACACATCACAGATAACAAACAAAAATAATTACAATACACCAGAATAGGAAACAGGAAACAGGTCAAAACAAAAAAATAGACACAAGGAAAAAACAAAGAGAACTTTAAGTTTGACAGTGGTCATTTCAAGTACCATTTAAAGGTAGTGAAAGTCATGTTTGCTTCAATCTAAAGTTTTCAACACAACCCCGGAATGGTCAATGTTATTTTGAGAGTTCATTTTGAACTGTTACATACATGTAAGTCTGTCTGCTGATAGCAGGAATCAATTCACAACAAGACTTGTAGCAGGTCAGTCATTTTCTCATAAATACTACTAATAATATATGCAAATACATGGTCCAAAATGCCTTAAACTACCTGTGAGCATAAGTCCGTGGTCTGGCATCAGTTGGACAGCCCATACAGCTGCCTCATGACCTTGTAATTTCATCATACATTTGCTTCCAATCCACACACACGCAGTGCTGCAATAAGAGATATTTAGTAACCATTATAATATAGATAGGACCCTGCACATGCTCTGATTAGTCAAAAACCCATGTTTTATCAGAGTATAAAACATAGAAAAAGAGTGTTTTATTGTTTTTCACCCCATTACCACATTACACTCTGGACATTTGAGAACCCTTGAGAAATGTAGAAAACACGAGCCGCAGGCGAGTGTTTTCTACATTTCCCTTGTGTTCTCAAATGCCCCTCATGTTTTATCACAGTGTACTACATGGCTTAGGCTTCTTTATTTGTTAATCCAAAAATATTATCAAAAACTAGCCACATAAGACACAGGAATGATTTAATTGGTGCGATGTCTTACTGATTTTACCGACTTAATAAATCAGATGTAGATGAATGAATCTAGGGTAAGTCTCATCTCACTCTCGTGATTACAGTGTAGTATTTCATCTATTATTTTGTCCCCTGCAACGGCTACAAAAGCCTGATTGCAAGGTAATGCTTGTCCCTTCTCATTCCGAAAGTGGAGAATGAATCAATAGAATATAACAAGTAAACAACATATTCTCCCAAGAAGCAAAAAAGTGAAAATGTCAAATATGATTAATGAGAACTGGCATGTTTGATATAGAGAACATGGCTGGCTTACTTGTCCCAAGATCCTGAAAGGAGTGTTCCAAATTTTCCAGCTATTAAACTACAGACAGCTCCAGTATGACCCTCCAGTCTGTGGAGAGGCTCTATGTAAGAAAAACAGTTTAAAACACAGAAAACCTGACAGTTTAAATATGCCTAACACAAACATGCTCAACAGTGAGTTTTGTGCAGCTTAGTTGTGGCCTGGGATTTCAGCTAAAGCACTGTTTTAGATGTTAATGGTTCTATTGGCCACATTGACTAGAGAATTGGCTGCTAAACCTGTTTTAGAATACAGTTGTTCTTGAAGCTTGTCGGTAAAGTCTGCATACAAGCCAAGTGGCCTGTCAGGCTAGAACTTATCCCAGTTTCTGTAACATGAAGTGACTAGGAATATTTCTACTCCCCCTGGATGGGATGCTACCCCTTTGCAGGGTTACCCCCGGCATTAAATTTGCTGGTACCCATTTATACAACTGGGTGAAGAGAGGCACTGTGAGAGTAAAGTGTCTTGCCCAAGAACACAACACAATGCCCCCAGCCAGGGCTTGAAACCCGGGGGAGAGGGAGGGCACTGCCATATATGGGCTATATAAGTAGGTGCTGCTGTGAAGGGTATGGTTTTCAAGTAGTTTACTCTAGGATAGGGTATATAAATCAGAGCATTTGGGTCTAGAATAGGGTATAGTTTGTCACAAAACTGACTAGTTGGTTGAAGATTTTATCTAAACTAAGGAAACCAGGAATTGCCACTCAAAAATATACAAGAATCAAATCGGCAAGTTTAAATTTACGCAAATCAGCCTCAACAGAGTCGAGAGATTGGGGGATTTGGGGAGTTTACTCTAGTATAGGGTAGCAAAATTCAGCCGAATTAGCTCTCGTATGGGTTCCAGGGTCCCAGCGGCACATCCCCACCCAGAAATTCCCAAAGTATCCCCCCCCCCCTTGGGGCTTGAACCCGGACTACTCGATCCACAGTCAAGCGCACTAACCATGAGGCTACGGTGCCTCATGCAAGTCTTCTGTTTAGTTGTGGATTATATTCCTTAACTTACCAAGAGAATCCAGTGTCCAAACAAGAATAACATTGTCATGCCCACCAGTCACTACAAGACCTGAAAGACACAGAATTTCAGGTACTTAAAAAACTCTACCTACATAATCATTGACAAATATTGGCTTTTATTATTTAGACACGAGTTTTTCACTGGAAAACAAACCACTTATAAAATCATATGAAACTGCATCCCGCACCCAAGTGGCATATTGTCCATATCCTGACTAGTGAGGATATTGATGATGACATTACCTGCTTTTACGGCTGTTTGTGCTGTCAGTTTGACTATTAGTAAATAATATAAAGTAAATTACACAGTGGCTTGATAATACAGTGTATGACTTTTATTTTCTCATGTTAAAAACAATATTTTATGAACGAGTGCAGCAAGTGAGTAAAATATTGTTTTTTGAACAAAGATATTTTTGGCTAACTCCAAAATTAACTACGAACACAATTACTCCAATTGAAATCTCACCCAAAAGAAAACTGACTGTTGTTTATATGATTTGTAAGGATGGGCAGTACATGATTCTACTGTATGAAAGGACCTGTTTTATTATAATTACTCAAAATGTGTTACCCAGTCTTTTATCAGGATCGATTAAATGTTATTAAAATTCCAAGTTTACACATGACAAAGTTTTGTAAAGAAATCACAACCTATTGTTTAGATGTACACATTATATTATTCATTAATTAAAACTAGCCTATCAGTTTCTCTTCCAGTGCCAACTGACTAAACTGGCTGAAAGCTTCCAGGGGCTTTAGCAATTCCCATAATATTTAGGGTATAGGATTTAGCCATATTTTTGTCGAGTCATGAATGAACGTTCAGAAAAAGGTTGAATCTGTCCAGGCTTTAATCACTTGCATTTAGGCAGAATTTAAAGAGATTAATTTATGTTTCATTTGGAACATAGAGAACATACCATGTGGATATTTGTCTGTCGGAGGAATTGTGCATACGGCAGAAATGAAGTTATTGTGTCCACTGAGAACATGGCGCTCTTCAAAGTCAAGGGTTCCTTCACTAGGAACCCAAAGACGAGCAGTCCTATCTCGTGAAGCTGTTAAGATTCCTCCTTCAGGAAAAACTGCAGGACAAACTGCTCTTACGTCTAGTTCATGACCACGCAGAACACTTCTAAGTTTATAGGATGACATTTTTGTTTTCTCCTTTTCAAACCTCCACAATACGTGACAGTTTGCGCAGAGTACATGAAGTAGACATAAAACCACTGACCCACGTGTTTCGAGGAAAGGTTACAGACAGGTAACAAAATCTAGAGGGGATGAGAGGGACTGGAAAAATTACGAAAGATTGAAAGTTAGTCGTCCATCCAGAACCTGTAGACAAACTTGTGGACAAAACTGTGCCGTAATGTGTAGTGTAGTAAACTTACAATTATTCATATCTGACAGGCCGTTCTTCTACCTTGGATGGAAAAAAAAAAATATATGACTACTGTTGAATTTCTTAAAAAAAAATTGAAAGTAACACTTCTGCCCTTGATTGGACGCGAAATCGCGGATAAACTGAAGCAACCAAGCTCTCTCTCTCTCTCTCCTTTGCCACGAGAGAGACAAATATCGAGGTTGTGAAGCAACCGGAAGCGGAAAGAGTGCGGCGTAGTCCCTTTTGGGGGTGTGGGGTGAGGAGGCATGGATGTGTCCCCTTCAAAAAAAGCTCCGACAAAAAGAAATGGTGTTAATAAAAAAGAGAAAAGGGAAGAACCAAAAACTAAAGAGGATCAAGCGGAAGATAAGGTAGGGCTGTTTTATTTTCAGTACGGCTATGATCTTCTACGATGCTGTGGTTTTAGACCGTAACGCTAATTTCAAGAGAGAGCGCGGCAAACAAACATTCAACTAACGGTGTATTTATTTAAATTAAGCTAATATTTTGTTTAAAATGTGGAAAAGTTGTCGATTTACTTCAAGATTTGCAGACAAAACACCAGATTAACACTGATTGATATGCTACCACAGCCCAAAGCTAGGATGAATTAAAAGATTAGTCATGATTAGTCCGTTAATTCTCAGGCAACGAGAGAAAAAACGCAAAAAAAGCTTTAAAATCACTGTATAGTTAAGTGATCATTACATGTAAGTGGATGTTGCATGTTTGGATGCTGTTGGAATTGAATCGGTGTTCTAGCGGTCAAAGGTACCCGGCATCCTTCCCTACAATAGCTGATTCCCTTTGAAACCAAGGACGGTATTGAAATTGTTTTTTGACGTATTTTGCTCTCATTAATAAAGCAATCGTAATTTTGAGTGACGGCGAAGAATTTTGTAAACCTTATTTTCAAAACGACATTTGTTCTTGAGTAAATATAGAAACCGTCGTTGATCGACTGATGACAAAAACATGTTCATCAGATCATTTTTCATTGAGAATGTTTTCATAAAACAGCGGTTGTCCTATAACATTCAAATTTCAACATTTCAACAAACTCAAAATCTAATCGATTATAAACGCCACCAGACGTATTTTTCAAATTTTTTGTACACAATTTTAACAGACCGTGACAACATTAAGTATTGCTCAGCCATGCAGTTCATCGAATACAAAAGCTCGAAATGAAAAACGAATGAGACGAAACTACGAAAAGCTTTAATTGAACAATACCCTTTGGAAATTACATTAACAAAAGCCAGTCAAGCGGGAAAAATAACTTTAATAGCTCAAACAACACCGCTGTTTCGTGCAAATAACAATCTCAGCAAGGTCTCTAACGGTCTGACAAAATCGGTATAAAAACGCGTAACTGAACATGATAAATCATTTGCGACTTTGCTCGTAGAAGAATCATCTGCTCGCATAGCGAATGATATTCAAAATGAAACGCTCAAAATTACTGTTAACGAGCTCCGTAATTTTCATTCTCTTTACTTTGTATGTCAAGTACTCTTGTGCGAGGTCATATAAGGTAAAAAATGTTAATAATATTGTTTGATTTCATGTTACGAGCAGTGTAGTTAACATTTTTTTTTATCGCGAAATAGGAAATCCACCATTTGTTGACGGACGACGAAAGAGAGGAGATTTTTGGACATCCATTTGCAGAATATGGTAAGGGCTGTAACAGAAACATTGCTATTACATATGTGGGTTTAATGTACTGGACACCGTTTCCCAATTAAAACACTTTTTCAACCCTTGAATTCAAACAGTTCAGTCAGGGTACAGCTAGCAAATTCATTGAAAAATGTTCTCAGAAACTTAACTTTCTCCCTATAATTTTAACCAGAGTTATGTCTTTTCTAGCTTTCAAAAATTAGATAAATTTAGTGTATTGTTTTTCTGGCAACAATTTTTTCAAATCCACGAACAATCAGTCGGCTTATTTTCCCGCCTAAAACAGTTAAGCAGCATTCACAAGCAACTAACGGTCAGAACTGGTCAACCAATAATAGGACAGGAAAGCTGTACACGTGACTTTGCACATGATAATGAGAATTAAAACAGTCGTTGCGTAATCCAGGCTAACAAACCGTCAGCATTCCGTTACACGTAAACTTAGCATAAAATGTCTGAAGCAGCCGTCACTCGTCACGGTCTAACAGTCCACAACCACATGACGTCGACCATGGCCGTTAAATTTTTCACCTTCTTAAGTCAACCATGAAATTTCTGTAACACAAGAAATTTGAAATAAGGTATTCAAGCGTGTATCTAATGGTTGTCATACCATCAAAATAAGGGAAAAATGCAAATTCGTACAACATTACTCCGGCAGAAAACCGGAAAATGAGTGGAAATTACGCCACTACAATTGTTTGGAAAAAGAAATAATGAAGTCAATAAGTTTAGTAACGTTTTAAAAAGTAACAAAAGAATGGAAAACGCTACTATACAGAGTTGTTCAGATCACCAGTAGAGTGCTGCTATAGGGTCCTATAGGTTTTAGGTATGATTACGTAACAGGTTCAAAATTCACCTTCAAGCCTCGTTTGGGCGAAATTTTCTCAAACGTCTGGCACCTTCATGTCATTTTCACTTGCAAATTCTTTTCATCTTTGCTGCTTTAAGAATTTGCTCATGATAAAATTTTATCTGCAATTTCAAAACGAGGTTTCCTAATTTTAACTAACTCTACATTTCTGTTGTTGTTTTTTCAATTTTTTTTACCCACAGTTCCAGAGTATGATGTATTGCATCCAGTCCAAGTTGACGCGAGAGGCAGTTTCATGTCACGTGATCTGGCTAATGGCAACGCTCGTCGCAAGAGAGATATCGGTAGCACTGGAGGTTTTAAAGAGCCCGTCTTTTTCAAGCTCTCCGCTTTTGGCCAAGATTTCCACCTAAATGTCACGATCAACGATGAGCTATTCTCGCCCAATTTTGAGATCGAGATTCGCAGCAACGGTTCCTCAGAATTCCATTATGAAATTGACCACTGCCATTACATTGGTCAGCTGCTGCCTGCAGAAGGGAACGAGAACAAAGTGGCGGTCAGCAATTGCGATGGATTGGTAAGGAGTTTTGTTTTTGGAAATGTGTTCTCACAAAACACCCCTCTTGAAAAGCTGTATAGCTTAAAGTGGCTACAACTTGTAGTCCGTGTCATTCCTTTTTTCTTCTTTTTCCACAGAAAGGTTTAATTCGCACACCACAAGACGTTTTCGTGGTACATCCACTACCAGATCGTCTGAAACTGGGGAAGAACAACACCCGCGCCCACGTAATACACAGGAGGTCTTTATCGCCTATGCGTGTGCAGTCACTTGTAGAGGCTCTCGAAAAAGAGAAAAGATCTGACAGCTGGTGTGGAGTGGAAGGTATGAAAAAGAACTCACTTGAACCTTTGTTATTGGACCAAAATTTCCCGGATGTGTCGTTGAATAAATAAGATTTTGCTCTGGTCTTTGAGTTAACCGTGCTGTATATTTGCTCTAAAATAAGCAATCGGAGGAGACAAGCAGTTTTTTCCAACAACTAGAGCAAAAACAAAACATTGACTTCAGCATTTTTGACAGAAAAGGCAACCCTCTCGCACACTTTACATAGAAAATAGTACCCCTCCCACACACCTACAGTAAACAAACTGCGTCCTTTTCTTTAACCTTGGAATGATTATCCCTTAAAATTCTCGAATGAACTAGCCTGAAAAACGTACGCTGATGAGCGGAGCCTTCCCCCTTCAGGGGCATGAGAGAAAAATCTGTTACTCTTGGTGGTAAATGTTTTGGCTCATTTTGTTTTCTAGATGGATCAGCCGTTCAGCAGTCGGACGAAGGCGAGTCCCACTTGAATTTTGCTCGCTCGTCAGCCAACCAAAAGAGAACGATTGAGTCCATGATTGTGGTGGAGAAAATGATGACCAAGTTCTATGGTGTTGATCAAATCAAGAAATATGTGCCAACTATTGTCAACATGGTAAGATAGACGAACAATATAGGATGTCATTTAAGTTCTATTGGTAAATAACTGAGCTACTACGCGCGCTCTCATTGGTCAATAGGTGTGGTTAGATGAGAGTATGTAAACATAGGCTCGATTACCAGCCGCTGTTCGGGAAAGGAGCCCGCTCTCCTCCCCCGAACGTAGACCGGACACGAGAGAGCGGCGGAAATCAAGCCTAATGTAAACACGGTTGTGACGTTTTAGATTCGCGCGTATTTTTGAGAATTTTTTTATAAAAGCAATTGAGCACCTTTCCCATGTTTACGTAGCCTCATCTAAATACTCGGGGGAGCTGGGAGAATTCTCGAAAGTTATGCAAACCCGAGACGTATTCGAGGGTTTGCATAACTGTCTCGAACTCTCCCAACCCTCCTCGTGCTTAATTAGATGAGGCTATGTTAACATGGAAAAAGTGTTCTTCGCTTAATTATATGTATAGAAGCCACGAGAATGACAAATTAACTTTTGCTTGAAATTAATAAATTAATACGTGGCGCTAGTGATACTGGTTAAAGCAACATGTTAAAAATGTATGAAATGTATAGCACGGGTTGTTTTAATCCCTTTAGGCTCATGGAATTCTGGCAGATGCTTCTATTGGTGCAAATATCAGGTACATGATACACAAACTCTTGATCTTGGAGCAAGACATGGTAAGCTGCTAAGTCCAAGTTGAAGTCTACAAGGGGTCGTTTCATTGCGTTATTCTCTTGTTAGCAGCATAAATAAAATTCTTTATCGCTTAGCTCAGATCATACTACGGAAATCTGTGGAGCCATTCCGCTCCTCTGATAGCTGGAGCTTAACTATCATTTTTTTTTTTTATGACATTTGATCCTCAGCTGCAGCAAGACCCCTTGAGAGGGAGGGAGTACATCCGTTAAGTTTGGATAGGGGTGTGCTGCGAAGGGTCTTTAACTCTGACACTAAAGCAAACGAAAATTGATACTCTATTTAAGGATCAAGAACATCTAAAAACCCTACCCTATCCCACGGCACATACCTATATAGCCCATATATGGGAGTACCCCCACCAAAGAGTAAGTCATAACGTAATTTTTTCTGTTTTGCATTTTCACACAGAGAGGCCTTGTGATCAGCCCGCATGCAGCCAGTACTCTGACAAGTTTCTGTAAATGGACAACAGGACAAAACATACAAGATGACAAGAATCCCCTTCACTTTGACCATGCAGCTCTCATCTCTAAGTAAGATATCTAAAGTCTGAATACGAGCCAAGTGGCCCATCAGGCCGGAGCTTGTCCAGGTTTCTGTAGCATTGAGCGACTAGTAATATTTCTACCCCCTAGATGGAATGGTAGTCCATCGCGGGGCTACTCCCAGCATTAAATTCGCCAGTACCCATTGGTGCACGTGGGTGGAGAAAGGTACTGTGAGGGTAAAGCATCTGGCCCAAGAACACAACACAATTTTCCCGGCCGGGGCTCGAACCCGGACCGGTCGATCCGGAGTCGAGAGCACTAACCATGAGGCCACCGCGCCTCAGTTATATGTGTGGTAAAGGTTAAAATTTAGACGGTTTGCAATCTGTTTTCCTCTTCAAAGGCACGAAGGTTGTGCGGGGCGAGATATCAAGACGAGAGGGGATTGGGACGAGGCAGCAGTACGGCCCTAGTTAAGTTAAGACCGTTGACAACAGCCAACAGTCTAGATCTTTAGAATGAAGATGGGAGTTTTAAGAAAAAATTGAGCCTTTGATATCGCATAGGTTTTAGTGCATATTCCGGCAGATATAAATACAATTTTACATTTTTGCCAACCAAGTTAGTGAGCAAAATACTGCCATTACATAAAAATCAATATTGTTCTCCATCATCCCCGGGTTATTGGGAAGACTGTGCTTGAATAGAGACAAATGTTAGAAAGATGAGTATTGAAATATGAAAGAACTATATTGAACATGTCAGTGCTTCATCTTTACTCCCTTAAGTTTTGTTTTCCCGTCTGTCCCAATAGAAAATTCCTTTCTTTTCATTTTTCTTAAGCAACTTCAGTAATCCATACACGGTCTTTTACAGGTACAACTTTTGTAGAGACAAAAATGCAAGAGCGGAGGACTGCGGAGATATACTAGGTAAGTAGAACGCTGATTTGTGGGTACTCTGACGTAAAAAGTGAAGGTCTCGGCCTCGAATAGACGTCAGAGGCTTAGCTACCATATACTCAATTGGTAAAGGTAGAAAACAAAATAAATCTTGGAATTTGCAAATTTTCTTTGGCCATAGTTCGTTTAATTAGAGAGCCAGTTGACGAGCTAGAGGAGATTTTGGAATGGCGTTACAACTGGTAAGGCCATCATAGATTTTGCAAACGCTGGGCGAGGCAGGTGTTGGTCTCACTCTCATTCTCCTTTTTTTTTAAAAATATCGTTTGTATGGCTTCGAATAGACAGCTGATGGTCATCTGGATGAAGCCTTCTGTTTAAAATCGTTTAAAACCTATGGTTTCCTGTTAGTCTTCTTATAGCGGCCTATGGAACTGACTCGATGCTACAATTCTGGCCTTTTATTATATCAATAGCAAAATTACTTCATTATGATTGGCTGAGAGCAGGCCAATTTTTCGTTAATTCATAATTTGTACTGCAGTGCAAATTAACGCGCCCACATTCACAATTTTCTCAGTCATATAATAAATAAGTAATCGTATGAAAGCTCGAGCAATTAAGGATTTACACTACTCGTGATATTTGACAATTCTTTCAAATTAAACTCGCCTACAGGCTCGTGAAATTTTAAGAGAATTTTTCAAATATCACTCGCATTCATACGATTACCTATACTTATAACCACACAACAATTGCTTCACTTATCGTTTTCGCGGTTTTAGGGCTCGCAGACTTGAAGGGAATGTGTAAACAGGACACAAGTTGTACTCTGAACAAAGACACTGGATTGGGAACTGCGTTCACACTAGCTCATGAAACAGCTCATAAGTGAGTCACAATTCTCCAGATCAAGTGCTGTTTTATTTCTCACTAATTTTCAGACACACTCAATCAGTCAGTCAATCAGTCAATCAGTCAGTCAATCAGTCAATCAGTCAGTCAATCAGTCAATCAGTCAGTCAATCAGTCAATCAGTCAATCAGACAATCAGTCAATCAGGCAATCAGGCGATCAGGCGATCAGGCGATCAGGCAATCAGACAATCAGTCAATCAGTCAATCAGTCAATCAGTCAATCAGTCAATCAGTCAATCAGTCAATCAGTCAATCAGTCAATCAGCCCATCAGTCAATCAGTCAATCATTCCGTAGTAATCTGTTAAATCTTTATTGTTCGTTATTAGTTTGGGCGCTGAACACGATGGAGAAAGCAACAGATGTAACGATGGTGTTTACATCATGGCAACCAGAGCAAGTGGTAAGCTGACAGCGTTTGATTGGTCACCATGCAGCAGGAATTATGTGACAAAGTTTCTGCAGTAAGTTTACATTGACTGAACAATTTTATAACGTAATGACAGATCATATTTACTCTTTTACAACATACTTAAAAACAAACACAAAGAACGATTGAATTTTGATTAGTTTACGTGAAGCGCAGCTTTCTTAATTAATTTTTACTTTACCAAGTTCAAGAGTACTTAGATTTCGGTGAAGTATTTCGTTTTGAAAGAATATGGCTTCATGTTCTGAGGTAGCCAAGATGAAGGATGAATATATAGAAAAGAAAAAGAAAAACGAAGGCTAAATGCGGAACGCAGAGTTAAGGTTTTTCGTTAAAATTTGGAGTGATCCTCTTCCTTTTAGCTTAGTTTTTCTTCCGCTTTTTACAGACATTGCCCGAAAAGAAGAGAAGAGTACGAAAAAAATTGTAATTTAAGAATTACAATCTATACTGATAAATTTTCTAAGTAAACACTATAAACCTCTAAAATTACTGTTAAACAGTTACAGTCTATTGCTTCTAACCCAGAAATTTACCTTTAAAACTAGCTTAAACTTACTCGATTGAATTAAGAGAAGTCCCCAGCTCGCCACAATTTATCACATTCTTTTAGGGTCGTTTTTAGAACTAAAAGTGCTTATATTTGCTTTCTCTCAGAAATAAACAGTCTGGATGTCTTAATGACAATGCAGAGAACAAAGTCGCTATACCGAAAGGCTTACCGGGACAGCTTTATGATGGAAACGATCAGTGTGTGCGCATGTTCGGTGCTGGATCACGTGTCTGTGATATCCCGGATTTAAAGGAGGTAAAGTCTTGGTTGTGAAATACCGGGGAACTTCGGATAGAAATACGAGTACGAAACTCAGTGCGATTATGACTCCGAGTTGCAATCCACTTACCTTTCCAGGAAAGCCGCCAAACAAAAGATTTAACAAGCAGCAAAGCAGCTTTGCATGGGTGTTATAAACCTTGGATGTTTGCTCATCCGTCCGTTAAAAAACAACAACGTGAAACAACCACTAAATTTAACGTAGACTGAATAAAGGGATCTAGGAAGGTGAATTTTTCATGTTTCCATCTTAGATTTAAACATATTTTCACATTTTACCCAAAGTACTGGAGAAGACTTTAAGATGTTACAGGCTTCACCCTGTTGATCAGTTATGATATGAGTCGGTAACGAAATTAAGCCTTGCCTTTCTTTCAACAGAAAATGTGCGTCAACTTACATTGTGAAAAGCCTGATGGTTACTGCTCCTCGAACGACGAGCCGGCTGCTGATGGAACAAAATGTGGCAACAGGAAGGTACGAAAAAAACCTGCACCTCCCCCAAAAGATTCATTCATTAACGTGATTCTCAATTATCTCACAACACAAACAAGGTTCTGAGGCAGGCCTCATTCAAATTAACAATCTAAACTTTTTCGGTAGCTAGGACCTGAGAAATAAATGTTTGCGGTTATTCGCGAAGAAATAGCTTAAAACTGATAACGCAACTCAGCTCTTATAATAAATACCAGCAGATGGATGGCACAGAGAGAGATGAAGAGAAAGACAGTGTTTAATCTAATTAGTATGTTAATTATTCTTAGAGGTTATTAAATGCTATGTTTTAAATAACTTATTCATGGTTTTCACCAGTGGTGTCGTCGTGGTCGTTGTGTTCCTGTTGGAAGCAAGGGATACCAGGACGTGGATGGAAACTGGGGGGCCTGGAAACCTTGGAGCTCGTGCTATCCTCGCTGTGGGAAAGGGCTTAGTGTGAGAGTACGCGAGTGCGACAATCCTGCGTGAGTGATATATAGCTACAGTATATTAATATGAAATATGATACATGTATCTAAGGGATAAGTACAGATTTGGCAAACATATATCAATGAAGAACTCGAAGATTTTCCTGTTTTTATTTTTGAGATTCTTCGTTACTCTTAATGGTCATGTGGGTATGGCGCCACATACAAAATTGCCGCTTAGCAACGACACTGACGAAAATCGCGGGCTCACTAAATTGCCACCAAAGATGCAGACTTGTAAGATGTGTCAGATGGTTTTCTACTAGGTTAGCATTCCAGCAACGAGGCTGGAACAAAGAAGAACAATTTTCTCCCGTTTCGTTATGTCGTTCTTTTCCCCATCCTTAAATGTTTTTCATCGTTAAATTTTCCTACTTAGTTTTATCCTACTTACCATTCCCCCTAATGTTGTAGAAAAGGCTGTTTAACATTAATAATACAATAGCTTGAAATAAATTCCTTTTATAAATTATTTTCAGTCCCAAGGCAAGAGGAAAACTATGCGAAGGGAAAGGAGCAGAATACAAATTATGTAACAATGCGGTAATTACATGTATTACAACTTTATTTGTCGCATTTAACTTCAGTTGTTTGCTAAAAGAGCTAGATAGAAACAGACTGGCAATGATTTAAATGAGAGACAGGCGGGTACAACAGTTGAAATAGAAAAGAATACGTGAAGTTACTGCGAACCAAATACACAACATAAAAGTACGCAAGAGCGGAATTCGCTCTTTTGGATCTCTCTTTTAATCAGGCGTGACAATGAATTGAGCGGGTAATCAAAATGACAAAAAAAAAACCAAAAAAAAAATGGCAGTGAAAATAATACACCAGTGAGGTTTTCATTAACGAAGAACTCGATGAAATGACCTCTCGATAGTTCCTTTTGGATTTCTGTGGTGCTGCTAAGAGGAGAAATATATTAATATTTTGCCTAAGGATCGTAAGTGATTTGTTAAGTGACCGGTTAGACTAATATCAGCTGGATTTCTGTTGCAGAAATGTCAACCAAATGAACATCCAAGGATGAAACAGTGTAAAGACAAAAGAAACGTTCAGTTTGGAGGAGGAGTGACATATAACTGGATTTACGATCCATATTACTCATCAGGTTGACAAATAAATCACTAACCAGTGTATATAGCGCAGTTTGTTTTGCCAACACTTAGTCACTAGTCTCAGTAGTGATTTCCCCAGTAGATAGCGTTATCCGTCCTTTAAGCTGCTGGCGTCAGGTTTTTACGTAGACTTTTTCAAAGAATCAAAAATGGTTTTTGGGATCTCAAACATGGTTAATAAAGGAGTAGCGGTGTCCAATGAGTCCTAGACCTCAGTCCGAGCGAGGACCGAGGTGCCTCACTTGACCTGAGCTACTTATGGTTTACTGTGCTGGTGTCTCTTCCAAGCGAATCTCACCCATTTTCCTTCCTTAAAAGCCATTTGAAAAGTGCAATACCATTTTCTAGTTCGGCTGGTGGCCTGATCGGATAGAAATACGTACAACTTTTTCAAGTCCTCAAACTATACAATCTGGAACCTAAGTTTTTATATTAATTTTCATATCTTGAATCGGGAGAGGTGAGTTACTTTTGGGTGACAGATTTGGCTAATAATTGCTTTCCTTACTGTTACCAAAAAAAAAAAAACGCCCACACATATATTATCTTTTTAAAATGATATACGTACACTACTTATTTCTGGACGCTGTTTTTAGGAAAAGCTAAGTGCGTCCTGAACTGTGCTACAACCGAAGGAGACACCACAACCTTTGGAAACGTTAAAGATGGAACTCCATGCACTGACAAGCCAAACAGTGGCCTCTGCATTAACGGACAGTGTGAGGTAAATATTCTAACTTGGAGCGCAAAAAAAAAAAGCCTACAAGAAGGTCGCTTGTCTGAAGGTTTCCTCGCGTAACTTCTGGGCTAAGATTGAGTTTACTCGAAGGCAAAACAAAAAGCTACTGCCGACTAGCGCTCAAAATGTAACATTTTTGCCAACCGTGGCATGTGGACAAGTGTTTGTCATTTAGTTTGTCTCTGATTTGCCGAGTACTGCTTGGTGTTGATTCGTCAAGCACAGTTATCAACCAATCCGATCTCTGTAAAGTAACGTCATCAGAATGGGCCTGTTTGCGCATTTCCGCTTGAGTCGTTTCTTTTGTGAAGAGAGGAAAGAATTGAGCGAGGGGAGAAGAAGGTCAATTTACTCTGGCAACAATAACGGTTATGGAATTTGTCTCTAGCAGATACAGTTCAGTAGTTTCCTTTATGATAAAAATGGGTACAAGAGTTGTAACACTCGAGAACAATACACTCTAACCGCATTGTGAATAGAACACATCGCTTACACCACTTGTTTACAGCTGTTTCAACAAAGGTTGTCCCACAAAATTCAAGCATACGCCACAGTGCTGATTGACCGTGATAGTTTATCGTTGCTTGATTTCGGTTCACGTTGTTTCAGCAAGAAGGAAAGGGAAGCATGAGTACACGTTTGTGTTGTTTCTTTCTATCACGCTGAAACACCTTGCAGCTTCAATCAGACACCTTAGGCCACCAGTACCCATAATACCTTTTGACATTGTCGCGTACGCTTATACGTTTTTGTGGGACAACCTTTCTCAAAACAGCTGTATATTTCATACATGCATAAACTTTATTTAACCACGGTAGAAACAACAGTTATATTACAAGATTAAGATAGGAAAAAAAATTAAAAAATCTGACTGACATGTTTGCCGTGTGGGAGTACGAGGAGGACATTAGGCGATTGATCTCATTTTTAAAGTTAATAAAAGATCTAGTGGCTCTGAACTTAGACGCAATACTATTCCACAAATGTTCCTTACTGTAGCAAAAACTAGGTTTTAAAAAATAACAGAGTTACCATGAACCAAACAGGCGAAAAAGAACGCACTGAAGAAATATACTCTTTTGATATTGCGAGACAATGAATAAGCCAGTGGGACAAGCAAAATAGAAATCTGAAGTAAAACTTATACCTTACTGAGACGTGTTTTGAGAGAAAGGAAGAATTGTTTAGGCAGCGATAACAATTGTGTATATTTGTTCATACAGACTGTTGGATGCGATGGCGCAATCGCTTCAAGGGCAAAAACAGACCGCTGTGGAGTATGTAACGGAGACGGCTCAAGTTGTTCAGGGGGCGGTAACCAGGGCAACAGACCAAAACCAGGCAAACGACCCAAACCAGGCAAAAAGCCGAAACCGACCAAACCACCAACGACTAGCGGTCAACTAAAGAAGTTTACGTACGACGAAACACCCGGGTCAGGAGGTAACTAACTGAGAATCATCATCAAAGCTTTCATTTCATATTTGTTTACTTGCTTTTTTAAATAAGTTTTTAATAGAAGTTGTAACAATAGTTAATCGAGATTATCAGTTAGGTTCTTAGGTTCCCTGCAGTTTATAGTTAATAGCTTTTAATTACATCATGAAGTGTCCCAAATTACTAGAGGGGTGTTTTTCTTCACGGCCGATGAAGAAAAACCCTCTCCTAAGCGTTGTTAAATGTCAACTCGTGCTACCTCAGTTCATGTTGTGTCCTGTTAAAACAAAACCCGTAGAATTTTCATCAGGTAACAGAAACGTACTAACGTCTTCAAATAAAAAAAATGAAAACTTTGCATCATTTTTAACGGAAGCGTAATAAAAGGAACACGATTCTTCCAATTTAAATTGACAACTCGACAAGCGCACTGAGATATTGTAACAGGAGACTAACGTAACTGCGTATTAAAGAAAAACAGTTTACGGTATCTGACAAGCTTTCCTGTCAGGGAAAGTAACGAGGGTCGTTACTTTCGGAAGTTTACGGTATTGCTTGACCACTAAGCCTCCGAAGAGTACTCGTTCTCTTAATACTTCCAGCGATTGAGAGTTGAACCCTCTTACGTGTACTGATCATTTTTCCGTTTTAGAGTACGATGTGGTAATCGGTACTATTCCAGCTGGAGCACGAAATATCATGATCGAAGAAGCGACTGCTTCCGAAAACAATTTGTGTAAGTACCAACACAGGCCAAGCCCAGAGTCCACATTTAAAAGCCCATAGAAACTTCCCGGGCGGTATTCAAGAAAAATTTTTTTTAAGGGGAGGCTCCGGCCCGAGGTTCAGCTCCTTACCCTTTTATACACCATTTTGACAGCACAAAGGTACACCTATCGTATAGCTTTTATTGAAAGAGGTACTCTGTAATAAGAACACTGGAACTGCTGTGACCGGCCCGTCTCATGACTAAATCTCCCAAAAAGGAAGTCTTCTACCCCAGGACAGAAAGGAACAGTAATCAGTCTAATGCCCTTGTATAAACGTATAATATGGATTTTCTTCCAATTTTCTTTCAAAGTTTTTGACCTTAATTTACTAAAAAAAAAACTTTCGCGCTTTTCGAGGGCCTTTCATTCGTCAATAGTAATTAATCCTGTTTAGCTAACCATTGGAAATCATGTTGCAACTTTGAGCAACTGTCAGTATGCTAAAGAGCTGATGGTATATTTGGTCTTGTTTCAGTTTTGGAGGATGCAGGTTACAATTATATTATTAACTATGATACATACCGCGCTAATTTTGGGCCAAAGGAGTTCAAAGGGGCTGGAACTATGTTCCGGTTCACGAAACGAAACCAGAAAGAAACTATCGCTGCTCAAGGACCTCTTAAAAAGAGTGTAACATTACTGGTGAGTACCAAGTGAAACTTAATTAATTAGAAGCAGGGAGGCGTCGTAACTGATTCATTAAAGACATTTGAATTTACTACTATGAAGAAAGTCGCATCTTTCCTATCTATGCCATTTTAAAATTGGCCAAGTGACGACGTCATAAACCTAACGGAATTTTGATCAAATATGGTCAAAAGAGATATCTCAATCAATTTGTAATTCAGCCAAATTTCTCCGGGTGTTTTTACGAGGAAACCAAAACATTGGCCTGATCGCATGATATCAACCCTAACAGGTTTGTCACTATGTTAATGGGAATGATAAATTAAAGAAGTGAATTGTGAAAAGGAAAAAAAAGTAAATTGCAAGCGTAAATGCTGCATAAAAAGGAATTCCGCTCTTCCTTCATTATTTATTTCGTCGCAACCTCATTAAGTGACATTTTGAACTATTGGCTAGTGTGCTATACTCCTGATTACGAAGCTAGAAAAACACCAAATAGAGCGCGTAAATTTAAAATGAAATAACGATGCTTGAAAGATTGGGAACAATGAGAGACAACAGTTTGGAAGGTTTGGGTTAAACTATTCAAAATACACTATATTCGTCATGTTTCTCTTTTAATACAAGTTTAGCCTAAATTAAACTTGTCTTCAAAGCTCTGGTGTGAAGAGGGTTCAATTTTGTCTCGGTAGTACGAAGTGTACGATTATTGGGATAAATACAAAGTGAATTACCAATATGTCAAGCCTGGTGCCCAGTCCACGAGGAGTTTCAGTATCGAAAGCGACTTCCCAGATCTCTTCCGTGAAATATACAAAGTGAACAAAGAACTTAGAGAGGCTGAGGGACAAAGTGAAGTTGAAGAAAGGCCGAAAATGAAATGGATTATGTCGTCGCAAGGATGTTCAGTAACATGTGGCGGAGGTAAGCCAAGCCATTGTAGGCTCTCGTAAATTGCGCGAAATCACTTATATTCGCTATTGACTGAAGGAATGTGCTTTAATTTGGCTGTTTTATAAAGCTATACCACAAAATGTCGATAGTGAACCTTGGGCGTAACTTTGTTCAGAAGACTTTTTTGGTGGTTCTGATGGGGGGCTAAAACTATTGGAATAAATTTTGCATTTCAAGAACGTTTGGGCTCAAGTTTGGAAGGGATGCCATGTCGGAAATTGTCAGATGCACACAATCTTACTACTGGGTAAAATGCTCTAAACATAACTATATGAAGTGCAAACACGTTCTACACCCTAAGTCTCTGAGAATACTCTTAAGACGTCAGACACATAACAAGCTCTACAGTAATAGACTAATAACGGGGAGAAGTTACATCTTCCTTGAATAGCTATATCTAAATATTAGCTTATAGGATTGTATTTGAAAGGTCTTAATCGAGTGGAATAGATTTGCATCTTTGATCTGCCAGGGCCTGGGGCTTATTCAGGAGATGCAAGCGATGTTTAACTCTAAAATCAATTGCTCATGATTTAAAAAACAATTTCAAAGGAATTTGTTACAAATATCCTCTGTCCGTTCATATTTCCAGGAATTGAAGTTATTAGCGCGGTATGTGTTCGTGAGGACGATCAATCAGCCGTCGGAGATCAGTTCTGCGAAGAGAAGAGGCCTGAAGATATAACAAAGGAATGCAATACCCAGACATGCCCTGCGAGGTGAGACTACAGGCGTTTCATATCGGGTGAAGGCCAGGAGTTATTAACTGAAGTATCATTGATACCGACCTTTCTCTAACCAAGCGCAGGCGCAATACAAGGGAAAATTGGCCCGAGGTCTGTGTAAAAAACATCCGAGGGCCAATATTCCCCAGCACGGTTCGAACAAGCTAGGTTAAAAAGTAGTTTATTATATGGCAATCGAAAACAAAAAAATACACGGCTTATGACCATTTCCATGGAAAACGTCTGTATGGTAAAATCTCGACTAAGAAAGAACCAATCAGATTAACGCTCGGATTAACCTCCAGACAACATTGCCATGTAATAAATGTCAATATTTTCGCTAGCAATTTTAAGCTGTGGAAGACTTTGTAAATCTAAGAGGAGTCGCAAATGATTGCTTCAGTGATCTTTCTCCAGAGGAAGCGAGCAAAAAAGGCAGGATC
Source organism: Orbicella faveolata (assembly GCF_042242905.1). NCBI lineage: Eukaryota > Metazoa > Cnidaria > Anthozoa > Scleractinia > Merulinidae > Orbicella > Orbicella faveolata. The sequence continues at coordinate 6,733,648 of NW_028301565.1, forward strand.
AGTAGGTTTTCGCCCAATTCGTTAATTGTTACGACAGGATTCATGTATCTCGATTGTCTTTCCAGGTGGGAAATTGGTGAATGGACCGATTGCACGAAAAGTTGCAATGATGGCGAGCGCGGCGTCAGATCTCGTGAGGTGTTCTGCGTGGAAGATTCTCAGGGCGTTGAGTTAGAAGTCGAAGACAGCAAATGCAAGGAACCCAGACCAACTAGCCAAGAGGCGTGTGGGAAACAGCCATGCCCCGCAGAGTGGTACACGGAGCATGCTGGCCAGGTAAGCTATCTTTATTAGATTATGATGATGTTTATTTTTAAAACCTCTCGGTTAAAACGTTTTAGACTCGTCACTGGATAGCATCTGCGATACAGAAAGGACTCAAGTTTGAAATTTGTTTTGAAAGTTATCCTGTCGCTTCTTTGGTTTGGCATTTACTGCTCTCTATATTTCTTCATCACTTCATCGCTTCATAACGTCACTTTTCTTCCTGACTGGAAAGCTAACCACGACACTGATTAACACTTCTGTTTTGTTTTTACGCCATGCTTGTACATAGTGTTCAACTTCTTGCGGCCCGGGTGTTCAACCTCTGACGGTAGAGTGTATAAGAATAAACTCATCTGGGGAGACTGTGACTGTGGATGAAAAAGAATGTACGGACATTAAGCCACCGACTCGTGTGGCGTGTAACGTGGAGAATCCTTGTAATGACCAGTAGAAAGCTGAGGAACAAGGTAAATCTTCTTCACCATGTATGTAGATACCAAATTTCTTAATTAAAATTATTTAGTTGATTGTACGTGTCAGACATTACTGATAAGTTATTATCTTACTCGATATTGTGATAAACGTATGACCTATTTCTGCCATAAATCTACTTTTTTAGGCATATCATTTATTATTATTTTTATACGAAATACTCAATGGATCGAAGTTAATACTTTTTTTCCTGCCTCTTCAGGAGAGATCAGCTTTTTGTCCATCAAAAACTGATTACTGTGAAACAAGCATACCACAATAAACGAAGGGTCGACTCGTTAATAAGCCAGTTCGCAACAACAAACTCACAACTAGTCGATTTGCTTTTACCATTCCCTCGTTTGTTTATTTATTTATTTATTTTTTAACAGAGGTTGAATGTCTGAATGGAGATGGAAGCAGTCCATAGGATGACCACTCTTTGAAGATGACCTTCACTGAAATATTCCAGTTACACTGTTTTTACATAGTGCATGCTGAATTTTTGGTCCAAAACTTTTTACAGCTTTTCTAATCTTTCTGTAATTTATAGTCTTCGTTGTTTTATCCGTTTTGTAAAAACCTTGAAGTTATGATACAATCAATAAGCACTTATTGTTAAAGCTAAAATCAAGGGTGTCGTTAACGGATTATGCTGTTGCTACTGTAACCTTTTCGTAGTCACGAAAATGAACATAACTTGTTTACTATACCTGGGCAGTTGTTCGATATCATTATTATGGAGGAAGTAGCATCAAAGAGGTGCTAAAAATGCTGGAAACCGTTGTGAGCCACCTTAACGTTTTTGTAGAGAGAGAAAGGTCAACGTTATGACTTTGTAATAAGTAATAATACCTGTATAAAAAGACAACCAGTTTTTATCAAATAACTGAGCCACTACGAGCTCTCTCATTGATCGATGGGTGTGTTTAGATGAGAATGTGTAAACACGGTTGTGACGTTTTAGATTCGCGCGTATTTTTGATAATTATTTTATAGAAGCAACAGAGCACTTTTTCCATGTTTACATAGCCTCATCTAAACACTCGGAGGGTTAGGAGAATTCTCGAAAGTTATGCAAATCCTTGACTACGTCTCGGGTTTGCATAACTGTCTAGAATTTTCCCAACCCTCCTCTTGTTTAGAGGAGGCTATATAAACACGGAAAAAGTGCTCTGTTGCTTAAATATTGCCAGTAATGGACAAATTTTGTAATATTTGTACAGTGTAATAGAAAAGTAGCTTACAGGGGCTAACGCTCTTTCACAGATAACGAAAAAAGACAGCCAACAGCGGAAAATAGTCCGCTGGTTAGTGTTGATGCCAGAAATAATGTTATTTCAATAAAAGCGTTGTTACTTTGCAATGTCAGAAGTTCCCCTCGCGTTTGCTGTGTTCTGTTTCCATTCATACGGAAATGTTTCCCCCTACAGGTTCATTTTCATGCAAATCAGGGTTTCGCACGGGGACTCGTTTTGAAACAGAGACACAAGGTAACTCGGAAATGGCCCATTTTGAAGAGTGTTAAAAACAATTTTCTGCTCACAGTGTATTAGTATTGATGTTTCGAAATATGTTTTCTAGTTGACGTTGCGTTTTCTTGCTGTATTGATATCACAGGGTATCACCAGATCATTTAATGAAAAATGCGCCACAATATATAATCATGAGACCGAAAGTAAATGAAATGCAACATTGCTAATACACTAAAACTTACAATTCATCGTTTAATAGGAGAAATTGAACGTTTGTAAATTTTGGGAATTTAACGGTGATTTGAAAAATATTCAGTCAGGTTTCCACACTGTGGGAAACAAGTCAGGTATTGCCCGGAAACAAAGAGACACATGTGGAAGAAAACGTCTGGCCGACCAACGCTTTTTGTCAGTTTGTTTCCTTCCACCCGGCGCGCGCCAGTTCATTAATTTCACTTTGATTCTCCGCGACTTAAAAGGTTAGAACTTGGAAGCGATTAAGGTGGTCACGTTTCTTGACTACACAGATAACCTTTCATAGTGCTTGACTTAAATCAATTTTATTACAGCCAGTCTGGCTTCAAATTCAGCTACACTAAATCTAAATTGACGGGCTTTCCCGATTAAAAAACCTTCATATTTAAATCTGAATTAGAGCCCAATATTTACAACAGTTTCTATTTCAGCTTTGCCCCTTTATTTCTTTTGTTAGTTCCTGCTTCAAACAGCTGAGATAGTTTTCATGATTCCGTGACACAGAGTAATTAGGCACAAATTTCCCGTTAATGGAAAATCGTTTTTAAGCTTCCTTTTCGCGCGGCGGTTCACAGCAGGCCTGCGGCAGGAACGTGACTCACCAGCGTAAATCTTCTGTAAAGCGCGTCGGCGAGTTGTGTTCAGGTTTCAGGGCATGCAGTGATTCTAAAAGCTGAATAACAGCATAGAGCACGTACAAAAACATGATTCTTTGAAAACAACGTGGCTGCTGTACTCGGATTCAGTTTGCACTTGATAATATCGATAACTGACTAAACTATTTACCATTACAGGAGTAGTTAAATTGAAAAACAAATAAATGTCGCCGAAATCGACCGAAAGGAATGAAAAATCCTGAATGACAGTCGTCTGCGAGCATCTAAAGATTTCAAAGAAACGAGCATTTTCTCTACCAGGTAAGCCGACGATCTTCGCTTGGGAAGAAAAGATTTGGTGTTTCCAGTGGCTACATTGTTTTAAGAAAATCCTTATAATTAAATATCACTGCTTTTATTTCAAAAAATCACGATTTTTCTTTAGTCAAATACAATCTGATGATATTACACTGATCAAGCCATTTAACACTTCGAGAGTGATAAGATATTTTAGCAAGTATATTTAGCGGAGAAAGACATTTCTAACGGCTACAGGCAAAATCTAGCCGCTATTCATAGCTTTCGTCGTGTATTTTTGGATAATTTTTTTTAAGAATTCGCCCACGCTTGCAAAGCTGGTTTTCTATTTAAGTCAAATAAAACTAACGTAGGAGAAGGTGGGAGAAAAATTTTAAGCTTTGAACTACTTAGGAGTACTGTGATGCTTAACGTGTTATCGGAAATGACACGCCTTTGAGCAATCTTTAGATCAAATGGATTCGGGTGATATTGACTTATCTCGTGACTTCGGAGTCTTACACAGGATATATCAATGTATTGATGTGAAATATGACGGATATGCTGTAACTTATAGCTTGAACGTCTCACGTATGTATCGAAAAACATAACGTTCAAGTAGCTTGGGGTAGATACGTAAATTATACCCAGTAATTAAAAATCAATATCGTCTGTGTACGTAAGAGCTCAATATCATTTCCTTAACGGAAACTAAGCATGTTATCGGCACATTCGCGGTCATTAAGACAAAGTTGATCGACACTTTACTAAAAAAGTAACTTTACTATATGCATTTTGAGAGTATGAATATAAAGGTGATATTTTTCCTTGAATTAAATGAAAAAGAGCAATGTGTTTTGAAAATAACCTTAAATCCCTTTGACCTGTCATTTCCATTTCATACATCTAAATCGCAAACACTTCACATGTGAGTCGAAATAATTTTGAATTTTCCAGTAAGACCTGTCATTAATACAAGAATTTAACTCGATGCGTCCAGTCCATGGCCATAAAAAATTCGTCGGTAAAATCAAGGACTTATCGATAAATCTCCTCTTTGTGTGTTTAGTCGTCGTTGAGTGCCTCAGGCGCCGTGGAGACGGCAAAAGAAATTAATCAGTGAATCAGCGGTTGCGAGACTTAGTATGTTTACTTATGCATTTGCAGCAAAATGGCGTTCTGTGTTCTTTTCTAATCGTTATAAACCACACAGTAAATAACAATTAAATATTTGATTAGTTTTAATGCAAGTAAACAATACGACGTAAAAATTCATCCAGGCCATCGGTTGAAAACGCGAGTTTTACACCCAACAAAACAATCAAGCGTGTTCCTGCAGCATGACGCTTGATGAGCGTATGCGTTCGTTTAAACGTTTTTTGTTCATTTTCATACATTCTCGTTTAGTAATTGTTAGTTACTAACGATATTTCATCGTTTAGCCGGTTCATCCAGCATAATGTAAATGAGAATGTTTTTAAGCAGACGAAATGGCAATGGACAAAGTGGCTTAGAAGGGCGTTAACGAACTTTTAGGGAGTTAACCCTGCGAGAAAGAAACAAGTTCCCGACTTTTCGCTTTGAAATTGTCATTAGATGAACTTCGATATGATTTTACAGAGAAAACATCATATGGTGATTTGACAAAGGACGTTTTCTTTTCAGAAAAGAATCACCTAAATTAACCCCGTAATAATCAGAACAGATATGAAATCGCGTATGAATCTTGCTTTGTACTAAAATCCATACTCTTCGGGTTTTACTGAAGGTATTTTTTAATGTAAATTCGAAAAATTCATATCCATGAAACCACCTCAGCATATAATAAAGAAGTTCAGCATATTGGTTTATTACTCTGGTGGTTATCGCATTCGATTGATAATTATCAAAAGGCAGAAAACCGTCAATAGAATAACAGTTTAAAAAGTAGTTTTGATTGAATCAGGTTCCCTTGTTGTCTTCTTTTTTAGTAGAGAAAAATATTTTTACCTATCTTATATCAATAAACTAGACTGAACTAAAGTGATTGTTCTTGGGAATTTGAATGCAGTGTCGGGAATTTTAGAAATTAAAAATGTTTCGTGAGAGGACACTAAGAAAAGTCAAATGTAACAACTTTCTTGACGGGCGGTGAAATCAAAGACTCGTTCGTGTGGCGAACAATTCGAAAACGCATAAGCTGCAATTAAGGATCTGTGAATCAGTTAGCCAGAAATAAATTAGTTTTGTCAACAAAGGCACTTTGCCATCTCAAGATGGACTTATTGGTAAGATGGCTTGGCGTGGTTGCGGTTTACCTGAGTATTCCGAAACCGGCGGGAGAGCTTTCAATCCCTCTTTGTGTTATTACAGCGTTTATGCTCTTATAAAAAGTGGGGGTGTTAAAATATTTTAAAATAGTTCCAACTTAGTGTGCCGTTTTCAGTGAGAGGGGGTACGCGGTGAATTGTTCTTGTATTTTTTTTATTTTTTTATTTTTTTTATCATGTTGCACAAGAACTGAAGAAAGATGTTATCAAGTTTAAAGTGGCAGATTGAGAGGAGCCAACTCTTTGAGAATTCTTAAAAGGCAGGACGGCATCAGTTTTCTAATTGCATTCGTTGTTTATCTAGATCGTTAATGGCGAAAACTTGAGAGGAACCGACCGAGACAAAATCATTGAGTAGCTGCGAGCAATACTCCATCAATACCGAATAAAAACATCAAAACAGTAGCAAACATCGCGCTCATTTGAAAGTCTAATGAGCTCAGGAAACGCACAGATACTCGGCGAGCAGCGATCCTGCGATTACATTGAACGGGTCGTCAGCCGGAGCATTGCTCGTGCCTTGAGGCAGAATGTTATTACGGTTTATCGCAGTGTACTTTTTTCTTTTTATTCTTCCGCGAGCTGGAGCAAATTCATACGAGGTAAGAAAATTTGCATGCTTGAAAAAATCTTAGCTGGGAGACAAACTAATCAATTTTCACACTCATCCAATGCTAAAAAGTTTTACTTATCTTCTGTTGTTCTGTTTTGAATTGAGGATGTGCACAATTTACTAACACCGCAAGAGAGGGAGAAGATTTTCGGTGAACCATTCCCTCAAGATGGTAAGCAGCGTGAGAATATTCGATGTAGCCAAGTTAGTTGTGTCTTGCACCTGAATGTAAAACAGAGAGGAGTGGCAATTTACAATTTAAAATCCGATCATAGTATTTATGGGTAGCTAACTCCCCGAGTTTTGCCTAACAAGACGAAATAAAATTAAAATAAACACAGTATTTTGCCAACTTTAGGAATCTAGCTTAACCTTTTCAACAGCATATCCAGCATCTGTTTGGCAAAAGAAAAATATTGGAAAGGAATTCGAGGAAGCTATGCTAAGTAAAGTCGCTGAACATATATCGCCGTATTTCGAACCAAAGAAAACTAATAAAACTCGTTGTAGCTTGCAATTTATTTCCGTTTCGGGTACCAAACTTTTATACAAATGCTTTGACTTTTTCACTCCGAAAAAAGTCAATACAGTTTAACAATATTACCGATTATGAAACTGATACTTACTTTAATATAGACGTATTTGGTTTATAACAATAAAAACTTATTTCCTCAATAAAAAATAGATCTTCGTCTAAAACGACCTCGTGAAGGAAAAAAAAGAAATTTATAGTTGAGGTCAATTCAGTTTAATTACTGGATGGAAGAAAACATATGCTAAAAGCTAAGCGGCACCAAATAATCTAACCTCAATCTGAGACAAATAAAAAACTCTCATATTATTGAGGTCCCTTTTTATGAATGCACAGGTCCTGATGTGGAAAATCTGTTGGACCCTTTCAAAGTCTGTTCATTAGGACACTTGACCAATCTCACTGAGGAAAAGTTGGAAAAAGAACGATATTTCGGTTAATTCATGAGGCAATATACGCTCTAGGAAATTGTGATTTGAAACAAATTATAGCCACGCTGAAAGTTGAATTCCTTGAAATGTTAGTGCATAGACAGGTTTAGTCTAATTCGATCATGGCGGACAGGTGAAACTCTAGACAGAAGACCACCTTCTACCGTGAATTGAGGTCTAAGACGTGTAATGACAGCAACGAAATCAAATAGTTATTATGTTCGAGGCTTTGAAATTCCTCAGCAAAATTAATGCGGTCGCAAGCTTGTCATTTATTTTTGATCAAGACTCGGATTGCTCAAACTGAAAAATATCCAAAAACTAAAACTTATCGCAAAATTCAATGCAAGATGATTTAATAACACCTTTGATTTACGCCTCAGAATTAACACTTACTACATGCATTACAGAGAACCTGAAAAATTGAGCAGTACTAATAGTAGAGATTTATATAAACACTGATGGAAATCCAGTTTTAATACCGAGTCTATTATGACTTGTTATGCATTACTTACTTGATATGATCACAGAAATTCAAACAGGTTTGAAACAGGTTGATAGGCTGATGTTCCTGACGCCAGCGGGTCTTCTGATAATGTGTCGAGTCAATTTTGTTTGGGTTGTGTTTACCATGCTTCCCCAAACAACGCTAAACCATGACTAATAATATATTTTACGGTTTAAATTTTTATATATAGATCCGATGAGATGTTCTCCGTTTGGGTTCAATTAATTGACAAGCCTTCGCGCAGATACATAAAAAGGAATGTAAATAGATAAATTGTGAGAAATGTCGAATTGTCACCACAATTTAAACAGGCATGCAAATTTACACTTTCTTTTTTGAAATACTAGCATTGCTAGCTAGTTTACAGTAAAGACGACTGCTTTATCATTCATGCACAGCGAAAAAAGGTTATCATACAAGGATAAATATTATAATGGTCGTTTTCATCTTAGTCACAACAAGAATAATTACATTGTCATGAATTTATTCAAAAGATTAGCCGCTGTTAATTATAAAAGTGCGAAAATGTAAGCCCCATTAACAAATTTACCACTTATGGGCATGTTCCTTATCTAAACTCCTGGGAGAGGTAACATATTAAATGCACTTTGGATATATTATGATGTCATGTCATTGTGTACGGAATGTCAAAATGTGCCGAAAATGCACTCTCGCCTAAACGTTCTAGAGAAACTTTTACTCCGATGGGGCGAAATGAACTAGCGACTTGGGTGACAAGTCTATTAAATTTCTTACTTCAATTATTGTGTACAATACAGTTATACTTGGGGCGATAAATACAGATGGCCCTAGTGACCATAAAAAACATCGGGTTTTCACTCCCTTAATTAAAACCTGATAACATTTGTTTTCAAACTTCAATGAGTAAGTTTTGGAAAGGATTGCTTGAAATTGTTGGGAAGCGGAAGAGGGAAAAAAAATTAGCACTGTAAGGCAACATCGGTGGACTTTCTTCCATCGATATAGTTGATACATGTTAACAAACTACAACAGTAAATCGCAGAACTTGAAAAACATTGTTACATGGTATTGTGTTTGTATTAGAATAGGTAATCGACTGAATGCGAGCACAATTAAGGTTTTACACTACGGATGACGTCTAAAAATTCTCTCAAAATTGCAAGAACCTTTAGGTGATTGTAATTTTAAAGAATTGTCAAAATCGCAAGTAGTGTAAATCCTTAATTGCTCGAACTTTCATACGATTAGTCATTTGTTATATGACTGAGTTGGTGACAAATTAAGCTTCATCGTGCCACATTGTATTAAAATGGCAGAGAACCAGAAGCATTTGCTAATGACGTACGGAGATATGTTCAGGTATAAACGACACCGCAAGATGAAAAACGTCAACTTTGAGATCCTGTGATATGTCTATAAACAGATTGTTATACCGCACTGGTTTATATTTAAGAATAATTTATCTCGGAGACTGAGCTGGTGCAATTTTAACAAGGGCCTTTCAATAACAATCGCGCATAATATCAGTTCCAGATTACCACGTGACGCATCCAGTTCAAGTAGACGAGCATGCCGCCTTTTTGACACGTGACCTGTCTAATGGTAATCATAGAAGACGCCGCGACGTAGCAAGTGCCATTAAAGAACCTGTTTTCTTCCACCTGTCTGCGTTTGGTCAGAATTTTCATTTAAATGTTACTCTTAATGACGAGCTACTCTCGCCCAACTTTGTCATCGAGGTTCGCGGGAATCAAAGTTCTCGATTTCACTTCGACGTTGAACACTGTCATTACACTGGTCACGCGGTATCGTCAAAAGGACTGGGTACTAAAGTGGCGTTAAGTAATTGTGATGGGCTGGTAAGTAAAGCTTCTAGTTTTTGCATTCTTGCATTCTTACTTCTCCTGTTTTCTTTGATCAGTCCGGCGAAAGTTATCACATTTTGGCAGCTCGTCGAAAACAACATTGAGCACCTGTAGAAGTACCCCCATTTACTTTCACCTCAGGAATGTTACTTTCTTTTAAGATTAAGTTCTCCAACGACAGGCATTGGCTTAATAACCTCGTAAGCGTTTTTAACTTTCAATTCACCTGCTTGGAGAGCAAAAACGTTGGAACGCAAGGATTCCTAAAGTTGAGGAGACGCTGGTCTTTGAGCAGTTAGTAACCTGACGTTATTTCTTATAACGGCAAATCTTATGTCTCCTCAGCAAGGTTTGATTCGCACTCCAGAAGATGTATTCACAATTCATCCGCTTCCAGACCGACTAGGATTGGAAAAGAACAAAACTCGCGCCCACGTGATTCATAGAAGATCTACCACACCCCTAGAGAGTGTCGGGAAGGCGCTTAAAATAGAGAAAAGATCAGAGAACTGGTGCGGGGTGGAAGGTTGGTATTTTAATGTTAAACGGTCCGGCTGAGCTTTTAATATTATACCCCGCGAAACTTGCCAAAAAAGAAATACAAACAACCGATAATGATCATATATGCAAACACCTCATTGCTTAGTATTTTTGTCCCCCTCTATCACAGCACTCATATTGTTAACTTGCCGTTGCAGACAAGCCAAGTTCCAGGGTGAAGCGCATGGTATTAGATTTGCCCGCTCCAGTAAATTACAACAAGGATTTCACTATTGAAACGCTTGTTGTTGCTGACAAGACAATGACTGATTTCCATGGAATTGAGGAACTCAAAGTTTATGTCCCTAGTCTAGTTAACATTGTAAGTCTAATAACCTTTACTTTAAAACAGATATGAACCACATAACAAGTTTTCAGGTTATATTATTTTAAAAGAAACACCTGGATTCAACTATCACTTTGCTAAGAAGATTTTGTCTTGTTAAGATGTAGAAAATTTTTTTTTATTCGGGTCACGTTAGGGATAACGAGCAAACGATAAATTATGAATTTCAAGCTAAGGCCCGGGTCAAACGCCGTACTTCACATGAGCCGAACCCAATGACAGTTTAGGTCGACTCAAATAATTAAAAGAACGCCTGTTTGAGTCAAAGGTCGAACTTAATTCAGTCGAACCGAACTGCCACATCAAACAAATAACAAAAGCGGTCTTGTTCAGTGGTTTAACAAGGTAAAGTCATGCGTTTATGCGTTTGGTTCGACTCATGTGAAGATCGCCGTTTGACCCAAAGTCGGTCTTCAGGCGTCATTCACGGCTGGCCAGGCGTGAAGAACGCCTCAGCCGCTCCAAATAAAATCAGTCGAACTTAATTGGGTCAAACGCTGAACTTCACATGAGCCTAATTGGTTGAATTGGGTTCGGCTCATGTGAAGTGCGGTGTTTGACCCGGGCCTTAGCGAGTCCGTCATGTCGACAAAAATGTGCTGTTAAAACGAAATCTATTCTTCATTGACCTTCATAAAATGGTTTGGTGACAAGCTGTAAAAAGTCTTATTGAGCGAATTATGTTGTTGGTTAACACTTTAGTCATACTGATAAGTCACTCCGACCAGTTACTTCAACTAGTGACCGCACTTTCAATTCAAGCTCAAGAAATGCATTTTTTAAATTGTCTTTTTCCCAATTTAGGTTTACAATCTTATAGGCGACAGTTCCATTGGCGCTAACATGAAGTATGTCTTGCACAAGCTACTCATTCTTGAGCATGATCAGGTGAGTATGGAATCTATGAATAAAGTCCCGTCCACACTACGCCGGAGAAATTTGAAAACGCAACTTTATTTCTACGGTCAGGCCTACCGTCCACACTAATCCGTCCACACTAATCCGTCCACACTAATCCGTCCACACTAATCCGTCCACACTAATCCGTCACGAAAACGCTGTACTATGTTCAAACCGGAGGAATTTGAAAACGGCGACTTTGCCTTTTAGTGTGGACGGACCATTTGTGATTCAATCTTCACAAGCAGCTATGTTAGCTCATCCGGTTCAACGTCATTTGTATACGTGAGGCGCCACGCACCTCCCAGAGAGCTTAACAGGATTGGCTGAGAAAACAATAGAACAAGCAACTGAGACAATGAACCAATAGAAGCTAACAGGTGCGTGGCTTTTGGAATACGTCATATAAACTCCCTAATGAACATAGAAATAAAGTTCATCATCATTAACCCTTTTGCACACCCTGGGGAGGATAGAGCGTCAACCAGTACCCTCCAACCCACACTGTTCTTTGTTAATGTTTTGGCAGCCGGCTTCCAAGAGAAGCCAACTCGCCGCCTTCCCTCTGGGTGGTAGTTCAAGGCTTGTAGAAACGAAGTTAGGATTATAAAAATTGACTCATTTAGTTGCCACCTGTAGGAAGGGCTCACGATCAGCTCTCATGCTGGTAACACCATGGCAAGCTTCTGTGAATGGACCAAAGGACAGAACGTAGAGGATGATAACCACCCTGATCATTTTGACCACGCTGCGCTTATTTCACGGTAAGAAAATATTTTTTCGTATTTAACGACTTATTTTATGCCTAGGATAAAGCGCTTGATCTTGTGACTGGTTGTGGTCAGGAGGCAATTCATGATCTCACTTAGTTTTGGAGTGACAGACAAAAGAGAACATAACGAAAAAACAGATAAATCCAGTAATTCTCAAAGGTTTGCTCTGTATTCCTTACAAGTGATATCCAGTTTACATACAAATGTAGGTCGACGTAAATATCAGTTCCTTTAATTTGCATCATTTTCCCTTTCAGGAATATAGAACTTCAGAAATTTTTCCATGGTCACCATTTACGATTAACTTCTGCACAGTTTTTGAAGCTGTTCATATCAACCTTGTTCTTATTTCAGTTATGATTTCTGTCGAAACGCGGACAACAGACCAGGCCAAAGCTGCGAGAGAGTTTTAGGTGAGGCATTCTTGCACCTTAATCGGTTAACCAGATTGACTTGGTGCGCCACTTGCGTGGGAAGAATAGATGGTTGTCTTAGCTGTTTTGGGAATGGAACTTTGTTTTGTCACCACATCAGTTGCCGTTAGAATGTACGCAACACTCAGTTCATCGTACATTAAAACCCTTCTAAAAATGTAGTGGGTAGATTGTACTCTTTGGTGTTTAATGTCTCAAAATAAAACTTTCCTCGTAACATTTACATTATTTGAAAGCTTGAGACTTGTTTTTATATTTTCTGTTACCGTACACGAAGGTCTTGCTCAAGTCGAAGGAATGTGTAGTCTCACCGGGAGTTGTACTTTGAGCAAAGATGGGGGCCTGGGAACAGCGTACACCATGGCACATGAAACAGGTCACAAGTGAGTAGAACAAAAGCGAGAGATCTTGTGCGTTATTTTAACGTCTAAGTTTTTAGGTTTGGCTTTAACATAGGTACCCTAGTACTACTATTTAACAAGTTAGGTTTATTCGATGAATTTTGGGTGTGATGTTAAATGGTTTGAACCCAGTATGATGATCTTGGCCAAAGTGGTCTTGGGAAAAGACTGTTGAATGTGTTTCTGCCGCCTGATAATAGTCATCTCGAGATCAGATGCAAGTAAAAAACGGTTCTTCGGTTAATAGTGTCATTTTAAATATCTTTCTGTTGATCTGATTGGTCGACTTGGTGTACGTTATTCCGACAGAGTAAAAAATACATTGTAATGATCACAATTTATAATGCGCAGACTTCCATGTAATTCTTAGTCGCGCATAAAAATTGCATACATTAACAAAAAATTAAACGTCAGCTGCCACTGGGCATTCCGGGATTGAGTGAGTGAGTGAGTGAGTGAGTGAGTGAGTGAGTGAGTGAGTGAGTGAGTGAGTGAGTGAGTGAGACATTACCGTTAGTTTAACACTTTCTTGTACTTGCGATTGTAATCGGACGTGTTGTTTCTCGCAGTTTGGGAGCACAGCACGACAGCGCAGGCAATCCGTGTGCTGATGTAACAAACATCATGTCTACACAGGCCAGCGGTAAAGAAACAGCGTTTGAATGGTCTCACTGTAGCAGAGAATCAATTCACACTTTTCTATCGTGAGTATTCTGCATTTCATTTCGTGAGTCTTTTCCGGCTTGTTTCAGTGCTGTCTCTTCAACGTTATATAAAATTCGTCTATTTTATAGTTGCATTAGTTTGTATTTTATCGTTTAGCATTTTAGAATTGTGATAACTGTTACTAGCCGCCTCAGTAAAAAATAACAAACTCTGGCTCAAAAGCGGTTACAGTTTGTTTCGGGTTGTGTCTGGTAAACTGGTAACGTTCCCATACTCAACTGTTTATATATTTTTTGCTTAAGCAAATAGTTAGCGGTCTCTCTTTCTCGCGTTTAATTCAAAGAGGAAAAAAAAAAAATCACACGCAGAAGCAAAAAATAAACACACACACACAAAAAAAGAAATAGAAAAGAAAACCAGTATAATTGAGAGTAATTGACAAGAAATGCCACACATTCAAATTTTAACCGATTTATTTTGTTCATGTAGCCAGGTAGCGGGCTTATGTCCATTGCATTTGATTTTCTTAGTGGCGATCATTCTGCGTGCTTAAAAGATAAACCTCAAAAGGCTGTGAAATTACCAGAACGTCTGCCCGGCGAACTCTATAACGCTGACGATCAGTGCTCGAGGGCCTATGGAGATAAGTCAAGTGTATGTCCAGCTCCTTTTTTGAAAGAGGTGAGTTGTAATAAAAAAAAAAATAATAAAAAAATAAATGAAAAATAAAAGCTGGCGAGACAAGATCACCGTAAACATTCGTGACCGTTTTGCGCAAATAGCCCCATTCGAGCTCAGTTGTAGAGTACAACACCGACGCGACACATCAATTTTAAGTTTGCAGACAAAATCCTTTAGTAGTTTAAGGGCCGTAGCCAGAAAAGAAATTATTACTGAGGCAATGTCTATGGTTAAATCCAGAAAAAAGGATGCAATGTTCATGAAAAATTCTCTACCTAGGTATTTAGCGTGTTTATCGGATTACATTTAAGCACAACACTGTGGTCATGCAAAAAACTCGACCGAGGCAACTGCCTCGGGTCGCCTGTTACTAGCTACGGCCCTGCGTTTAAACGCATTTCATCAGGCATGATGGAATGATGAAATGCCTGATGTTCCGTTTTTAGAAAATCTGCACGCAACTGTGGTGTATCAGCCCTGTGACTAGAATGTGCACCACACAACATGAACCTGCCGCGGAGGGAACGGAATGTGGCCAGAAAATGGTAAGATTGGATCAGTGCTAATTTAAAGTTTATAGAAAGAATCGTTAAGCCTAGTCGTTCTTTTTTTGCGTTGTGTCGCAGACTCTCAAATCAGTGCTGTAACGTATAAACAGAGGGAGCTCTTCTAGGTACCTAGATGTTTTTTTTTTTTTTGCTGTTTACCAACATGGCAGAAATTTTGTGACATTTCAATATGGCAGAAATTTCATGTATGTCACCAAATGACATACAGCGGACCGCCAACCCATTCTCAGATCCTCACGTGTAGCACTTTGCTCTCGGAAGAGAAGTATACTCAGGGACTAGACAGAATGGGAATCTAAAATAAAGACGCCCAATTTCGTCTTGGCCAATACCATCCAACCTCGTTCCCAGGGCCTTTTCCATCATCTTCAAGAAAAGGAAGTTAATTGTTTTCCCTGACGGGAATGCTAAAGGACATAATTAGTATCAGTGATAATCCCGACGATGAATTGATTAATACTTCATAATATTTTTGTTACCATTTTTTAGTGGTGTCGCCGCGGAAAGTGTGTCCCGTTTGGCAGCGAGGGGCCTAAGGCTGTGGACGGCGGTTACGGACCGTGGGAAGAATGGAGCGATTGTTCACATTCGTGCGGCGGGGGACTGATAACAAGAAAGAGGAATTGTGATAATCCAAAGTAAGATAACAATAATAATAATTACAAAAAAAGTTAAACTCCAAGCATCTAAAGAGTTTCCTTTAAGAAAAAAGAACGACTGTCATGAAATCCATAGCGCGGGTTGTACATAATGTATCGAGTGATGCCGTTGTTGTATACGATAATCTTTTCAGACCGAAAAATGGTGGGAAGCTATGCAAGGGACACTCTGCAGAGTTCAAGCACTGTCAGACTGCTGTGAGTATAAGCGCAGTTGGTCCCTTAATGTTATTTTGAAATGATCTGTTTGTTTTACCTGCTCGACTGTAAATCTTGAATTCGTTGTATTGTGTCAAGAAGAACTTAATGAATCTCAAACAAATATTACAATGGACCAAAAATCTCCACATTAGAAAAGCTTAAACACGTAAAATCTATATTTTTTAGAAATGCCCAGCAGGGACGCCTAGCCCTAGAGCAAGCCAGTGTGAATCAAAACGACAGATAAAATTCATTGATGGTAACAAGTATCAGTGGACTTACAATCCTGCTGTTCCTGTTACAGGTAAAGAGACTTGACATTCAATCAGCTCACACGACGCACGCCCTGATCACGTGCGAGTCCAGTAGACCTCATGCATGATTTTGTCAGTTGGAAAAGAACTCACTCCTTGGCCTACTTGTAATTCCTATCAAACTCCTGCCACTTTGATGCTGTTTTCACTTTACTGTTTCTGTCTCCTTTGCTGCTTTGTGGATATATTTATGATAACATGTACAAGTCGTGCTTCGAAACTGGGGCTACCTTGTCTGACATAAAAATGAATAACAGCTATATTCAAGCTGCTTTTTCTTCCATACGGTTATACAACTTCTCCACGGAGTTTGTGTGTTTGAGACGAATCACGAGGTAAATTCCTCGAAACTTGTTCCTAGGGTTTCTCCCTTGAAATTTGGCAGGGGGCTCTGGGAACGAGGTTAAAATTCCACCGACAAAAAAGTCATTTCATTTGAAATCTAGAACCAGCAATGATTAAAGATGACAAGACAAAGTACAGCGCATGAACTGAGGTTTTTGTGTCGTATTTCAGGTGGACAGCAATGTAAATTATCGTGTATTGCTCAGGTAGGTATTCGCCAATTTGCTAAGTATGGATTTGGTTTCGTGGATGACGGGACACCATGCGATGATTACGATGAAAACAGTGGGATTTGTATCAGCGGCAAATGCCAGGTGAGCCATGTTTAAATACCCTTCATGTTGCCGATCCTCAATTATCCGCTCACTTTGACAAAAGCCAAACAACAGTAAGTAAACTCAGTCAATGTATAATGAGAGAGAAAATAGAAAATTCAAACAACCAAGAGAAAATCCCTTCAAGTATGGGCACAAACGTGGCACCAATAATCTCAAGTCAACCTTCCTTCTTAAAGTTGTCACTCTTCCCCCCTGCAGGAGCGACGTTGAACGCAACTGCTTGCCAAACTACTGGTACAACAGTGGCCTCCTTTTCCCATAAAAAAAAAAATAGCAACGAAAAAGTATCGTTTTAGCCTTTTGCCACTCACACAATTGTTGGATTCCATCCTGTCTAGGAAATTCAGGTTTAGCGTTTCATTTCTCTCACCTACTAGCCCTTAGGTTGTGACAAAGTACTTGGTTCCTCAAAAGTGTTTGACCGTTGCGGTGTTTGCGATGGAGATGGAACTTCGTGTATCGGCAAAAGATTAACATATAAAGGCCTTCCCAATCCTATGAAGGGTAAGCTAACCTCGTGTGAAAGATACTAATATACTTAAGAGTCAGCTGATATACACTGGAGTTGTTTGGAGATCTGAAAGTGGTTAAAAGAGCAAGAGGAAAGTGAATATTGATCAAATCCGGGTTGTACGTGTTCACTATATATATTGTCACTTCTCTATTACGATTTTGTTTTTTATCTGTGATTTTCTGTGGACAGGACATTATCAGCCTATTGGAGTTATTCCTGAAGGAGCCAGAAATGTTCAGATCAGAGAATTGAGTGGTTTCAAAAATTACTTGGGTAAGTTCATAATCTTAACGAAAACTGACCTTGGTTGGCCAAAACATCGCCAATACTGTAAGGAAGAATTTCTCCCGAGTATTAACATGGTAACTTGGGAAGAAAGTGCTTAGGTCTTAATGCAAAGTGAAGTCCATACAAGGATGACTCAGGGCTTTATTTCCTCAGGACGGTCCCGCACAATATGAATTAACAATTTTATAAAGAGGCTGTCGTTGACATTTTACAACTTGCATTTTTCCAAAAAGTTGAGTATTCATAATGCACGTGGGCATTAGGGCGGAATTCGGCCCCACCTATTAACCAGTCGAAGCGCGCGTTACATCTTCTTAAAATCTCTAGCCATATACTAAAGGAGAACAACGACAGTAAGTCGTTATTTTAGCAGAGTAAGCCACCAAATTGTCAGAAATGACGGATATGCTAAGAAATGTATAGTCTGTCCACAGACGTTTATAATTTTGCTGTGAGTTATTTTTCTTCGAGCGCGCGAGTGATGTTTTGATCTTTCCCCAGTCCCACCCCTCTTGCGTTTTAGCCTGTGTATCCCACGCGCTGGGTTAACATTCCGCTAAGCTTGTGAACTCGACGAACTCGAGACAAAATAGAGGGTCTGTGGATAGACCAAGGAATGTATGATAATCAGTGCTGGTTAACATCCACAGCTATGATGACTGTCGAAGGCAAAGACTTACTCAACATGGACTTCCGCATCAAGCCACGAATCTTTGCCTTTGTCGGCGCTGGTACGAGATTTAAATACACTCGTGATGAGTTGGACAAGGAGAAAATTACTACACAAGGACCGCTCACTCAGGACGTGGAGTTACTGGTGAGTTTAGAAATGAACTGTTATGTATGACTTCAGAAAACTGACAATATGAGCTGTAGAAGTTTCGGGTCAGTTAAGGAAGCCAGGAATTCTAGTTGGATTGTTGATTAAAAAAAAAATTACCGAAGCCAATTAATTTTTTTGCTTCCCATCGTTCTCAGTAACACCCTTCACACACACTATAGCTACAATGTCATTGAATTTAAAGGGAAGATGGTTTAAAAAGGATAGTCTCGGTTGACATAACCGCGTCCATCCAAACAATCTCAGAAGCACTTTTCAAGACACGTTTCAGTGGGGTCCGCTTTATCATACGTGCAGAAACAACTTTCAACTTGAAAGGAAACACCTAATCAACCTAAATATCTCATTCCATACATTATGAGACATTTGTCGATATTTCAGTTTGACCTTCCTGTCTCTGTTCTCTACAGTATTTAGTTCAGTCCTGGAAGGAAGAATACCAAGTCAGGATACGATATCTTGTCCCACGCTCTAAAGACGACGAGGCCGCGGACGAGAGAATTGCACGAAGCTTGGGGCATAGCTTGGGGCACGAGAGAGTCAGTTTCAAGTGGACAAAGCGCTCGTTAGGCTGCTCTGAAAGCTGTGGAGGCGGTTAGTACTACTTAATGTCACAATAAACAAACTAGACCATCCAGCAAATCTCACTGTCAAGATAGGGGTGGGATGGCCCAATAAAGGGATTCTCCCATCGAAATCAGACCTTTAACGCAACAGGTTACTCGAATTTTTCGATAGTCGAAGTTGACAGATCTATAAAAAGATAACCAATAGAAATAAAAGAAAATGCTGACACGTTTTTGGAGATCGAGGCTTTGTGATAAACACTGCACAGTTATTTTGCATGAACGATCGCATTTGATACCCGATTAATTCCCTGGAACGTCGGTGGGTCATTTTGGAGTTGACGGCCTCTGCCGCCTTTGGAAAGCAAAATCTAAAACAAAACATAATTTTATCGAATTCTACATTTTATAACCTTTCTGTTGATATATAGTTTGTGGGGGTTTCCTAGAAAACAGCGCGAGTACGAATTTTTTTTCTGGAGGACACCCGCGAAGGTTTGAAGTAACCTTAAGCAACTGCAAGTCACCAATTGAATTCATCGTATTTTTAAATAACCATCGTCTATTACAATACAGGAACAGAGTTGTTCAAGGCGACTTGTGTCCGCGCTGATGACGGATCAATGGTCAGCGATCACTATTGTGGCGGAGAAAGGCCTGGTGACGAGACTTTGGAGTGTAACACCCAAAAATGTCCAGCGAGGTAATCCAAAGGTTTATTCGGCTTATATATTAGATATTGAGATGTACAACGCTACAAACATAAGCATTTGCCCTGAGGTCTTGTATCAAACACTAAATACAATTATGTAAGAGACCGCAAACGAAAATGCTGCCGGTGTTCGTATTTTTAACATGGTTTGGCCATGCATATTTCTGGGGGACGGTTTTTCTTTGTCCGCAGTCGCCTTATCGCGACAACGACTTGATATTCTGTATTTTTTCTATTGTCCATTGTCACGTGTTTTGCATGTGACATTGGCTAATCCGCAAACATTTGGATTTGAGTTTCATCGGAGGTCATTTCCATGTGCATTTAGTGGACGATCGGTCAAGCAGCCGATTGCCTCACTTTCTGGTACATCGTGCTGACGACGGCCAACAAGGTCGAAACAGCTGTCCACGGTTGCAATTCTTGGCCTTCAGTTTGGGCTCTATCATGTCGTTGTCCCGTTAGGCTTTCTACGTACTTATCAGCCTTGCTTCATTCTTCTTGTATTAACCACGGTCAAACTCAATGCTGGTTTTCACTAGGTGGAAAACAGGAGAATGGACCGACTGCTCAAAGACATGCAACGACGGCCATCCAGGGGAGAGGACTCGGCAGGTTATCTGCGTTGACGAATCACATGACATTGAGACTGAAGATCAGGAATCTTACTGCGCAGGACCTAAACCCGTCACACGAGAGGCATGCGCACTGCAGGCCTGTCCTGCTGAATGGGTGACAGTGAAATCAGGCCCGGTTAGTAGAAAGAAAAACACGAAACGATTCTGTTCCACAACATATCTGGTAATAACGTTTTATCAAATAGATCGCACACTGACGCAAGGGAGTTTTAAAGACTTAAACTGAATTCGCATAAAATTCGCTGTTCATTTCTTACATTCGGAAAAAGAAACGCAGAAGGAAACAAGAACGAGTAAGTTGCGTCAAAGTCCATAAATCCGAGTGACCTAGGAGATACTTTTGCTTTAGGATTTTCAATCAGTCATGATATATAGAGAACTAAACTTATCTCTAATTTCACAAGACTTATGCCCCGTTCACACCAACTTAACTAGGTTAACTAAATTAGGTTTAGGTTTTTCCAATTTGTTGATTACGCTTTGCAGTCATTTGAGAAGAAAAATTTCAAACCACCTTGTAAACATATTTTAATCAAACAGGTTTTTACGTTGTAAGTTGTGGGGTGTGCATGGTTTTTAGCAGCTAATTTTTTAACCTAGTTTTGATTAACCACTTTTAAACACGTTTACCATGTTGGTGTGAATGTGGTATTTGTTCTATATTCCGAACCATTTCCTTGTTTTCTTCTAATTCCAGTGCTCCTCAGTTGGTGGCAAAGGAGTGAGAAAGATTGAAGTGGCCTGCGTGAAGACAACGGAATCCAACAAGAAAGTCAAAGTGGCAGATGAAGAGTGCAGCGGACAAAAACCTCCCACTACGGCCTCATGTGATATTAGGATACCTTTTTAATGATGATTAGAATCAAAACAGCTGTCAAGCTCGATAATACAGAAGCTTTTTTCTAACTACTATCAATAGTTTATCAAATACCATAGTAAGCATTCTCGTTGACTATTTTTTTTTTACTAGCGCTATTCGTTTCTTAACAGCTACAAAACGTAACTCAATAGATAAAACAGCAAAGCATTTCGAAAGTTGCGTTAAGGTGCACTGAGAAAGCAGTCACAACCATTTTCGCAAACGGTCGACTGTAACTGGAAATTAAAGTCAAGCCCAGCTGCTCGGCACGACACAGGCCACTGATTTAACTTGATGAAAAATATAAACGCGTTCCTTAATTTCAATGCAAAGTTATGATCATTCAACAAAAGCACGCACCCTTTGTCTCGCTGCGTCTCTCACTGATGGTATTAGCAATTCAGCTAGTTCTGGGAGTTTAAGATCTAACACCCAAGACTGTGAAGGAATTTTACCTAATAAAGGATGATCGCGTCATACCTTGTCACTTGTCTTAATAGGTACCAGTGATTGGTCACCGCACCAATCGAACATTGCCCAGTAAAGGAGATAATACTTATTTGATATTCATAATGTTCTGCGACTGAGCCAACAGCCATGACGCAAGTGGTGTATGAAAATGCCAGGTAACATGCTGTTATCATTGTTGAAGCAACCCGGAGTAGTACCCCTCTTAGAGATATGCAAAATTTGCTATTCAGACATTCAGAACCTAGTTCTGGTGGCGCGATGAACAGGCTTCTGGGACGAGGGCGCGTTAAAGGAAGAAATTCAGGGGAAACGGTAGGATAGCATAATGATCCATTAAAAATCGTCATTCACAACAATGCATTAATTAATGAGGCAGGTTCCCCTTCATTATTTATAAGCATTTTCTATTGACGTTGAAGCAAATTCTAAAAACAAGTTGCCATAGAATAAACTAGCAACTGGAGCAGTCCACTCTGAAAACTTACAATGCGTTTATTACCAGATGAGCTTGCGCTATTGGCAATTATGTAAATTTAAGAGGAAAAATCACGAAGATCAAACATAAATGCCCAGCACTAATAATGAACTGAAACTACAAACTGAACGGCTTGCGAACCTTCAAGCTAAAAATGCACCAAACCCAAGTTCTCTTGTTTACAAGACTACGATTATTCTA
Organism: Orbicella faveolata; assembly: GCF_042242905.1. NCBI lineage: Eukaryota > Metazoa > Cnidaria > Anthozoa > Scleractinia > Merulinidae > Orbicella > Orbicella faveolata. Next base: position 6,755,981 of record NW_028301565.1, read on the forward strand.
CTGAGGTACATTTCCTAGTTGACAGGAGTTCATGTAATACAAAGTCACTGCAACTGTCAGCGGTTTACATCAAACGAAGTACTCCAACTCTGTCGTTGCACACGGCATCACAGCTAAGCCTTAACAATTCCCTTGTGAACGTTTCCAGAAGTCAAGCCTCCTGTGAAAGTTATAATCGAAACTGACCGCACTGTTGAGCCCTACAAAGCTTTAAGTACCAAAAAAAAAAAAATTTTTTCACAAAGCAGGAAAACACCAAAACTACTAGTTCACCGCATCCTTCTATACACTGATAAAGAGGATGCTCAGTAAAACCTATTGTCTGCTAGTAATTCAACAATAGTCAACAAAAACCGACACTTAAATGGTACCAACTTGAAGTAAGTTGTACAGTTCAGGTTTTAACTATCGCCTATTGGCTTTAAACCTCATATCTGGAGTGCCATCACTCTTCAGCGGACCACAGGAACTGGACCCATAGCTAAGGCCACTGGAAGATGACCTAGAGCTGTAGCTTGCACCACTAGGTGAATAGGAGGACCTGTTTGCAGCATACCTCATGTCTGGAGTACCATCACTCTTCAATGGACCACAGGAACCTGATCCGAAAACACTTCCCCTGGAAGATGATCTAGAGCTGTAGCTTGACCCACCAGAAGAGTACCCTGAAGACAGACTTCCAGAGGATGACTTGTTTACAGCATACCTCATGTCTGGGGTTCCATCCCTCTTAACTGGACCGCTTGGAGTGCTATAGGATGACAGCTGTGATAGTGTGCTTCCTCCATAGCTGCTATAAGGAGAAGGAGAGGCAGACTGCTTGTTTACAGCATACCTCATGTCTGGGGTCCCATCCCTCTTAACTGGACCAGCTGTATACGATGATCGTGGAGCTGGATTGCTTGTTTGCGATGAAACCACCGGGTTGCTGGATTGTTTGTTCACAGAAAAACGCATGTCGGGTGTACCATCTCGCTTCAAGGGCGATGCCACACTGCCAGATGAAGGTATCTTTGCTTGGGCACTCTTATTCACTTTAAAACGCATGTCGGGTGTTCCATCTCGCTTCACAGGCGATGGCACACTGCCAGATGAAGGTATCTTCGCTTGGGGACTCTTATTCACTTTAAAACGCATGTCTGGTGTACCATCTTTTTTGACAGGACCAGAGCTTGGAGTGCTTTCTGTTGGAGACGACTTTGAACTTTTCTGGGAAGATGCCTGGGTAACAGCGTCTTTGTTTACTTTGAATCTTCTATCAGGTGTGCCGTCCTTTTTCAGTGGCCGCTGTTCTTTGTTGATCTTAAACCTCATATCCGGGGATCCATCTTTCTTCTTCAGTCCTAAAGATCGTCTGTTTTCTTTCAACCTCAGGTCAGGCTTTCCATTTTTCCTTCGGCCCGTGCGTGGAGAGACTTCTAAATCTGGATTTCTTGGTTCAGTCGGCTGGAATTCTTCTGGGATGTCGTCAGTTTGGAAAAGAGCATCCTGGAGGCTATCAAATGATCCTCTGTCTGTGGCTTCCTGATAGAAACGGGCTTCGGCTAGCTTTCTTCGAGCATTCTGGACAATTTCAAGACAACGTGCGGACTTCACAATGAGGGGATGTTCTTGCAGATAGTCTAAAAACTCCAGACTTGTGAGGCTCAGCCGAACACACTGCAGTAGAACCTCCATGTAAGGTGAACGCCCGTCTTTGTCCGCTTCTACCCATTTAGCAACAGCATCGAACACATCTCCTTCAGATTCCACACAGAGATCATCATGTTGTATGACTTCTTTCAGATCTTCATACTCAAGCTCATCGAATTCGTCTTCTTCGTAAACGCTTCTAAAGTGGGCGATGATAAAGGCTTTGGCTTCCTCTTCAAGATCTTTGGTGTATATACTCTCATCTTTCCTCGCTAGCCATAAAATACCGACCGCGTTATCGGAATCCAGCTGCAGACTCAGCCAATCACAACAAGGTCTTGCAAGCGCGGGAATCTCATAACGGCAAGCTGCATCAAGTAAATCTTCCACGTTCTCTTTTTCCAGTGTGATGTCACCAGTGTATATGTACTCTATAAGATCTCCTAAGATGCTTGAGGAGACTTCTTTCAGGCGATACTTAGTCCCTTCTTGAGAGAACAGTTCATTTGAGAGAATTTGCCTCAACACTGGCGACGCTGCTGCAATGAGTGGTCCATGGACAGCAAACTGTGTGTTGCCTTCCCCATCTTCCAACAAAGTAGTTGTCAACTCTGATTTTTGGAACATGCCATACAGCTGCGAGAGTGCGCGATGTTGATCCTTATGTTCTTCTCCTTGACACATCTTTTGCAGAGAATCGATGCCGTACCTCTCGGCAAACGCTTTTAGGGGATACAGCAATCCTTCGTCTTGAGGGAACTCGGCCTGATACAGGAAATCGCGAAAGGCCTTAAGCACCTCTGCGGTACAATCTTTTAAGGAAATAATCCCCGTGGTTCAATCAAAGTGCTCTCCTGTAAGACTCTGCTTGATAACTGGGCTGCATACTGCAAGTAGCATGGAGTGGAACGGCTCTTCGTGATCTTTCGATGTAGAGCGCACTACTACGTCCGTCAAGAGCCCTTCCTTAGCCTGCATCTCGCAGAGGTTATTGAAAAGAAGTCTGGCATGTTCTTCTTTGCCAAACGAGTAAATCAGTCTTCGTTCGCCCATATCCTTGCCTTCGCTCACGGGAAGATCTAGTGGTGAGTATTTAGAATCCATTCCTGAAGCCAAAAACATTCATAGTGTAATCGATTTCTAACCGAAACCAAGCTAATAAATGTGACTTTATGTTGGGGGGTTGGTAGCAAGAGGACATGGGATAGTGAGTAGCCAAGAGCAACATTTTACTGGGATTAGGAGTAGGAGTTAAGCGTCCAAGCGCTGTTACACCTGCAAGAGACTATGATCCAGATCAGTCCCTTGACACCAGGCAATTTTTCTTGCCTCGTCTCGCAATGTTGTCGCGACACAAGTTGAGAGAAAATTGCCTCGTGTAACATTCCCTGAAATGATTAGGTCTCGCAACGTTTTCGCTTCATGACCTAGGCTCTCCTCTCGTTCCCTAACAGGGTCAAATTGTAGTCTAATGCACTTGCATACTAAGTGGGACCCCGAATTATTAAGGAGCTGATTGAATTTTCTCTGGCCTACAGGGTCTTACTTTTCCTGTATAATTGAACGAGGGGGAGGTGGGGGGGGGGGGGGGGTTGAGCACGGTCCCCTACTCCGGATCCGCTTCCAACTTGCCCCTGTTCGTGGGCCGTAAGGCTAACATGTTTTATCAATTTTAAACCTCGGATAATGCATTTCTAGCTTTCTGATCAATTTGAAATCGTTGTTAACTCGTTAGCACGTTTTCATACACAATTTACCGTAAGAAAAAGTTTTTAACTTACTATAAAAGTTAAGAACACCTGGCGATAAATCACGAAACATTTTTGCAAAACAGCTTTAAATTTTAGCGGGCCGTACAACAGAATACGGCTCGCTAAATTGACCAATAAAGGCGCTCGTAGTAACCGAGAGATTTTGATACTTCTCACCTCGAATTACTTTAGCCAAAGCAATCAGAAAATTCCCTACGGTGGTAAATAGCAAACGCTTTCTCGGTTCGCCCACTGAAAAAATTCTCAGAAAAAAGGTATTTTCCGGGAAAAACAGGGTTTCCGCTTCCGTTTTTTTCTAGGAATCTTGACTACTATGAGAGCGCGGATATCATTTACTTCAGAAACGTTTTCTCGTTCCACTGAAAAAATTCTCGGAAAAAAGGTATTTTCCGGGAAACAAGGTTTCCGCTTCCGTTTTTTTCTGGGAATCTTGACTTCCATGAGAGCCCGGATATCATTTACCTCAAAAAGGAAACTTCAGGAATGTTCGACCAAATGGACAGCGCTCCGGCTTAGTTCTGATCAGATTATTTAGTCCCACTGAAAGGAACTTCTGGCAAACGCCGGTTCTTGAGAGTTTTGCGTCCAGAAATAATTCTCAAACGCATTGTTAATTTTAATTTTACAAAGAGATTGTTTATGGGAGCCTGCAGGCTAAATGAACCGAACAAAATTACCATAACTAAAACATAAACATTTCATCAGAGGACAATAATTCTGATATATTTATTTGTCTGTGCTCACTAAAGCATAAGATTTAATTGAAAGTGAAAGTTAATTGATATGCATTACTTCAATAACCCAAGGGCGTGAGCAAAATAGTAAAGTCAATCTGTCTGACTCTCCATCACTGTGATTGGAAGTGCCACAAGCAATGGGAGAACCCAAAGTTACCCCCCCCCCTGCACCATCCTGGGTTCTCATCTCTTGTAGAGTTCATTTCATGATACATGTAACCACTACATAATTTGAACAGTTTTGAAGATGTAAGTTAGTGTTACACCAAAAGCAGCAATAGTTTTCTTGGTCTTGCTTAAATCCTTTTGCAGTTCTGTTCAAGTGGGCAAGTGGAACATAGGTGGGAAGGAACAATAAAAAAAATGACCCAGGAACTCAGTATTAAAAAGGGACTATCACAGAATCCTGTTTCTACTAGCCTTAAAAATAACTTATCACAAGTTTAAACCATATTCACATAGAGTGTAGGGTTGCACAGCTTCCTCAAACGATACGATATCATATCGTAACCACCCACCTATCCCCTCCTCTTACGACCACCCCCCCCCCCCGCCCCGCTCCCAAAGTGGGTTTCTGCTTTGACACTGCATGCAATTGTTGATGAAGAAAACTAGCCAAGTTTCGGAACTACTATCTTGTTACTCATTTATCTAAATTTTTCTGAATTTGTTTTCATTGTTTATTAGCTACATATTAACGGATGAAGAGCCACCTCGTGGATTTAACTTACTGTCAATAAATATAACTTATTAGATGCCTTGGTGAGACGAGCCCATAGGGCGAGTCAAAACACAAACCAGTAAAATACTACACACGAAAACATCTAATAAGAGATTTACTATCAATAAATTTAGCAATGAAAGAGGGAGAGTGTGAGAGTTTTGCGCGCGCGCGCCGACCTGTATGGCAAGCAGGTTTTCTACTGTACAAATAACTGAACAATATCGCTGTATATTTGTACTGTTGTTTGGACGGTATTCGCTGCAGTTGAATAATAAAATCGTTGGTTTCATCGGTTTTTCATGAAAACATTCAGTATTGAGTCACTATGAACGGATTCAACATCTGCCTGATTCTTGAAAGAATAATATTCCCATTTTACCTGCACATCATTCGGCTGTCGAGTGAATCGTAGCAGCTCGCACTTCGATCGATTCGGTTTCACTTTAAAAGTCACTTTAGAAAACTCGCTTAGCGTATTAAAATACCGAAAATCTCAACCCTTAGGCTAGGTAATAGCATTTCGATACTTGAGTCACTATGGATAAAACGAATAACTTACCAGATCGCTTCTACGATGCGATTCAACTCCAAACACTTCTGACGAACAACACCGCGTTGGGTTTTGAAAGACCTCGAAAGCGAAACCCAAAACACACGAGGGCGCCCAGACGGGAAAGATCATACGGGAGCTTTCATACACTTGGCGGAAATAATATATTGCGTGACGATAGTGTAACGCGTGCGCCCTGACTAACGCAAACTGAATTCACGTTCGCGACGATTAAGTTTTTCTCCTTTCTGTTAGAACTTTTAAAAGGAATCCTGAACTCAATGCACTGGAAAGAGATTCTCACTTTTCTCTACTCAAGCAAATACTAGCCTTTATACAGGAACGGAAGAAGTCACACTTTCTTTCCTTCCTGATCCTAGACCACTGGCCGATGAAAATTCGAAAACTACGAACGGGAAAGCCTTTGCGACTAGGGTATTGGACAGTAATTGCTACTGAAGACTATTTCAATTTGTTGCGATCCAAGTACATTCGAACCTGTATATAATGGCCACCGTCAGGACTTTGAGGAACTGGCTACTTAATACAGGTGGCCGCCGAGTAGTACAGGATCACTAAAAATACTCACTAGGCATGGTCTAATGATATGGTACTGTACTTCAGCACATTGCGGACATATGCGAAGCGTTAACGATACTAAACGACCGATTCTCAACTTACAGTAGTTTTGTACATGCTATTTCTTTATAGTGATGATGGATTGCATTTAAACACAATAAAATACCGCATAAAATGACATGTGGCTTAGTTTCTGTTCAAGGGTGGCTGCTTAATACAGGTATAAATAACAACGAAAGACAAACATAGGACTGCTACAGTGTGGTCGCGGTCGCTTAACAGAGGTCGCCGCTAAGCACAGCTAGGTAACAAATACAGGGTTTGTATGAACGAAAAAAATCGGGACTTTGAAAACTGGCCGCTTAATAGAGGATAGCCCCTTTTAAGGGGCTGGCTCCCTTTATTATTACTATTAAACCCTGTATTAAAATTCAGGACTTTTATATACTGACTGACTGTACTGAACAGGGTAATTTACATGTAAGATTTTATAGCTCTCTTTCAATCATAAAGTGTAAAGTGACCCGAATGGCTCATAGCTACCGGAGCTTATCCCGGTTGCTGTAGCATGAAGCGGCTAGGAGTATTTCTACTACCCCTGGACGGGATGCTAGTCCATCGCAGGTCACTCCCCCGCAATTTGTTAGGTTTCCCCAACAATTCGCCGGTACCCATTTATACTCCTGGGTGGACAGAGGTACTGTGAGAGTTAAGTGTCTTGCCCAAGAACACAACACAGTGTCCCCGGCCAGGGCTCGAACCCGGACCGCTCGCTCCGGGAACGGGCGCACTAACCATGAGGCCACCGCGCCTCCCTTTCAATCATAAAGGTATGTATTAAGGTGGCTGAACACAGTTTTTGATACCTGTGTTTCATTCACCTTTTTCTCTAAAACCCTTGATCTCTCGGTCGCCAAAAATGGCAGCAAGCAAGTTAACAACACAAACTTTAGTTTTTTGATGGTTAAGCTGACGTATGTGCCGTTGCCATGGTAACACGAATAAAAATAAACAGGCCTTAAAACTCGGTTTTGTTTATTTGTAGAAATATCTAGTCATTAGATTTTCTTTATAATTTGCATACAACAAGCGTGTAACGATTCTCACAAGTTAACACCATTTTGCTAATAATTTAACGGAGAGATCTTCAATTATCCCTTGTTGAAGGTTTACTGGAATATCTAGAGTTTCCTTTGTTAAAGTTCAATTATTTTCAATTCTCCAGCTACTTATTTCCTAAAGTATTTTCGTGCGAAATTTCGTAAAATTCTAATGAGCGGTTCTCGAGAAATAGGCGTATTTCCGAGAGTGCAAATTTTCATTCAATCACAATTTTTTGACTTACTACGCATGCTCTGCATTTAACTGGGTTCTTTCGGTAACAAAGAAAAAGCCGAGAATTGCTGAGTTCTTTGCATCTTTACCTTTTCTAACATATCTTTACGATAAAAGACTAAAGCCATCAATACACTGCGTTCAATTATAGAGAAAAATAGCACAGATGCTGCGGGTGTTGAGTAAATAAAATGATCGTTCTATCGACGGCATGTTTGTTTTTTGCAATCCTTGTGCGCGCGCTGAATTGCATCAGCAAAAGCGCGCGCGAAAACTGTATTCGGCCACCTTAAATCCCCTCCTATAATGTAATCAACATTGCTACACTGAAAAAATATTGATCCTGACTATCTTTACTGTAAAGAACTCGGTACACCTGATCTATACAGTTAAGATCTAGGGTCGATCGATAAACAAGATAGAAACAAGAATGGCACATTTCTCCATTATCAGCAATCTTACCTTTTCATATACACTGAGGTATCTTGACCTTAAGGATGAAAGCCTGAGGACATCCAAGAATCCTGAACACAACACTTCTGTAGCGTGACGTTAAAAATAGAATTTTCGCGGGAAAATTTAGCCTAGACAATGGTAAGGATTTGGCGAGTTTGCAATGTTTACCGAGGTTAATAACGATGTCACAGCTTAAATAGTTTCTTTTTTGCAGTCCAACCAACTATTTTTTTCAGATCTTTCAGTAAATCATGGATAACAATAGTAGAAAGTCGGTTATATTCTTGGCTAAACATTTGGCGGGAAATATTTCTGACTAATGATTTTTTTGGACTTTGCGAGACCAATTACTCCGATTTGCTTGTAGATACCTATTTTGACTAAACTGCATATTGATAGCAGTGCAAACGACTATCACAAAAATGTTTTTCTGTGGACAAAAACTATCGCACTTTTGAAAAACGACTCGCTGAAAATGGCTAAATTTTAGGTCACGCTCATTAACGATTCGGCGGCGATATTTGGTACCTCGTGAAAACCATAGCATTAAAGCGAAAGACCTCAAATATATCTCAGTCAACTAATAAAGGGACAAATATTATCGCACGAAAATAAGAATTTCTGGAATTTGTACGAAGTACCTTTTAGGCTCACCTAAAGTTGCCCGAAATTTGGGCCACTTTAGACCGCTTGAGAGGCCAAAATCATGATGTGGTGATATCTCCAAGAAAAACGAACGCCTACCTCAGCAAGTGTCATGGTTGTTAATCTTTTCGGATAGCATTTATACTGTGAAAAGATGAAGGTAAACGGCCGACCTCGATCTTTTGGTCCTGCCCAGTTTTCCCCGACAATGACACTTAACTTGTGAGACTAAAAAACTATCGTCCACGGCTTTGTTACGTTGTAGGGACTTCAACTAGTCCACAGTTGTGCAGCCAGGCTTATCCGCCTCTCAAAAAAATTTGATCATGTTACTCCGTTGCTCAAGAACCTTCACTGGCTTCCGGTAGGACAAAGAATCATCTTCAAAACTACACTCAAGGCTCTTCGTGGTGAAGCTTATCAATATATAGTAGATCTGCTCAAGCCCTACAACCCAGCTAGAACACTTAGATCGTCACTCAGAATCTTCTTTACAAGCCAAGTTTCAATTTAAAAGGCTACGGGGCCTGTTCATTTGCGGTGTCGGCTCCAACAGTGTGGAACATACTTCCAAAAGATATTACAGACTCGCCAGGTGATCTGACCGTAAATAATTAACCAATCATCTTCAAGGAGCAATTATTTTTAAAACCGCACAGAATTCTTTGCGCGCCTAGTAGAGCTTGTCCTGACCTTCGGCATGTAATCCATCGACACATCGATAGCGCTGTGAGGATAAACATGGCAGTTTTCAGTCGGAAGGCTTTTTTTCTCATCATGCTTTGGTTGTGAGTGGAGTTATAACTTTACTACCGAGTATTCTTAAAGATTTTTAAACTAAGAAAAGTTCAGTACACGTTTATCTAGACCAACAAAGTCAGTGAGTTGGCTTGTGGGCCTTCTGCATGGGCACATGACATGTTCTCTCCCGCAAGAGGTGGTTGAACCTTCTTTCCGTTGATCCATACATTTTGAGGGCGTATTCAGCTTTGCTGGTTGAAGGAAGTGTGTGCAGGAGACGCAAGGAAGCCATCTGTGCTGCTCGAACTAAAGATGGATCTTGTACAATCGGATATCTTTCCTCCGGATTCTCATTGGTGTCGTCGCAGAGATCTTAAACAATGGCAATTCCTCCATCAGTTACGGGACTTTGTTCAACATTTCTCGCAGCTTCGTTGTTCCAGGCTCTACTTCCACGGGCGAACAATAGTTTTATTCTATGAGGTTTTTTGTGTCCTACTACTTGTAAAGTTTGCTCCACCCATTTTCCGCCCCTTGCTGTCTAGAAAGACGGTTTTTCTTCTTAAAATCGTGCGCTCGAAAAGTGCAGGTAATCATGGCGCGTTTAAGGGACAAATCTTAAAACTTCGAAAGTCTTGTTTTCACTCCTAACAGGGATAAATTACTGCTTTGGGCTTTAAAATAGTAAGGAAAAATACAAATCAATGCTTAGGTGGCCTCAGTATGGAAGATCAAGTAGTACAGAGTCCGTAGGACTTTCTGGTGAAGAAGGTTTTCTTCCTACAACCACCGCGAAAACATGAAGATCAGAGCGCTTTCAGATCGCAGATTTAAAGCATCTTTTCGGACTTAAGAAACAAAAATGGTGATGTACATTATTACTTCGAAGTTAAATTCAACTTTTGGAACGACTGGTAAAGCCACAGGCGTTAAAATGTTTGGAGAAGCGGTCGGCACGAAAAACTCAAGCTGTAGCGTTAGCGTAAAGAATAATTTGAACATGCGGTCATGCAGCGAAGCACGTGTGCAAAATTTTGAACAATTTTTTTGCTTTTGAATAGGTTTCTTCGCCTCAGCTTGAATGAAAATGTATTGTTATTGACCTTTCTTACGCATTTCTTTCATTTGGTTCCCTCTATTTGGGAATTTTAGGTTTTAAAAGTGAACAGTAACTTGCACGCTGGATTTCTGCATATGTAATTCATGGCGACCTCCAGGCGCTTTGTTTATTTTGTTTATTCGCTTCGTTCAAATATTTCCGCGTCTTATTAAGCTACTACAGAACCGCTGGGAAAAGAATCAAAATGGCCACTAATATAACACAGTTGAAATACGACTGATCTCAAAATAATCCGCTTGTTTTTGTCGTCTTTTTGATTTACGACTTTCATCTTTCTTTCGCAGCGCCGTGATATTTCGTCGCGCGGCGAAGAAATTTCTCGATTTGTTGTTTTCAGATTGATTTTACAAGAGTTCTTCGCTTTTATTTTTCGTTGTTTTCTCAAATGTTAGCCGTTACGAGAATGAAATTCAGTTGTATTTGTTACGTATATGGTTTGTCTTACCATATTTGGAGTAAACATGTGCGTTCTAGTTCTATGTAGCTTACATGAAGTACGCATTAAACGAGTTGAGTTGCATTGCAAATGGCGTCTTGTCGTGCCATCCGTAACATGGTGTCAGAAGTGTTTTGTTGATCTTATGGCGAGCTGCAGCGCTCAAGATTACGTCTTCTGGTTGATATTCAGTCAAAGCAGTTACTGAAGCGAAACGAAGCGACAATTCCTTGATTTACGGTACGTACAGCGAATTACAACATCGACCACGTGCGTTGAAACCCAGCGAAACGATGTCAGACACCGAACAAGATCCTCCACCACCAGCTCCACCGCAAGCTCCACAGCCTACTCCGCCGCCTCAAGTCCTCAGTTTTCCTTCAAATTTTCCAGTACCAAGCGCTATGGTTTGTCGTGGAGATATCACGAGCAACTGGGAATTTTTTAAGCAACAATGGCAAGATTATGAGGTAGCAACGGGTTTGGATCAGAAGAGTCAATCGATCCGATTAGCAACCTTCCGTTCTGTTATGGGAAAGGAGTGTCTGCAAATTTTCCTGAATCTGAATTTTGGCACCGAAGTACTGACGATAACTTCAGCATTGAAGGCGCTGGAAAACTATTTCCTACCAAAGAGAAATGTCGTCTATGAGAGGTATGTCTTTAACTCTTGCATTCAAGTACCCGAAGAAACTGTTGATTGCTATGTCAATAGATTAAGAAAACTCGCAGCATCGTGTCAGTTTGGAGCACTTGCAGAAGAAATGATACGTGACAGGCTAGTTATTGGAATACAAGATAAGGGTACAAAAGCTAGATTGCTCAGAGAGAAAGATTTGTCTTTGGATAAAGCTCTTGACATGTGTAAATCAAGTGAAATAACGAATAAGCAGCTAAAGTCGATTCAAAAGGATGAGAAACAAAACAATGAGGAACTGAACTTAGTTCATGTGAAGCGTAAACCGATGCAAGGCAAGATGCCTTCTCATCCGAAGAAACCACCAAATCCAAAGAAACCTGACAAAAAATGGAAATGTAAATATTGTGGCCAACAAAAGAAGCATGCCAAGCAGACAGAATGTCGAGCTTATGGTCAACAATGTCGCAATTGTAAAAGAATGAACCACTTCGCCAAAGTGTGTCAGGCAGGCAAAGAGAAGGTTCATGTCACTGAAGTGGCAGAAGGTTACGAGTCTGAGGAATCATTATTGAAGATAGAAGAAATTACTGCAATTAATGGTAGTGGTAAACAGTTGACATCCAGTATTACCTTTGTGATAGAAGAGCGGTACAAAGAGCAACTAGTATGTCAGTTGGACACTGGTGCAACTTGTAATGTGATCAGTCACAGAAATTTAGTTCAGCTATTGCAGAATGGTGATCCCCCCTTGTCTAAGTCCAATGCCCAGCTAAAGCTATTTGATGGTAGCTTGATGAAGCCTGTAGGTGAGACCACACTCACAGCAGAGAGAAGGGGCAAGCGTCTGGACCTGAGATTCCAAGTTGTTGAGAGTTCTAACAAACCCCTCTTATCGGCTGAGGCTTGTGAGCAGTTGGGACTTCTCAAAGTGGATATAGATCCTGAAGAGTCCATTCATGTCCTGAAAAGCAGTAGTAACCTGACCAGAGATAAGATTCTTGTTCAGTACAAAGATGTTTTTGAAGGGTTAGGCCATATTGGTGATACAACCATTATCACAGACCCCAGCGTAAAACCAGTGCAGCATTCTCCGCGCCGAGTGCCAGTTCCCTTGCGTGATAAGGTCAAGGCCAAACTTGATGATCTGGAAAGGAAAGGAATCGTGGAGAAAGTCACAGCACCGACCGACTGGATTAGCAGTATGGTGGTTGTCGCAACACCAAATAAGATTAGGATTTGTTTGGATCCTAAAGATCTTAACAAGGCAGTCATCCGTCCAAAGTACCAAATGCCTACTCTAGATGAGTTGTTGCCCAAGCTTAGCAATGCCAAAGTGTTTAGTACCTTAGATGCTAAAGATGGGTTTTACCAGGTTGGATTAGATGAGAGCAGCAGTCTCAAGACAACATTCTGGACTCCCTTTGGGCGTTACAAGTATTTGAGGCTACCCTTTGGTATCAACCTGGCTCCAGAAGAGTTCGAATGCAAATTGCATGAGAAGCTTGATAGTCTTCCCGGTGTAGAAGTGATAAGAGATGACATATTGGTCATGGGCTATGGAGAGAATGATGAAGAAGCAAATCGAAATCATGATGAGAACTTGATTCGTCTGCTAGAGCAAGCTCGAAAAGCCAATCTGCGTCTAAACAGCAGCAAGTTGAACCTCAAGAAGTCTGAAGTCAGATTCATGGGACACTTGATCACCAAAGATGGGTTACAGCCAGATCCTGAGAAAGTGAAGGCAGTTCAGGAAATGCCGAGGCCTACATCCAAGAAGGAACTCCTGAGTCTCTTAGGATTCGTTAATTACTTGGCAAAGTTTCTCCCTAGGTTATCAGAGGTCGCCCAGCCACTGAGAGAGATGACAGCAAAGGATGCAAAGTTCATCTGGTCCCAGCATCATGAGACAGCATTCCAGGAAGTGCGAGAGCTTGTAGTCAAACACCCTGTGCTCAAGTATTATGACCTTCAAGAAGAAGTCACAGTGCAATGTGATGCGAGTGAATACGGGTTAGGAGCAGCTTTATTACAAAACGGCCAGCCAGTTGCTTTTGCTTCACGGTCCCTATCACAGACTGAGAGGCAATACGCTCAAATCGAGAAAGAGTGTTTAGCGATTGTCTTCTCCTGCGAAAGGTTCAGTCAATACCTCGCCGGTCGTAAAAAGATAACAGTTGAGTCAGATCACAAACCCTTACAGTCCATTTTCCAGAAGTCAATCCTCTCTGCTCCATGTCGACTACAAAGAATGATGTTGAGGCTACAGCGCTTTAACCTAGAGGTTAAGTACAAGCCAGGTGCACAGATGTATGTTGCCGATCACTTGTCTCGAGCCTCGCTTGCTGTCAAGAAGGAGATGACAGACAACTTTCAAGTTTTCGCTCTTGAACTTGAAACACTTACTCCCTTTGATTCCATCAAAGTGGCTCCAGAAAGGTTAACTCAGCTGCAGAAGTGCACAGCACAAGACCTCGTCTTAGAGAGCCTGAAGACCACTGTTCTAACAGGATGGCCTGAGAGAAGAGAGCAATGCCCAGTACAAGTTCGTGACTACTGGAACTACAGAGAAGAGATTTCACTCCACAATGGTATTCTATTTAAGAGTCAGAGAGTGATTGTCCCCAAAGCCATGAGGCCAGAGATGCTCTCAAGAATTCATTCAAGCCATCAAGGAGTCGCATCATGTCTAAGAAAGGCCAAAGACATCGTGTTCTGGCCTGGAATGAATTCAGAAGTCAAAGCCCTGGTTGAGAGATGTGCTGTCTGTGCCGAGTTTCAGGCTAGGAATGCTAGTCAGCCAATGCAGTCTCATCAACTTCCAGACAGACCTTGGAGTAAAGTGGCTACAGATTTGTTCACTGTTAGTGGAAAGAATTACCTCACAGTCGTTGACTATTACTCAGATTTTGTAGAAGTTAGTGAACTTGAAGATACCACCTCACGTGCAGTTATACAAGTACTCAAAGAACAATTCAGTAGACATGGAATCCCGGACACTGTTGTCTCAGACAACGGACCACAGTATAGCAGTCAAGAATTTCACGAGTTCTCACTCAGCTGGGAATTTAACCATGTGACATCATCACCACACTACCCAAAGTCAAATGGGAAAGCAGAGTCTTCAGTGAAGACAGTTAAACTGCTATTTAAGAAAGCGGACCGAGATGGGAAAGATCCATGGCTATCGCTACTAGACTACAGGAACACACCTACTGAAGGTATAGGTGACAGCCCCGCCCAGAGGCTTATGTCGCGCCGAACACGAACTCTCTTACCAACAGCGTCAAGCCTTCTCCGTCCCAAAGTAAGCCCACATTCTACAGAGAAATTAGAGCGGAAAAGGCAAAAGGCGAAGTTCTACCATGACCGTCATGTGAAGCAGTTACCTGAATTAGAGATTGGACAAGAAGTCAGAAGTGCACCCCTGCGAAAGAACCAAACGTGGAAACCAGCTACTTGTGTCGAGAAACTGTCAGACAGGTCATATGTAGTCCAAGCAGGCAGTGAGACCCTCCGAAGAAACAGGCAGTTTCTGAGACCTGCAGCAGAATCCTCGACACCAGATAAGCAAAGCACCAAGGTTAGCTCACATGAGTCAGGAGTAAATCACAAGGAGATACCTAGAGTACCTGAGTTACCTACTATACCTACTAGGCCTGACAAAGATTCCTTGAATGAAACTGTTGCTGAAGAGACTAATGTTCCATTGTTAGCACCTCAGAAGACAAGAACCCGGACTGTTCGTCCCCCTTCAAGATTTAAAGATTTTGACATGAAGCGTTAAGCAAAGGCTAGACTTTGAACACTTTAAGTTTGTTTTAGCCAGCTCGGATAAACTGATTTAGTTTGACATAGAACACTTTCAGAAACAAAGTGGATTTGTGTAAGTTTGTTTTAGGCTAGTTTTTGCCAGATATTTGTTTATTAGTTTTTCTTTTTTTTAAAGAAAGGGAGATGTTACGTATATGGTTTGTCTTACCATATTTGGAGTAAACATGTGCGTTCTAGTTCTATGTAGCTTACATGAAGTACGCATTAAACGAGTTGAGTTGCATTGCAAATGGCGTCTTGTCGTGCCATCCGTAACAGTATTTGGTTTCGTTTTTTTTGTCCTCCAAAGTCAATAATTAACTCATTTTCGCAAAGTCAATTTTCTTTGCTTCTGTGGGACATTTTGTCGTGCCGTAAAGATATAATATAATTTCTTGTTTTCTCACCAGTTTTGTACATCAGGTTGAGTTCTTTTTGTTAACATTTTTTAATATTTCGACCCATCATTTATTGAACTTTAAATAAACGATGTCTTGAAACCTGATCTTGTGTCTGTGGTTACTGCGCATATGGTTTATTTTTGTGCTTTCGCTCGCGAAATACTTGCAAAAAACGCCAGGGAATCAGGGGTGTGGGTTAGTGCATGTTTGATTGTTTGAAGTTGTGTAAGCTGTTCATAAACTGCCCCTGTGCATTTTTGGACAGTGTCATAGTCATCATTTCCCAACCAAAGAGCAACTGTTACACTGTGCTAAGTAAATTATAAGGCTCGATGATTTTCACTCTGACACTTTTCTCCCCTGTGAAATGGCGTGACCATTTCAGCCATGGGAAACCATCATGATGCTGTTGTTTGGTGTTGTAACTGCACTCTGTGTACACCTGACTGACTTAGAAATAGTGTAATGTAATTCTCAATGTCAACGTAGCCCACAACTACCTCTCCAAATTCATTAAAGGTCAGGCCAATCTTTTCTAGCAGTTCTTGGCGTGTGCCATTCAGATTATTAAACTTTTTTCTTTACTGAGTTGGAGAGCGTTTGATCGAATGGTCGACCGAACTAGTGCCGTGGCCGACATACGATAATAATAAAATGAATGACGAAATAAAAGCAAACTAGAGATCGATGGAATACAGTACCTTTAATACTATATAGAAAGTACACTATTAAAAGCAAATTGAAGTAAGACACCAAGTGAGTTTCAAGCTTACAATGCGATGCGGCCAGCGCTGCATGTTGTGCGATTTAAGTACTCAAATCGCTTCCATCCAAGTGTAGAAAAGATTCACCGTCGAAAGAGACTTCCCAACTGTCCAAATCAACACTTCTCATATTTACAGCACAATTCCGAGTTCAAGCACGGTATAAGACAAGACAAAATAATTCTGAAAAGCATCAACACACTGGCAGTGACCGCCATCATTCAAATGCAAACTCACGACTACGCGCGGGCTGCCTTATGGGATACGGCAATAAAATTTTCTCTCCGGGCTCGCGCAATGACGTCACCAGATCACCTGGCGTCTTCTACGAACATTTTTTGAAGTAAACTGAAAACATGGCTTTTTATACCAGCATTTTCAGCTTGAAGTTTTTAATTATATATCTTTTTAAATCTTTATCTGTTTTTGACATTTTTGCAATTTTTTATAGTATGTATTTGTTTATAGATTTGAACCTTTGGGAAATGGCGCTATGAAAACTTTCGTATTATTATTAATAAAAAGAATAGATAGTTAACCTTTGTCTTGGTATCATCTCTCGCGCGAACATGTCCTGCAAAACACTGTAGCGCTAAAACTCGTACCTAGGTCTTTTAGCGCTGTGCAAAGATTTTTCTGATTTACACACAATTTGACAAATTATCTGTAAACGAGAAAAATTGCACTTTGTATCCATTTCAAAATTCACTTTTGCTTTTTTCGAATTTCGTAAGGAAATTCATTTTATTTTTCAGTTGAAACTGTGTTTCCATTTTAGCGTTGGTTGCCCTCCCAGGTTGCTATTCTGACTACAATGGAGTCAGCGATAAAATCGGGAAAAATACAATTATTACTGCGACAGGAGACTTTAACACAGTATAGGAACTGTAAAGGCCAGTTCACAATGTTTATTTTCAGCCTATGTTCAGCCTATCTCGGCGTTATAATACTCAAAAATCTGCTGAAAGTTCAGTTGGAGAGTCAGTATGGGCTACTTACAAAATCACAAGTAAGCCACAAAACAATCTCTGTTATTCATCAACAAAATAATGAAAAAAGACCTACTAAAATCCCAACCCAAAATATGTATAAATATATGCAAAAAATATTTTCTTTCATTTACCTTGACACAAAACGGGTCAAGAGCCTAGGAAAAAAAAAAAAACTAGTAGAAAGAATGTAGAAGAAACACTAGCAGAATCACTGTAGAGGAAACAGTAGTAGAAACAATGTGGAAGAAACACTAGAAACCTTTGCATTTTTCCATAGCAATCTCAAGAAGATCAGATCTTCTTTCCCGCTTTTTCTTTAGTGATAACTTTGGTTTAAAAAACGTTTCTCAAACGAGAATAAGGACGTAAAAAAGGAACTGCTCAAGCCACATTGAAATGTAAAAATTGGTATCGCTCGCTTGAAATCTTCCTTCCCTTTTTCCTTCAATTTTGCGATCAGTCTTTGTCGTCTACATCGTTATTTTAACCCATTATCTTCCCTGCCAGGCACGATTGGACTCTCCTCTTACAAATATCGACATTCAAAGTGAAAACCATAGCCTACGCTGCTGGTTTTTCGAAAGCTAATTAACACTAATCCGGGAATTTAAAAAGTGACCAAGGTTTTAAATTCTCTCTGTTACAATGTTTTTCTTTGCATAAGTTTCTCGAGTTTGAGATCACTTTACGTCAAAATTGGAGGAATTAAAATGTAAATTAAGTTAAGTTAAGTTACGTTAAGTTAAGTTGAGTCAAGTCATAACAAAAGTTAGAAATAAAATGGAAATTGATGCTAATCAAAGATCTGCTAGTTCAGCTTAATTGTGCTTTGAACAACCGGGCCTGGCAATATCCATCTTGCTGAGCCTGCAAGATGTTTTCTCATGAGACTGTCTCAAACTCTCGTTCCTTCAACCATAACTACAGTGGAATCCCGATTTTTTGAACCTCCAAGGGAAACGAAAATTGGTTTGAAAATCTCGGAGAGTTAGAGAAATCGGGAGTAAAATTACAGTGTTTGACTGAGGAGGGGAAAACAACTTTTGGTTCGAGCTATCGGGAGGTTCGCAAAACTGGGGGTTCAAGGAATCAGGATTCCACTGTATGTAATCAGAACACATCATGGCAATGACGGCATTAGTGTTGCATAGCAACTTAACTGACCAACAGTGAGCGTGGGCTCAGTTGACCGACTGCAAACCGCACTTCTCCCCGATGCTAACGATTCTTTCGTTTCGTCACGCAATCTCTTCCCAGGATGACATGACGAGGAAAAAGAGTGCAACATTGAGGTTCATAGCCGGAACGGCAGAAATTGCTAGTTCTACGCTTATAAATGCACTATTTACAGTTTAAGTAACGCGATTCATTATCATCTAGCAAATCCCTGCACTATCCGAGAGACTTGAAGTAACACAGGCCCAGTTTCTGGATCATTTATGTAGAATGAGCTGGTTGATGGATTTTCTAGCATGTCCTCAAATGCTGAAGAGAAAAGAAAGCCAGTATCACTGATAAACAAAATTACAATAAAATAAATCTTATGTGAGCTGCGCATGAAAAAATAAATTAAAGAGAAAGAGAACTTACAGAGCCCTCACAACAACTTTAACAGTTGCAAGAAAACAAATTTAAAAATCCCAATGAAGTTTGACTAGCACATTTTTCAAGCATTCAGTCATGTTTTGGTATTCTGTCTAAATGCCCACTGGCATGCCAGCTTCACTTATGATGATTTGCACATTCACTAGGCTATAAGGCTTGAGCGTAATGATAAATTACAGTGATAATAAACTTTGCACTAGTATATCATCAAATTATGCTATTTTTCATACTTACCTCCCAATACTCGGGCATTACTAAGGCTTAGTTGGACTAGGGGGTTCTCCATAATGGCCTGGTACAATGGACTGAAGAAACAATGAGAGGAGCACAAGATTTAATAAGCAAGTGCTAATAACCTTAATTTCCGAGTTACCAAAAACTTGAATCGTTCAAAATGTTTTCATGCCATAACATGAAGGAAAAAAAAAAACCCACGGAGTTTACATACCTTGACTGGTCAAGACCTTCATTGACATCTCCTATTCCTCCTTGTCTATCACCTAACAACCAATCACACTGCCGCACCAACAAACCAAAAACAATCATTAAAAAAAAAAACCTAATTACAGCAAAATAAAATTTTATCATTATCACCTTAAGTATTGCTCTCAGCTTCTCAAATGCACTACAAAAAAAAACTGGTGTTTTCTATTTTGAATGTTTAGGTATAAATTTCGATACACTGAAGGAACTGCTAAAAGATAGAAAAACAATCATTTGAGGTTCAGGGTGTTTCTTTATACACAAAGAACTTCTGTTCAGTAACTTACGGCAGCTTCTTGATTGTTTCCAGTTGCTTTAAGTGCCATGAGAATTTCTTCCTCTTGGAAACCCATCTCTTTTAAGTTATTTACAGCCTACAAACAAAGAGGAAGATTTAATTATTTAAATACACTGCTGAAAAAAAATTCATTTTTATTATTATATATTCAAATGTGCTAATGAAAGAACAGCAGTCCCATACTATTTACAATTAGAAAATTTCTTAACTACCGCTATGCTATATAAAACAAATACAACTATCAATCTAAGACAAAGGTGTTGGTCAAACGCTCAAGACATAATAGTTGATTCTCCCCTTACTATTGTCAACTATCACAAACTACCATATGTGTGGTCAAACAGGAAAAACTATCATCAACAATCGTGGAGAATCTGACCAAGCTCAAAGTGAATGATAGTTAATTGGTAGCAGCCTATTCCAGACTCTTGGTCAGAGGGGATGATTGAAAAAGCGGGCGGGCGACGAGCAGGGTCTAGTAGAGAAAAAGCACTGATCCCGCTCGTCGCTGATCCCACTCATCACCCACCCACTATTTCAATCATCCCCACTGACCAAGAGCCTGGAACAAGCTAAGTTGGTAGTCAAACAGAAGCCCAACTACAACTCTCATCCGCTACAACTATCATCGACTATCATGGACCATGTGCCGTTCGACCAGGGCTTAAAACACCGTACAATTTGAACACCCAACTCACGATAACATCTGGCATATTTTTATTATGCAACTCACCCTAGAATTTGGAACAAACTCTTTTCTTTTCCTGCGAGTCCTCCCTGCCCTTGCTCCAAGCACCAATGGCTCATCAATATCAGCATCGCTGTCATGTTGTAAAAGCCATTCCATTGCCAGCATTGGGGACATTCTGTAAGAATCACAGGTAGAATGAAATTACAATATTTCAATCTGAGATCAAGTAACTGTCCAGTTAGTGTTTTTTAACCAAGAAACAGTGATTGCACCTTTGTACCTTTTTTTTTGTCAAACTCTACTTTATTTTGATGAGGTACAAATAAACTATTGTTGTTGCTGTTGCTCTTATTATTATTATTATTATTATTATTATTATTATTATTATTATTATTATTATTATTATTATTGCAATAACAGGGAACTTTTGTCAGCCCCCCATCTCTGAACTTTCTGGATCTGCCCCTGGCTATAACATGCTACTGAGTTCTGGCAAGATTTTAAGTCATTGAACATACATGATTGTACTTTGTTCGCAGTAATATCGATTTGTTGCTTCATGACTAAAGATTGACTAACCTGTTCAAAATCAAAGCCTTCTTAGCTCTGGTTTCTTTAAAACCCATGTCTGTGAGCTGTTTGAGAATGGTCTGAAAGTAGAATGAAATGAAGAATTCTAGGACCTTGTTTCTGTTTGGGCTATTATTACCTCGGTTAATTATCATTTGACTTTTCCTTCAGTTTGGAGATTGTTTTGTAACTTAATGATATAAAATAAAATAAAATATATTATTATTCAGTATGTTAAGGGGTAATGCTATTGCTAGATGAATCTAAGATACTATCAGACCATATTCTAGAACTACTGAGTTGAGCATCACCCGCATACAGAACTGTGAAACTGGCTCTGTCATTGCCTGTCAACCTACATTCACCTTATGTCATTAGTTCATTAAAGACTAAATATATGCTTACAGCATCAACATCTGGCTGAACATCTTCTTCAGGCTGACCTAAAAAAAGGGAGCAAGGAAACATCATTTTGCAGTTAAAGCTAGAAAGAGTACATGACCAAAAAACATTTTTATTCTTGGTGATCTGCTTGCTAATGTATTGTCACAGCAGTCCCCTTTAACCCTGACCCTAACCCTTGGATGCTTTTCAGAAGAGGAATCACTTAACTTTTGGCGATTATTTATTTTTGAACTTGCTTTTGAAATCTACGACAGATCTTTAATGGAAAGTACTTACCTATTGCATTGTGTTACATGTACATGTACTTGTAAGTGTTGTCTCAGATAAAAGAAATTTATTCCTGAGATTGTTGAAAAGAGAGAACTTTGCTGGCATGGAACATTTACTGTTAAGTACTATCCATTTACAATATCTAAACTTATATTTAATTATGGTATGAAACTTTTCAACTACCTGCTGATCTGTTTGACAGGTCTTCAAATTTCAACCAATCAGCGCGCGACTCGCAAACAGCTTTAGGGGTCCATTCATTCGAGAGCGTTTCGCGAAATGAAATACACATGGCGAATGAACACTGGCGGCTTTTATCGTGTTTAGCTCAGCATTTATTTTATTTCACTTGTTGAGAATTTTGCAATACTCCAGGCCAGTTTAAAGACATCGGATTTATTAAGTTAAAGATGTTATTTATGCTGATACAGCGGCGAATAAAGCTGTTCAAAGCTCCGGGACAAGACAAAACTCTTACCGTGTAATGGTCATTCTTCCTTCTCGACGCGACTAACAGGGATATGAAGACTACTCTGGCTTAAAGATTGCTTGAAAAGATGATGAATTCCACCGAACATTTTAATATGCTAAGACACATCACTTCCTTCTGGCTGTTTAAGCAGTTCTAAGACGGCGAGCTGTGCTCCGCATACTGTTTGGGGTTTTTGGCTACGGGGAAGAACGCCTCAGGCTCTATGATGTCTTGCTTCTGCTGCTGGTAGTTTTCTAGTAATCCCCTGTTGGCTGCCATCTGGAGATATGTGTCAGAGTGAATTAAAGTATTCACGAGTTTGTTTGGCTGGTGAAAGTTAATTTCAAGTCGAGTCTTCTCATCTGACCCAGACATACATGTCTTGAAACCTTCGGAGAATTCTGACCATGTTGTCGAACTCTGTTGGCCAGACTCATCTTTCTTTTTGTAAAATGTCTGCGGTCTTTGGTACGTGTCCAGAATAATTTTTCTGTCATCTATGTGTAATCCTAGTACGTCTGCATATGGAATAACGAATTTTCTTTGAAGGATGACTGATTTTTCTCTTTGATGTTCAATGACAAATGTGCCCGACTGTTGTGGTTTTCTTGAGTTTAACTTCATGGTAAATAACTCGTGCATTACTCTTGGATCGGCTCTTGTGATGTTAAGACTTTGAACTGTTGATTTGATACTGTTCAAGTTTGTTGAGCTATGTACCGTACCACTGTTGGATGTTGAAGCAAACTCTTTGGCCGTTTCGACTGTAATTTCTACAACGTTGGACGACTGGAAATGCGTTTTCGCTGCCTGAAGATAGTTTTGAGTCATCTGTTGGGTTAATGTGGAGTCGATTTTTGGCCGAGGACGAACACAAATACCACTGTCGGCATCTTTATTTGAGTCTCTCATCTGAAATAATTAACAGAGGTAAGTTAATATGATCCTGATTTTAACCTGTGCTCTAATTCCTAGCACTATCACATAACTCAGTTCATTGAAATCGATCATTTGTTTCTAGACATCATTTTACTGTTAAAAATAAGTCAAAACAAAATTTCCTGACATTTTTTGGTAACCTCTTAGGTTTGTCAGATGAACTTGTTATGTGAGTGCTTTTATATAATGCCTTCATGTACCTCGATTTCAGGAGTAGTTGGTGATATATAGGTAGCATAAGGTGGTTCATCTTGACTTGACTTTCTTTCAGTGTCTTGAAAAGGAATGTGCTGTTTTAAACAAAATAGCACAGGTTCTTTGACCACAGCCTTGAGAAACATCCTTTTTTAAATGCAGTGTATATAGTAGTCTAGGAGTTATTTAAAATGAATGGAGGGAAAACTTATTTTGTTTTTCACATTTATACAGATTCATTTATATATTTCATACCATTTTCTTCTTCTTTAGATGTTTTGGTAAATCCTCATTTTCTTTTTTGTGGACTTTAGAGTCTGACGAGTAGCTGCACCCTTTCTTCTCTCGGTTCTCAACAGATGCCCACTCGTGACAGAATTGTTGGGTGAGTACTCGTTTTTGATAGTCGATCTTTCCTGTTTCACCTGCTCGCCCACCACTGTAAATGTAGTTACCTTGCTTGGCTTCTTTGTGTTTGGTTTCCATGATGCTGTCATTAAAATTGTGCAAGGTTAAAGGGAGTCCACTCAAGGTGGCATCTTTAAGAGCCTTCTCGCCCTAAAACCCAGTGTAAGCAACCAGTTCTTTCACAGTGGCAGTAACAGTTTCAGAGCCAAACATTAAAATAAATTGAAATCCTAACAGAACTCTTGCTTGACATTCATACTCCTGTCTGGTTAATTCTCTCAAAGTGTTTAAAATCCATTGGAAAATTTTTTCAGGCCAGTGCAAAAAGATACCAATATTTTGCTGACTGAAGGACTGAAACCAGAGTTGTTCAAAAGTTCCTCTGCTTTTTCATAGAAGGCCAAAACACCATTTTCATCAAATGTGACATCATAACCGCTTAAACAAACTTTTCGAGCAACTTTCTATACTTCTAAAAACCATTTTTTTTTTTAAATTTTGTCTGAGAGCATCAGCTACTTGGCCAATTCTTCGTACAACAGTTTCTGTAGCTCTTGTAGCTTAGTGCATCATTGCTGGGTAAAAATTTGCTAGGTCCAGTTGAGAAGCATTAGGATGTCCAGTTTGACCAAGGTGCTTCTTTGCATATTCTCGTCTGCCATAAATGATAGTAAACATTTTTGTTAATTTAAATTGACAGAAGGGTGCTTTCCAAAATGAATACATGTACATGTTGTGCAAAACCTCTTAATAAAGTTTTCCACATTGAATTACATTAGTTTTTCTCTTTGATTGGTGTGTGGTTACTGTATACATGTAACTGTTGCACTGTATAATAATATAAATGTATATTATCATTCATACCTGTGTTTTGTATTTGGAAGACTCAAGTTTTAAAAAGTGAATGATGCTCATGTTTGCTCACACTGGAAAGGCCTACTGTTATTCTTTCTAAAAAGGCAATTCTATTAATTTATTTCAGTAAAGTGCCATTAATCAAATAATAACCTGTTTTCAGTATTATCTACTCGCTTTCCCAACCATGTCTTGTACTGTTCTTCTCCTTTCTCAGTCATTTCTACTTTCCACACAAGCTCATTACAGATGACTCTCATATCCCTAAGTTGCTTTTGATGTTCTGGTGACTCAGGAATTGGATAAGTGGAACTTGCAAAAGAACTTCCAGTAACTGATCTTCGCTGACAGCCATCTGCAACACCACGCACAATGACTTCTATGTTCTTCTTCAGAATTGGGTGATAAACTGACTTCAAACTGGACAGCTGTTGAAGGGTTTCTAATCCAAGATTACTTACATGGTTGTAGTTATCTGGCCCTAACCAGGAACACACTGTGACAATGGAGCTTAACAGGTTGTGCGGCTCCACTAATTTGACTCTTATTGCTGTTTCTCCGGTAAAGAACTTACTCCACTGCACCCATGGGAATGCATCAATGTAGTGATAAGCAAGTAATTTTTCTTTAGGGACCATTATTGTTTCCTGCAGATTTTTTTTGCTAAGTAGCCATTCCACAGTGTTTTTAACGTTTGTGTATGTTGCAACAACACCATTGTGTTCAGTAAAAGTTAGTGACAAACTTTCTTGCAGAGCCTCCTTTTGTACCTTTAGCTTTTCACACATGTCATCTTTTGGTACCATGATATTGATTCCGAAAACATGTTCTAGTTCTTTACCAAGCTAATTTCGGACTATGTTTTGATATTTAGTGTAGCCAATGTCAAAATTACTTACTAGTTCGGCTGCAAACTGGACAAAACGATTGAAATTCTTCTTAAAAATGACTGGCATGAGTGTCCTCTTAAAAAACTCTCCATCCTTATGTGAAATAACAAAGTCAACCAGCTCAGCTTTTTCTTGTTGATGTTGAGGCATGTTTAAATCGTCAATAAAATGAACCCATTATCGGCATTTTGCTGGAGTCAAAAGTTTTTCCTTGGAGTGATAATTCGGGAATATACCTTCATCTTGTGGTTTGGAATAAAGGGTAGAAACTGACTGTTGTTTCAAGGAATAAAGAAGCGAGTCTGGGTAACACTCAGCTACCATCGCAACAAGTACTTCCAATTCTCCTCGCAACTTGCTTTCGGAAACTGAGCCCTGTGTAAGTTTACTTCTTGATAGCAGAAATGAGGAAGTTGACACATGTTTGGAAATACTACACAAAACCACAGTTGAAAATTCATCTGGTGTTAAAAGTTTCAAAAGTTCCTTTAGCCTCACAGAGCGGTGGTGGTGCGGGACATCCAGGAAATTATTTGCTGCAGCAGCAGCTTGCAGGGGTGGGTTTCTACGTTTTCTTCGTGCTTGTGGCTTGGGTGGGTTTGGAAAAGTTTTCTTAATTCACGACCTGTTTGGTAGTTGTTTTCGCAGTCGGAACAACTAAAGACCTTGGGCACGGTAACAGTAGTATTGCTCAAACCTCAAAAACTTTTTGTGCATCTGGTGATGATGTGATCGTAGCTGTAGGGTATAGTTGATAGGGGTCACGCAAGGTATCACTTCAACTTCCGAAATTATTTTTATGGGTTATTAGACGTGATATTTTTACCCCTTTAAGCCTGTAGTTTTGTTCAGAGATACAATTCTGCCAAAACCTTTCTGCTAGATTCCAAGGCCATTTATAGATGAAACTGTTTGCGAGTCCTTGCGCGGGTTATTAAAATCCTATCGGGGGAATGTAAACACGCGCTTCTTGTTCAACATTGCAGTTAACTATCTCAAGCAAAACCACACTGTTAGCATCACCTTTTTTAAAATTTTATTAGTAATGTAAGGCTTCTGTGTACCTCAGTCAGTCTCAAACACAAACAAAGTTGTCGGCTTAACTGATTTAGAAACAAGGACACCGGGCCGCGAACGAACTTCTGTCAGAGCTGGTGATTTAAACGATTTATCTTCAAGCTGGGGAGTAGTATACCTGCTTAACTCTTTTAAAATTATAGGAAAGTCTATTTAAAGCCCAAAGTTCAAGTTTCAGTAAGAGAAAAAAGGTTATTTCTCCCTGGCGGACGACATAAGGAACAATGAAAACAAATCGACGCCATTTTTTCCGCACGTGTTTTTTTTATAATGGAGACTGGAGCTAGTTCCCCCCAATTTTTAACCCAGCATGCCCCGCAACTTCTGGTAGAAATCAGCAGGAAGGTTTGCCATGTACCAGCTTTGCCTGATGCAGGTTTGCCATAAAGTGCTGAAGCAGGAAACATTATTGTTGGAGAAGGTGGCTGATATTTCTATTGGTTTGAGGAATCAGAAGAATAGCTCAATAGAGCTCGTAGCTGAGATCACGAACTAGATGGTGATTTTCCCCAACTACCAGCCAATTTTGACAACCCTACAGATGGCCTGTTTACTCTAGAACTACCAAGAAATGGCTCAGACCAGAGTTAGAACTACAATGAAAAGCATTTGAAAGAGGGACTGTTGCTTTCAAAATGATCAGCGCTGTTCTTTATTGGAGGGCACGTTATCACTTAGCAGCTGATTCCTGTATTATATTGGGTATCGCAGTTAACTCACCTTTTCAGTTACAGTAGTTATGTATCAACTTCAAGTTTATAGTCAGCAAAGTGTGGTGTGTAGTTCCAGAAAATATCCATACCTCCTTCCTCCTCCGATAAACACCCCTCTGGTCCCTTTGGTCTTAGAGACCCCCCACCTCCCACCCTAAGAAAATTCCAATCCCTTCTGTGGGGGGAGTATGGATGTTTTCTGGAACTGCAATACAAAAATAAAGAATTCAAAAATTACATCTAAATGTACCTGAACTGTCAGAATCTTTTCCTGCAGTCACTGATTGCAGAAGAATTGAAGAGTCAATCAGGGAGATGAGTATTCTTCTAAGTTCTGAATTGAACTAAAATAACGAAAGAGTACATCACAAATTTGACCTCAGTTTTTCTACTTTAATAATTAGTTTGTTGAACAGACATATGCAACATTTAATACAGCAACATGTGACAGTGCAATTGCTGCATCCAAGAGAGAATGATCAAGGAGAATGGTTTTCCCACACACAAGCCCCTTCCAATCATAAAATTTTTTAAATCTTTTTTCTAGACAAAGGCAACAAAAAGTACCTGATTATATAGCTGAATGATATTATGCAGACTTCTGACAGCATATAGTTTTTCACCTGTTGTTTTAAAATGAGGTCTACTACAGTTGGGTGAGGTGCTACAAAAGTTTGGCGACCAGGTTTTAACGTTCAAATTGTGTTGTTGTCATGGGTAACTGGCTCCATTTCTAGTGGAAACTTGTTCGCCTTTGATGTCATTAGCAGCAAAGTGCATGGAATTGTAGGCGATGATATTGTTACCATTGGAGGAAAGTTTAAGGCCAAAACTTTGTCACACCATACTCAACTGATAATTGTAGTATGCAAATATGCAAAAAATCTGGATGCTTTCAGGTAGCTAAGGGCCTGCGGGTAACTGCCAGCTAGTATCAACAACTGAGAAAGAACTTCAATCCAGCTGAAATTTCACACCAAAACAAAGACTTGCGATACTTTTGGAGGTGCAGAGGCCAGAAAAGCTGGCTACACTCGTTAATGAGCTAGCTTAGTGCTTGCTTATAGCTACATCCTTGTATGAGGAAAGAAAGCTGTGATAAATATTACATCTTATTAGTACCATGTGTTACAAAACTAATAAAAATAGAACTTCATCACAGGGCAATGGGAATCACTCTTTTGGATCATTCTATCTTAGTTGTATCTGATTGGCAATAACCACCCTGTTGTAGGGGTTAAGACTTTTTATACGCAGGTGTGTTTAAAACATGAAATGGTGAAATGTCAAAATGGCACCGCAGTTAACCTAAATAGTGTTCCAGTTAGCTTAAATAGTGCTATATATCATCATAATAATAATAATAATAATAATAATAATAATAATAATAATAATAATAAAACACTTTAATAGCTGACACAATTACTGGTAACCCAGTAACTTGACAGTGGTTGGCTCAAAATAATTTCAAGGATTAAACCTCAGAGACAACAGTATCCTGCATTGACTCTTAACAGTGGTGCCATTTTGTCATTTTGCCATAATTGTCCTGTTTTGAACATGCCCTTTAGAGACACATGTTTTATACTAGGTGATGAAATTGGTACGTATTGTTAGCAAATAATTTATTAAGTAGCGCTCAGACATGTCAACTGCTGAAAATAATTATATAGGTGTTTAAAGCAGTTGGCATGGGCATCAACAATTTTTTTACTGATACGCATGCGTTATATTATTAATATTGATAATTTTTTTTTCTATTTTTACCATGCCAGAAATCCAATACATGTAGCATGACATGACTAAGCAACAAAAGAATCTTAGCAGTATTTCTCAGGAGACTGTCGACTAACTGTCTGCTAACTGTCAGCCAGCCAATTTGTTTAGGAGTTGCTTATCACTTTTAGCAATAGTTAATATCTGTGATATCCAATAACTCAGATTTGTTACTTGCACACTTACATCTAAAGTAAGAGGAGACAAGCTGGCTGAAGGCTCCTTCACCTTTCCCGCAGTAAGCTTAGCAGTTAATTTCTTGACACTCTTCAGATCAGGTACTTGGTAACTGCTATTTTTACATTCCTGTGTGGTTTTGGAGAAAACAAAGAGTATACTATTGTGATTTTGATGTAAGTGAATAAAATCTTCCTCCTTTATATGTTTTTAGCAAAAAACCAATTAGTAATAATTGGTTACATCTAAATTTATTTAAAGGAGGATGTCACGTGCACAATGAGTCATGCAAAAAAGTAAAACCCGAAGAAAATGGCAGTAAGTTATTAAGGTCAATGTATAACTTAAACATCAGAATGAACAGAGATAACACAATTAAGCTAATTATTGTTTATAGTTGACAGCCATCAATAGGGATGCCTCCAATTTTGACACGAATATCGAACAATTAAATCAAAATGAGGGATAAAATGCTTTATGCAAACAAAATTGAATCGCTAGGTAGCCTACGATTTAATTCAACAGAACGCTAAATTAAATAAATAATCTCTGTTTATCAGTCCATTTTAATTAATTTTACAAATGTGTACATAGTAATTGGGACGTAAATATTTCCTCCGGTATTCGCCTGGAAGTGATAAAAAATTGAAAAATAAGTTCCCCCTGTCGATGCACTTTAAAACAAATAGGAATAAAAGGCAACTCTTACTTTTTCGGCGGAATCACAACTCGCATTGTGACGTTTTCTGAAGAGAATTAACTCGTCTGGAAGAGAAAACACGAAAACTAAGATAAGCTATAATTGGGCTAGGGGCACTGAAAAAGCAATCAGACGACATGAACGAAGTACACTTACCATTTTCTTGGACATTTTCTTCGTCTAGGGTTTTTTCGTCGATTAATTCCTTATTTGATTTAGCAAGGAGCAGTTTATACAAGTGAGATTCCTTCGAATATTCACCGCCAAGTGCTCTATCCTTAACTGCATTAACGGTGTCCGTAACGCTAACTGTCAGATTACTTTCCTTTCCAGATGAGCTGATAATTTTTATACAGATTAGAGGAACAGATCCGCGAGATGTCAACTTCTGAAGTTCAAATTCCCTCATCTTTCCCCGTTGTTTTTCATTTCCAAAATTTTGCAAAACAAGACTTCGTGACAACAAAGTTGACGTTCATGCGCAAATATTAACCAGGTTTCGATAACTACTGCGCATCTACTTGCCGAACACTCGATGGTAACAGCCATTGACCAAACATGGAGAATCTCGTGCTGTGTTAACTTCGGGAGGAGCTCGGTTTTCCCGACATTGTCCGAGTGTGTTATCCACGCAGTCATTATTCGCGCTTTCTGTCATGGAAATCAGCTGAATCAAAGTGGATTTTTGAAGAATGTAAATTGAATTCACTGGACTATATCATTCCGCTATTGAAATACATTTTCTGTTTGAAGTATGGCAGACAGTGACACAAACACCGGTGGTGTTCCAAAAGGATTGAGACTTGTGGTGCGATTTTGGGGCGCAGTGTCCGGGCTATGTGAGTACTGTGTTTGAATATTTGATCTTTCATGAACATCGGGCTTTTTCTCAAAATACGGAGATTTAATTTTATTGTTTGATCAGGTTGAAGTCATCGGTCTGAATTGGTATTATGGCTTCTTCTATTTATAGCATTTCGCTAGCTTTGCTATTTATTCGAGTCAACGGTGACGCGGGAAAATTCTGTCCGTTTATACAAATCAAGATGATACTGGCCGGCTGAGTAAGCGCTTGCATACATTGTCAGTGATTGTCAAGATCTTTGTTTACATTTTGTCCTCTTGTCTTTTCGTGTTCTGCCTTGACTGGCTTGAGTTTATAGCCATCAACGATATCGCCAGTCTCTTATTGTGTTGGTCCCTCCAAAATAAAATGCTAGAGAGTATTTTCTTATTAAATTTTCCACTGAGAATGAGAAATTATGGCGACTTAGAAAAGCTTTAGAATTTTTAAATAATATTTTTTTTTAGTTTATTGCACGCTTTAATCTGAGTTGTAAGGAGGCTAAATACATAAAAATCCGGCATTGAAATCAACAATAACAGATGACTAGGGTGACGAAATGAATTGAACTTAACAAATGGGTTTTTATAGAATCTCGTAAACAGCGTTTAAATTTACTAAATGTCGTTCTCAAACGTGGCAAAAAGTTGTAAAAAACGCTAATGAACACTGGAAAAATACTTAAATTTTCAGAAAATGGACTCTTCGCCAATATTTACATTTTTGAAATGTTCCGTCAAAAGAGCATAAATATATTCTAAAACATGAAAGTAGGAATCAAATAAAATAATACTAGAAAACATAACTTCAACTTTCACTTTTGCTGTCATATTTTATTACCCATTTATCATCTGATTCTCATCAATAATGTTATTGAGACACTTCAACTATTGATTCATCTTTTATCAATTAGCTGAATGGTCTTAGACTCAGTTGAGTCATGAAGATAGGCAATTTTTTGCAGCAGACTGCGATTTACATATTACATCATTTTAATATTTGTTGGATTAAAATTATTTGAGTCTCATCTTGTTTCTGTGGAAATAAGTATTATTTGTGATATCATTTCTTCTTTTACCTGGCAAGAATGGCTCAACCAAGCTTTTCTAAACTGGGCACAGACAAAGTGCATTAATTAGGCTTATTCCAAATGTCGTACTACTGCCGTGCCAAACTAGATTCAAGAATTAGCACAATGTTTGAAACCACTCAATTTGGCAGGCGGAATTAAATTTGGCATGAGTACTTAGCATGACAGGCCTTGCCATGCTTGGCAGCAGTAGTGTGACTCGGCTTCAAACAGCATGCTCTTGCTATGCCAAACTGAATTCATAACCTGCTGCTTAAAGCTGCCATTGCTTTCTAGCATTTCAGCTGGTATTCAGCAAAGCAAACTTCTTCTGATCTTTAGCACGACTGAATAAAATTCGATATTTGAGACCGCTGCTGTTCCTTTGTCATGCCACCACCGGAGCAAATTCATTTGAGTCTGACATGGCAGTAGCAGGACATTTAGACTAGGCCTAGAGTAATGAAGGGGTGGTTTATTGAGGAAGTAGAAAATAAAAATGAGAATTTTGTGTTCCCATGGGCTGATGTAAATATGCAGTGTAAAAGAACTCAAAATGTAAATAAACATTTTCTTTTTCTCCTGTGATATAATAGTTAAAAAACTGGTCAAGCATTCCTCTCATAGTGTGAGTGGGATTTGTAGTTGGGCTGGTGGGTAATTTTATTTTTTGCTTGCCAGCGTGATGGGCGAGTGAAATTTTTTTGGGACAATGTTTGAAGAATTTCAAATTTTAGAATTAAGTATCATGTACAAAAGATTTAATTTTGTGAATCTCCCAGTAGTGAGACATTTTGGGGAACTAGTGAGAGTGACTTTTGGATTAGCAAGTCAAGCCTTAAAATTGGTTTCCCTTGCACTCTTCTCTCATTGGAAATTTGATATCATTCTGTGTTTCAATATTTTATTTTTGAAATAAATACAGTAGAAACTGCAACTTGATTCAAACTTTCAATGTTTGTTGGACTGTGACATATATTTATGCAGCTTTTGTGACTGATGCATTAAAATTGCTGCTGCAATCCTGACCATAAGTTGTTGGGACACCTCCCCTTTTGCATGCTAAAACCCATGATTTCAACTACATCCTTGACGTTTTAGGAAAAGATGAATAGAAGCAAGTGTAATTGACCCCCTCCCCCCTAGCAATGTTCAAAGAAAATGAAGCTATTCTGAAGACTAGATCAGATGTGGTTAAAAAGGAAAAAGAGGCAGTAGAAAGTTATTAGACAGTTGTGTTGGAACTGAACATGATTGCTGAAAAATAAAATTGTTATTATTGGAATAAGATGTGAATATCTATCCTATCGTCACTTTAGTCAGAGAATACTGTCCTAGGAGGTGAACAGTTCTTGAAACGTGGCTATTCTGAAGCTATTGTCAAGGGGTTTTTTTTTCAAGATTTTTATTAACATTGACAGGGGGGAGGGGGCAGGCGGGCTTACGTGGTCTTGGTCTTAAGAGAGGCTTCCCGTGAAGTCATCTGCTGTGAACTGTCCCAACACTTGTGACCAGGATTGTAGATAAATTTATGTCATTTAAGAGCCAGTGCCCATAATTATGGACCAAACAACGGCACAAGTCAAAAAATCGATTTTGCTCATTTTTTGCCCATAGATTGGCCCTAGCTAGTAAACAAACGGACCATAGTTAGTTTCTGCTAATGCAGCTTTTTTGGGGAGAAATTTGCGAAAAACGATTTTTTTCCGATTAGGCTCAAAATCTACTTCCGGTTTTGCTGAATTTTCTGAATATTTGATTGCTTCGCGCTTCGCAGAACAGCTACTTGAGAATCTTTCAATGGTCTTTACATTCAGCTCAGGTCTTCATGGTATGACTGAGCGAAAAATAAAATAAATCGAGGCTTCGTTTCAGCCTGAAACGAGATCGAACACGAACGGAAAATATTACGATGTGTTTCAAACGAATTATAGCACTAAAATATCGCCATATTTTTCTATGGGCTATAACTTTAAATGCCATAAAAACACTTTATACGGGTTAACTGTACACCCACCTGTTTGAAAATCAAAAAATATCTCTGGGCAAATGGTTTTAAGTCGCCCGCCTTGGCCTGTGCTTCTCATGAATTTTTCCCTGAACCGCCGTGAGAATGTGAGCGTGACTCTGGCGGTCACCCTGAATACATAATTCGTTTCCAACAAACCGCAGATGGCTATCTTAGCACATTTGGGTGAAAAAAGAAAAACATAATGGACCACTTTTAACTTTTATATTTTGAAAGTCATCGCTTTGGAAATTTCGTTAATTAAAAACGTCAATTAAAAGCAATTTACTCGGAGTTCGGGTGTTACTGCTATGTCGTTTTAGGCTGTCGTTCTTTCTCTGATCATTTTAATTACAAGAACGAGTTCTAGAAAGAAAATCGTTCTAAGTTCATTTGTTAAGCGTAATGAAAAGTTGATATTGTTGGTTTGTAGCCTTATGTGATCTGAAGGAACGCTACAGTGATTAAATTTGTATTTGTTGATTTCGACGGATCGATTTTCGGTTAAACCTTTTTATTTGTGCCAGCACATTTAGTGCTTTTTCTCCTGCTAAAAAGTCGGAAAAAGTAAAGTAAACAAATCCTAAAAGTCATAAATAAGAGGCATCGACAGTGCGAGTGTCTCGGTAAGCTGTTAATTTGAACAATTACTGTGCTGGACGGATTGCTTTCCTGGTTACCCACGTACTATACATAGTTCATTGTGCGCGAATGTTTCTGTTTCAAACAACTGAAATGCTCAGTGCTTTTTCCTTTTTTTCTTCAGTCTTAAAACTTAAGGTTAAAGTTAGGCTAAACCCTAAACTGTTTTGGCGGCCAACCTATTTTTGGCTAATTGCTTAATCAAATTATATATATATTTCATTGAAATTCGCTCCTCTGTGACCGACTTCCGCGAACAAAACAAGATGGATGTTCGCTGTTCATTTAAGACTACAATCCTGGTCAAAAGTGTTGGGACAGTTACGGCAGATGACTTCAGAGGCAGCCTCTCTTAAGACCAAAACCGCGCAAGCCCGCCTACCCCCTCCCCCTGTCAATGTTGATAAAAATCTTGAAGAAAAAAAATCCTTGACAATAGCCTCAGAATAGCCTCGTTTCAAGAGTTGTTCGCCTCCTAGAACAGTATTCTCGAACTAAAGAGACGATAAGATAGATATTCACGTGTTATTCCAATAATAGCGATTTTTCAGCAATCGTGTTTGGTTCCAACACAACTGTCTAACCACTTTCTATTGTCCCTTTTTCCTTTTTTCCCACATCCAATCTAGTCTTCAGAATAGCTTCATTTTCATGCAACATTGCTACGGGAGAGGGGGGGTCAATTGTACTTGCTTCCATTCATCTTTTGTTCTAAAACGTTAAGGACGTAGTTGAAATCGTGGGTTTCAGCGCGCAAAAATGGGAGGTGTCCCAACAACTTATGGCCAGGATTGCAGGTTTACACTAGAGGAAATTGTTCCGGATTCGTGATGAATCCAGAATGTTTTAGTGCTGGATTGATTTTGCCATTTACACAAAAGTGGACGAAACCGAAATAAAAACCCCCCGGTTTGGTCGTGTCTCCGGAGATTTTGAATCCGGAATTTAAAGTGGGAACTTTGAATCTGAAAACTTTTGAATCCAGAGAGTTTTGTCGTGTGAACGATTTTCTCTCGAATCCAGATATTTTCCGCCTGTGATCTTTTGAGTTTGCGGTGGAACGAAAATGGCGGATTACATGATCCAGTCGTAGTCGAGTCGTAGGCGCATTGATGGCCATTTGATGGCGGTCGCTGGGTGCCTCGTGCTGTTTCAGGTGTAGGTAATCACTTTTATAATGGGTAATGCCATACTCCTCAGAAACCGTGCCCAATTTATACTTTACTGTGCAGATGACGACGATGGCACGATCGAAAACCTCGACGGTTTTCGACCCTAAACCCTAAGTAAATACCTGGAGGAACCTGGCATGATGGACAACAGTACCGTGGTCAGCGAGTTGAAAGAAAACTTCAGACTGTCTCAACCTACCCCTAGCCTTATTTTCGGAGGCATTTTGTTTCTCGTTGTCGACGCAACAAACTGCTTGTTAACCATTCCATCATGAATGTTCCCGGAGTTATCGTCGTGTATAAACGATTAAGAATCCGAATATCCTTTCACTGTAAACCCCTACTAATCCGAATACTCTAAAATTGATGAATTCGGGAACTCCTTTATTGTAAACCTAGTCCTAGATTGACCACTGTAATGTTTATTTGTCTACCAGTGTTTTGATCTGCAAATTTCAGTTAATTGATCAAACAACCAAAGTAGAAAAGATGGATTTTTTTCCCAGTATGATTGAAACTTAAACGCAATTTCTTCCTCGGCTAATTCAATTCAAGAAATTCCGGGTTTTCTAGCTGAGTTTGAGCATATTGTGTAGGTACAAATTTTCTACACAGCTAGAAGAGCTGAGATGCCGTCACGCAGTTAGTAGTCTATAGAAATTATGGTATTTCCACTTGACTTTATTTGTCAGTCAATGATTCAGTTGCCATAAATCATAGAGGATTGGTTAAGTGTATCTCTGAAACTGCTACTGTGTTGTAAGTTATCAGTGAAATCAATAAAATAAACAAGTGTTAAAATCATTTCCTGGAGTACTGTAGTAACGTTCTTTATCATGGATGTCGTGGGTGTCGCAATGCAAATGAAAAAACATATATATTTATACTAAGTTAAACAAAAAAAACAAAAACAAAAAAACAACAGAAAAAACATTTTCCATTATTTTATCCACACAACGTTTCAAAAATTGCTTTCATCGGATTGCTGGAAACGAATATTTTACTTGAGAGTGGCTATCCGCGTCATGCAATTGCTTACATTCCAACGGCGGATTTTGGGCAAAATCTATGAGAAACACAGGCCAAGGCGGGCGACTTGAAACCATTTGCCCAGAGATATTTTTTGATATCCTAACAGGTGGGTGTATATTTAACCCGTAGAAAGTGTTTTTATGGTATTTAAAGTTATAGCCCATAGAAAAATATGGCGATGTTTTTAAGCAATAATTCTCTTGCGACATACTGTAAAATTTTGCGTTTCAGTTTTACCTCTTTTCGGGCTCAAAACTAACTTTGATTTATTTTATTTTTCGCTCAGTCATACTACCAAGACCTGAACTGAATATAAAATCCATTGAAAGATTCTCAAGTAGTTGTTCTGCGGAGCACGAAGCAATCAAATATTCGGAAAATTCAGCAAAACCGGAAGTAGATTTTGAGCCCAGTCGGGTCGAAATCGTTTTTGGCGTATTTCTACCAAAGAAAGCTGTATTAGCAGAAACTAACTATGGTCCGTTTCTATTCTTACTAGGACCTATCTATGGACAAAATACATGCGAAATCAATTTTTCGACCTGTGCCATTGATAGGCGATTTAGGTCCATTTTTATAGGCATTCACTCTTAAGTCAGAAAATGTTGATACCCTTCGTATGGAAGGTTTTTGGGTTTGAACCACTCACTCACTTCCCTTTTAATGTTGGAATTTCAAATTTCCAGTAACCTTCCATGGGTTGGGTAAGAGAAAATACTTGACTGACTGACTGACTGATTGACCAACGCACAGTCAGACAGACAGACAGACAGGGTGATCATTTTCTGGAAGGATATATATGTTGTATTTTTTGAGCAATGTTTGTCAGAATGATTTCAAATTAGTTTAATTTTCATTAAAAGGGAATGGAGAGTCTATTACACCAATAACTTACTAGCCCAACAAAAATAAAGAAATTGCTACAATTGCTTGCATGGCCTAGTGGAGCTGAAGGTGGACAACATATTCAGGAATCGGTTGTGTGGTTCTATGAGAGTGCAAAATAAAAAGAGATATCTTGCAGGGGCATTGATATGAGATGCTGGCAGGGTTGGACTGAGTTAGAGATGGATGGGGCTGGGTATTATGCAAGTTATTCTTTTTTAGAACATCCCAGAAAGTGAGAAGAAGAAAAGAAACTGGTTTGAAAAATTTAACCTTGGTCTAAACAAATTAACCGAGGTTGACATCATTCTGACCTAAAGTATATTATTTTCATATTACAAATGTACAGTTTTTGGTAAATTTCTGATTAATTTTTAATAAAAAACCTATTTTGTTGTTGTCTTTTAGGTTCTGCAGCACTTGGCTTCTTTGTTCTTTTTACACTATCAGCAACATGTTTAGGAATGGGAATATATATGATGTAAGTTACTTACATGTTAGTTACTTACATGAAGGTACATGTACATGAGAGTTGATATTTATGTATAAGACTTGACTGTGTGAGATTTATTTGTGAGCTGGGCTGCTGCTGCTGCTGCTGCAGGGTAGTGGATTGTAAAGACTGTGAGTCCACCGGCACCTGGTGAATGTAATAGAGCTGAACAGATGTTGAACCATGTTTACACGGTTCTGTTGGGCATTGATACATGTATCTACAATCATGGACAAAAGTCTTGGGACAAATTTGCACTTCTGGCGCTTTTGTGCACACGCCAGACGCAAATACTACTTCACCTCCCTAACTTCACCCCCATCCCCCATACAGTGTTGAATGCATTTTTAAAAGGAAAGCGGCGCTTTTTTTAAAACTTCAGTGGTAAAACACATATAATTTGTTCAATTACCTAAGTGTCCTAAGGACTTTTGTCCACGATTATAGCCTAACCTGCAATCAGGTGCTTTTTTTCAGCAATTAAATGGGGGAAGGGAAAAAAGAACACCTGGTACACATGTATATTTTGAGAGTCGTCTGCATGTAGTCCAGAATCTGGACTTTTGTCCGATTGGTCGTAAACCTAAAGTGTACAGTCATGTATTTGAGTCACATTCTGAATGTTTACCTGATTAGATATCTGACTACCAGTGCAATTCCAGACACAAAGTCTGGGTGCTGCAGAGATACGTATGTATAACAATTGACAACATAACAGTTGCACTTTTTGCTAAATGATAGAAGACTAGCTGTCACAGAATCAATGGTTACTCCCACACTTTAGTCAGGCCATGTGAATTTCCAGTTAAGTCTGATTGCTCACATTTATAGCATGACCCAAGAGAACATCACTGTTGACAGGTCAGCCACAAAGGGATGGAAGATGACCCATGAAGTAAATGTATCAGGTGTTCTTTTTCTCCCTTCCTCCATTCGCTGTTTGCCAAAACAAAAGAGTGCCTGGTGGCAGATTATCTCCAGCCCAATCGGACAAATTAAGCGTTTCATTTCTCACATTTCTATGGTGTAGTTTGTTGATTGAGTGTTGCATTCTGTTAAGATAACTGCAGGGTGCAGCTTTCAGCTGGCTACTCAGCTCCCTCTCAGCGGACTGTCCTAAATTGAAAAACACCAGTCTAGAGTTACTGGGTATTGTTATCATGATTAAAATTCTTTGATTTAATTTCAGAGTGATGGGAGTCCTTGTCTTGGGTTTTGAAGCTCCCATGTGTTGTCAGTATGTACCAACTCTTGTGACAGTCAGTAACTGGATTGATGCTCACTTCAGATTCTGGATGAGAGGAAGTTTGTATTTTGTGTAAGTTGTTCTGAAAAGAATATTAGAACATGTTACTGATCTTTTTTCACATTCTTTTAGGGTCAGTAAGTACAGTCTGTGTGAAGACAGTTGCTGCATTAGGAAAGAAGCTTTGATCTAAATCCATGACTGCTATGATCTTACATTGACTGTGCTTGCATTAGTATGATTGTACTCTTTTCCAGCTGATAGTTACAAGAAACATTCCTGTACAGCTGTGTGTGTAGATGGTCAATTTGCCCGGTGCCTGGCCCTTAATGAAACCCTTGCAATTAAGCAACTAGTAGATTTAAATTACATGTCCCAGCATGTCATCATCTGGTCAGCAGCCTATCTCCCAGTTGACGAGGATAATCGACAACCTGATTTAGTTAAACAATGTCACCTAAGGAATGTTAATTCTTGTTTGGTTTTTACATAGGATGGCCATTCTCCCTATAATATTTTGCCTGGAAGTCTCCACATTTGTTGGTTGTGGTTCAATCATGATCACAGCAGCCTTGTATGGTGTTTTAGCCATCGGAAGAAAGTAAGTGAATTCTTTTACAAAAATCCATTTTAGAGATGGAAAACTCAGTAAAAAACATTTTAGAAGAGGATTATAACTGTGGTATTTTGGGTCATGTCCGATGACAGACTGTTATTTCCAGCACTGCCATAGCATGTAGCTTAAACGTGAGGTGAATTTTTTTTTCAGGGGAGCTGATGTAAACAAGAATGCTAATTCTGATGACATTGAGATGAAAACGAACTTAGTTGATAACAAGGGTGATCCAAACTATGTAGAAGAAACAGGACCTTGAAATGTACACTCTCACAGTTTGTGTATGAGATACACTTTACCACAGTATTTAAAGATTTTAAGTTAAAGAATAATTCTATTATGAAAGACTTACTATGATAGAACCTGTGCATACTCTGGTGGTTAACACGACACTGCAGTGTACCACAGTTGTGATGTCATAAATTTTATTGTCTACAAGACGTAGAAGCTATCCCCTCATATTTACACACTTTTAATCTGATGCAATATGTTAGAAGAATGATGGTTGTCTACATGTACACTGTACATAGTGCAAAGTTCATTGTGAGGTTTGCATAGCAGCTATTTTTACCGGTGTTAATGCCACATCTTCATAAATACACAACCCTGCAGAAACAACTATGTGGACCCCTTAAGCCCCCCCGCCCCAGATTAGAATGTCGAAGGGTTGTGAAAGGATTGATGTATAGTGGTAACAGTCGTATTCTGAAAATAATTACTTCTTCTAAAACTGGTAGTTTATCCAGCAGTATCAGTGCCAGAAAAACTACTGGTTTTAGAAGTTAACCTAATGCTTGAGTTCGTCACATTTTCAAATAACTAATTCACTCCAAGTGTGTTGCATGTTATCGTAAATGTAGCTAGTAATGTAGATGGTATCTGATAATTATTGCATCACAATAGCTGCATGTACATGTGATCTTATTTTATGTTTAGTGGGTTTTCAAATTATATTTTCCTTTCAAAGAATGATATTTTGGACTTGCAGTAAAAGCTGTTTGAACTGCAAATCATACCTGGGGCTTTTTATACAGTGCTGTGTTTCCTCAACATTTAGTGGCACAAGACTCAACAGGATTATTTCAAATGTCATATTTTCATTCCTGATGTCTATAAACCTGAACTAGAGAGGAACATGTTCACACTGTAGCTGTAGAACTGTAGAATACCATCTTCTCTATT
The DNA here is from genome assembly GCF_042242905.1 of Orbicella faveolata. Lineage (NCBI taxonomy): Eukaryota > Metazoa > Cnidaria > Anthozoa > Scleractinia > Merulinidae > Orbicella > Orbicella faveolata. The sequence continues at coordinate 6,797,028 of NW_028301565.1, forward strand.
ACATTCTTTCTTTAAGCAGTTAGGGCTTTAGAAGAATAATTAATTATAATTCTTACAAAGCACCTTAATATTATTAAGCACTGTCAAATTGTGCCTCCTTAGAGTTTTTCTAAGAATGTATTTGAGGGGTATTTAACTAAGGAAGGCACTAACTGATAATTCAGGAATGAAAATTGAACCAATTGGAATGCTCGGATTGACCTCAAGACTACCTTATCTTGGTCAGGATTTTGCCATGGGGATGAAAACAGACTTAAGGTGGTGTATTTTTGGTTTCCAAAAGTTGGCTGATTCATTGCCCAAGTGCCATACAATAAAACACTTACTAACCTAGCTGGCTTGAACCGTACTGGGGAATATCTGCTCCTGCTTATTAATTAAGAAACTAGAGATATATAATTTATATTAAGCTTGGGTTATCTGTTAGTCCCCAAGCTTGAAGGAAATTACTAAGATATTGACCTTTAGGCTTTAGACTCCAACATGCGACTTATCCAACTGTCATTGAAAAGTTGAAGTTTTGATACTGTTTTTAAAGTTGCAGTAGTGATAGCCTGTTACTTCGGAAGTACATTAATACATACAACTGTATTTAGTTGTAAAAAAATCCTAGTTACTTCATCAATGGCTTGTTATTTAAAGTGGACACTTCTTTTAGCCTAACCTAAAAGGGTTAAAGTAGTAATTTATTTTAATTTATTGTAATTTGTTTACTTATATAAGTTTATATACGTATTATTGTAATATAACAGCAGATCATTAAATCCACACGAAAAAAAAAAAAGAAAAAAAAGATTAAAACTGTTAACTTTCTCAGTGCAGTTTTAATTTTTTTGCGCATATCAAAATTCTTATATCGGAGGTTTATTTAACCCTTGGAAGTTGAAAATTTCTAGATTCCAATTGGAGGAACAAATACCAGTTGGAGCCAACATAATAATTGAACCTGTAGCTTTATATCTGAGTTGCCTGGAAACATTTTTATCTGCGCTGTTCCATGCTGGCACGTTTTCATTTGCATTCTTTCCACTCTCTGATTGGTTGATCAAAACAAAAAGATTCTTTAAGTGAAGCTTCAACGAAGATTAGCCTAAAACGGCACTGACTGATTACCAATTTCAATTCTGTCAGCAGGGTTTATCTTAAGTTTAATACTTGCTTATTGTGGTGGGGGTATATAAGATTCTGCTATAGTAGAGATTGTCAACTTAGAATCAATTGAAAGTGAAAAGGAAGAGTTTTTATTTTTTATCATTAAATTATGGTTCAAGGTGGATTGCAAAGTTGTTTTCTTGTTTGTGGGCTTGTGGTTCGGAATTGAAATGTAAAATTTGGTAAACAAACGACCGGTAGCCGCCTGAGCCTGGTGCGATAGACATTGATTTTGTTCGTCACGCACTCCTATGCGTGACAAGCCAAAAATTAGCCTGGAGGAAGGGCGCGGATGTACACAGCTAACCAAAACTCAGATCCTGAAAATGTTGGCAATTATTTAGAGGCGATTCTGTGGAATGCTGCACTATCCGTCCACGGTCACTGTCCACTGAATACGTTTTTTAATGTGCCTTTTTGTTTGTTTGTGTTTTTTTTTTTTTTCAGCATCAAATGAGTGTATCTTTGTTTTGAAGTGAGCTCACCCATTTCTTTTAAGTCCCTCGCACCTCAAAAGTCTCTGAGAAGAGTGAATCACCATGAAGACTACACAGTGCCTTTACAGTTTTCAGAATTGAACTGAAGAGAAGAAATTAAAGTAAGAGATGCTAAGAGAGGTGCACAGCCGCAGAATACCATGCAACAAGGAAACCCTCTTGATTACGAAAATTCCTCCACTATAGATTTTTTTTTCTTCGATTTCTGTTGCTCTCTTGTTTGGGGGCGGGCATACATGGCAAAAATTACAGTAAATGTATGCAAAAAGTGGAAAATGCAATGTCTGATAACTTACGGAAGAAAATTATAATTAACAACCAAAGATATCGGGTAAAAGTTTACTGTACAAATTTAAGGGAGATAGCCTTGCTAGAAAAGACTTTGTTTGGAAAACCGAGTCGCTTTTCGCGGGAAAATTTAAAGACTTTAGTTTGAAAGATTAAAATACACTCGCCTCAAAGCAAATATATGCTCTTCAAATTTGATCAAAAACCCCTCCTGCTGGGTATTTATTCTTGTAATTCATTAATCTTCAGAACGTCAATCGTTCTCAAATTATTGTGCATCGAACTTTTGTCTTTTCCCGTAACTATACTGTAATTTTTTGCCGTGTTTCGCTTCCAAACAAGATGGCGTCAGGAACCGCGAAAAGGTCAGTTTCGCAAATATATTTTCGTATTATTCAGATTAATGATTATAATTTCCGTGGCGTGAATTTCATAGAAAAAAGGGGTCAGCTGCAGTTACATAGCATGAATAAATTTACAAACATTATGAGCGGTAAATATAGGAAATGAAAAACTCTTAAATCCCACAATCAATAGCTCGCAAAAATTGCAGCTGTTTATCGCTTTGCTGTGGTAATGAAAAGTGCCAAGCTTTCAGATGAAGATGGTTTTCGCGCCTCCTGGCCAGACGATGCATGTGGGACCCTAAAATTGTTTCAAACCCAAGAATTAAACTAAAAGAATTGAAAATTGAAAACGTAACTTACCTTTACGAGGGTGTGTTTTAAAACATATCACGCGACTACCAACTGCAAGGAGCCTTTCAATGGCGTGTGCAGCTCTGTTTCGTGATAAGCTGCTATCTGACCAATCACAACGACCGCTTGACACTACAAGAAGAAACGCTCCTTCGTTAATACGAACATTCTTGTCCAGAGAGCTTAAGGTAAGGACTGAGCATTTTTTAACTTTGTTTTCTGTAACTCGCTGTATCAATTGCTTTCCTTCTACTTCTGTTGCAGCGTATCGCGTTCCTGGTGATGTCGCCTCGGTTACGTTAGGAATGCCAATGCCAGTTTCAAATCGTTCAAAATTAGAAACAAAATCTCTCAGATTGTAGTTGGGAAAATATTGAAAAACAGGCAGTACCATATGAATACTCTCGTCGTTTATTTAGAGACACACAAATTATAACCACCTTGTACAGCACCACAGACAGCACCACATATGAACTCTGTTTTGTTCAGTGACCTTCGATTGAATGCTAACACACACGCACTAGGGTTTTATACACAGTTAAAGAAGATCCCCGAAAATTTTTAATTGAAAATGTACTAAACGTCTCCTTGAAACATTTAAGAGTAGAGCGAGGAAATAAAGTCTTCTCAAACGCCCCCAAAAATTAATTTTTATCATTGCTATTTTTTTAAGGCAAAAACGTCGTTCTTCCTTGCATTTCTTAATAGAACCTTAGGGATCATTGAGAAGGCTCTAAAGACTTTAATTTTTCCTCAGATCAACGAAAATGGAGGAATTAAAGAGTTATAAAAAAATTTAGAAAATGTTTAAGGTTATGGCAAAAACGCAGGTATCGAGTAGATGTGAAAATTCAGGACGAAAACTAGACGTTGGTCAGCCGAGGTAGTAACATGCAAGCACCTAAACAAAAGAACCATTTAACTTACCAAATAAAACCTAATGAAATTTTAATTTTCTTTTCGCTTAAGGGTACTTTTCAGCAAAATTAAGTTGTTTGCAGATTAAAGGCATTTCATTTAATCAGTAGTAGTTGCTAATAGAAATCTCGCTAATAAGAGAACAGCTCGCCAGTTCATCACACTCAGTAATCAGGCTTAAGATAATTGGCAGTTTAATATGCGAGTGAAACCAATTTATTTCATAAACTATATATTGCTGTTAGTTTTCCTGGCCGTCCAATATGCAGAAGTTGATCTTTGTTATGCTAATTGCCGCCGTGTTGTAGGCGACGCTTGTACATGGTGAGTACATTTTCAGAACAGTTCGTCAGTTTACACCTTCTCGTGATCATGAACATTTAGGTCGTTACATTTGAAAAGGCTCTTCGATCTTTTCTTTCCTATTTTGTTTTAACAAAAAGGCATGCAATTTCACCTTCGTGTTGTGGTAGTCTATTTTTTTCATTCAGGTGGGACTGACATCTGCTCAGTTGAAATGCTTAACTGATTGCACAAGAAAATAAAACAAAAACATGGCAGAGAATTTTAAATAATGATTAATCTAAGGAAGGAAGTCTTGTGTTGTGAGAAAACAAATATCCCCGACCGTGTTGGAAACCTTATAAGAACAGTCAAAGCGTTTTAATGGCCCGGATTTTACAGATCTTTTTTCCCTTTCTTTTTCAGTCATAGTTAAATGTTTTTCCTCTGTCGGAAAGTTTTCATTGATCACATATTGACATTACATTCATCTTTCCCCATTGTATTCTTCAGTTAGAGCGTTGCGATGTGTGGAATGTGACTCAGAGGAATCTTGCGCGAGTCCAAATCCGAAGAGTACGGGCTGTACTGGGGGGAAATGCTACACGTACCGCACCGCGGACCGGGAGGTTGACGGCGGAATTTTTTCTATCGTGAAGAAAGGATGTTATCCTGAGGAGCAGGATTCCACAAGCTTACGCAGCCGTCATTGTGAACCGTGCAATAACTACAGATTATTGACATCATATTCAACAGATAGCTGGATCTGTGAGCATCACTGCTGTGATGATCATGATGAGTGTAACCATCACTTGTACACCACTCCGACTTGCCGTGAAAGCGGCATGGTGGATGGGTCTTAAACTTTGAATTATGGAAAAATTAAAATCACTCAACTCGGTATTCATTTTTCTTGTGTATAGAGATTTTACCATGTTCTGACCCTGTATCCAGAATCCCTATTTTGCAAAATCAAGGGAAGGACTCAAAGGAGGCAGGAAGGGGGGGGGGGGGGGGGGAATTTAAGCAGCTGGAGTGTGCCTCATCTTGGCCTAATTTTGCTTTTAATGTCTGAGAGGGTTGAAACAAAGTAAGAGTGCGGTCTTGCTATGCATCATATCTCTCATGGCTCCAGATACCAAGTGTGCCTTTCTTGGGCACTTCCTCTCCAAATAAGACAAGGAGAGCAGTGCGAGGTGCCTTACACGAGAGACCATTGTGTCGAGACAAGATCTCCTTGTCCATAAAGCCCCTTGTGCGCAGAAACACTTGCTTTGTTGAACCCTAAAAGAAAAGACCAGCTGCAGACAGACTAGAGCTACTAATTCATATGAGCGAATTGTCTGCGATTCGTCAGCTGTAATATTTAATGAACAACCGTTAAAAGCTACTGACACCATAGTAAATAGAGGAAACTGGCTAGGAAACCTGGCAAAGTGTTTTGTTGTATGTTTTTGTTGGCTATTTTGGGTTTGTCCCTGCACAAAACCTGGCAAAATACAAAAGGTGGTTATGTGTGCTCATACAACTAACCAATAGAAGCATTGCGATTATGTAATTCACGCATAGTCAGTGAGGACCTTACAACACAAATCTTGGCGTGTTTATTTGCTTCTTTGATGTTTGGTGGGCTTCTCAACTATTACCCTCTATTAACTACACTGGCACATATTTCAAAACACGAGCAAAATTAACTACTTAATTGTTACAGTTGTTAAGGCCTCAAAAGGACAGTTTTTCCATTTGGTTTGCTGGAAAAGTAAAAAGAGGACGAAAGTAAAGAAATCTAAAGTAAGGAAGAATGCCCACCAACAGCTAGCTAAAAATAGTAGAGCTGTCAATCAACGATTCCACTGCTAAGTAACAGGAATATCTTCGTGGCACCATTCTGTCACGTGACAATTTTGACAGTTCTCTTGAGTTCTCGCCTTCTTCGCTGATTGGATATATTAATTAAATGTTTCGACCGTTTTGATTCATCTCCGATTTTTCATAAACAGCACCTGTCCAACTTGAGAATCTTCTGCTGACTTAATCTTTTGGGGCTTATTAATGGTTGGGCTTATATCTTGGGGGAAAGGGGGGCTTATAAGAGGAGTAAAAATACCGTTTCGACACGAGCTAAAGCAGTGTTGATCTATATCGAAATACGATTTTCATAATATATCGAAATTAATTCCACTATAAACTGGAGGGGGGGGGGGGGGGGGAGGGGGCTTATATCCGGTGGAGCTTATAACCGAAAGCAATATTTTGTTTACAGGTGGCCGATAGGACTATATAACCGGAAGGACTTATAAGCGGAAGGGCTTATAAGCAGCAGTTTACGGTATAGGACTCTACTTGAAAAAAGTCAACTTGCAGAGGATTATCGGTTTATTAACAGTCCAAGCTATAGGAATCTGAAAGTTTAAGATTAAAATCAAACATCTTTTTTATCGCTGACATAATTAAGTTCACGGTAAACTGTACAGATGCAACTTAGTAAACAAAAGAAACGTCCATAAGGTACTAAATGAGACAGAATGAATATTCTCTTTTTTCTCCCGCCGCACATGTTGAAAGGAAGAAAAGAAGTGTCGGAAGAACACGAAGAGCAATAGCTCAGTTTATAAGGTGTTTATTGAATCACATACTTGGCTTACTTTATAAATTCCTTTGGTAATCGGTCCGTTAAAGGCCACTGGAGTACTGTTCTTAATTTTCCCTCGACCTGGTCTTTCGATTTACACAAACGTCCTTACACAAGCTTCAACCTTCTTCCAAAATCTTACTTCCACAACATTTGCTCATATTATATCTACCGTCACCTCTATAATCAATTTTTACAATCATTTTACTATCTTACCACGATAAAAGATGCGCCTAATCATAAATTATGAATATATCAGTGATGATTAACTTCTCAGCAGTTGTAAGACTAGCAAGGTTATACGATTGATCTCTATCTAGAGTAGGTCATAAAGTAAAAGTAATCTTCATCGAATAAAAGCCAACTTTTAATTAACTTAATGATATAAAATTTAACTTTTTTGGCTAAAGGTGAAACACACCCAAGGCATTATTCATAATTTAAAACCAAGCCCACTAATAGCTTATTTATTATTAAAAAGGTAAAACCATGCCCCAATTTTTCTTAAACTTGGGTTCCCACTAAAATCATGAGGTGGTACGTATCTCTTATGCTGTCACCTCTGGCAGACGTCAAGTCTCTCATTAAATTCATCCCAGTATTTATCAAAATACTACTTGTCACAAATAAATAAACCTTGTTTTCAGTTTTAACTTCTGGAATCTGTTGTAACATCCACAAATCGCTAAACAAAACATAAAATCACAAGTGCATACGTCATTCGCAATTTCAAATAAAAGTAACAAGTTCTTTGTCAATTGGAAACATGACTTCGGTGATCTTCGTTGATCGGAGACATTTCATTGACAGTGTACTCAGTTTCGAGCCAAAATATAGTTCAGTCGCCACCTTATCACAATTAAAGATCATTAAATAATCTGGCTGAAGTTAATCAGCACTTGTTCGAACTTGTGCAAGTGAAACCGGCTTACTTTGGAAGCTGTTGTTTGCCGTTCAGAATGCAGAAGGTGACCTTTGTGCTACCAATTGTATTTGCCACCTTGTTGAAATTGACGCTTGTTCATGGTGAGTACATTTTCAGAACAGTTCGCTTTACACCTTCCCATGGATAAAACCAATGCAAGGTCATTATACCTTACATAAAGCAAATCGGCGACCACATTCGATATTCTTTCGTTGAAATAAAACAAAGCAGTTTGAGCGTCTTCGAAGAAACTTGCAACTGGTCTAGCAGGACTTATAGTATTATATCGAAACAATTAAAGGGAGTATTGCTTAAAGTTCACATGTAAATTTTTCTGTTCTGTCCTCGTGTACCGGTACACAAGAACCGATACAAACCAACCAACAATATACAACAGCTAAACAAGGGCTCGTAAAGAAAGGAGTACAATGGTCTCTGGTAGACACAACGAATTTTTCTTTTAGTGAAAATATTGTCTACGCGACGGCGTGCCGAAATTGCTTGCCTTTATTTTATCTGCCGGTACAGGCGTTTAATATTGGTGGCATTTCATTGGTTTCAATCGTTAGCCAATTTTGCGAGGTGGTTTTCACGTAACGCATTTTCCCAAAGCAGCAAGTATTGAGTGACGTCGACCACGCATTGGTTCTGATTTTTTCTTCTTCGTTACTTTCATTCATTAGTTGACGCGTTACAGTGCGTGAAGTGTGATTCAGAGTCGAGATCGTGCGCGATTCCTGAGATCGTGGACTGTACCGGCAAGTGCTTCACATACCACTCAGTGGACCAGGTTGAGGGCACGCTAGTATCTGACCTGCAGAAAGGATGTTATCCTAAGGAAGACGTAGAGATTTCGTGCAGTTGCGAAGCTTGTGACACCTTTCAAACAATGATTGGAATGTTTACGGATGGTGAGGTCGACTGGAGTTGCAAGCACCACTGTTGTGATGATCGAGATGAATGCAACCGCCACTTGCACGCGCCGACTTGCAATGCACATAGCGCATATGGTTTTTGAGTAATAGAAAATTAAAATCACTCAACTGAATTCCAACTTTTGTGTTTACTTCTTGTATGTGTGTTCTAGGGCCCCTTTAAGGTAAAACCAAGGGGGTGAATGAAACGAGGTTGTTGAAAAAAGAAAAAAGAAAAGAAAAGAAAAGAAATAACAAACCCTTTGACACTCAAAGCTGCAGTTTGGCATTTAAATCACACCTATAGATATAACTGCTGAAAACAACACACTACTGCGTCTTTCTCTCCTGAGATCTACGACCCTATGTCAAAAGTCAATCCAAACAACTTCGCTGCTTCTTAGCTGGGCGTACGCGCTGGTTTTTCAAGTCGGAGTCAACACTAAGATCACATCTAGTACGACCGAAAGACGCTGTTGACCCGGCTAAACAAGATGGTTTACAGAATACATTAGCGAGACTGGAAGACCGTTGCAAGACAGAATCCCCTCTACTAACTATGACAGAATCAAGGAGCAACACCGAGACATCCGACATGTACGTGCCCAGACCTCCACCGTTTCAGCGGACTCCGACACCACCAGCTCTGGAATGAGGTAAAGTTTATTGATGGTGATCCTAACTGATAAACACGCCGGGTCAAAGGAGCGATTCACGTAGGACTTCGTCCTAACATCAACAAGGGATGTTGGAATAGAAATTCCCGAAGCATAGAAACCCACGATCAAGAAACAAAAGCAAAGAGAACCGTGCGACAGCGGACCGCAGAGGAAACAGCTCACCGAAACAGCGATAGATCGAAATGCACCTACCACAGCTATTGAAAAACCAATCACAGCGGTGCATCGCACTTTAAGCGCGACGCGTAGTCAGTTGACCTCATCGCATGATGAAGACGAGCAGTATGTAGTCGAGACACCGCGATCTACATCACAAGTGACCGCATCACGGGAGGGGAGCCGCCCCGGGCCACATCGTGAATCAACCGAATATACTTTATCATTCAAGCATACTTAACTAATCTCGAGGAGAACAGCAGGTCATGTTAAAGCAACTACATCAAAAATGTGTTTTTAAAATTGTATTTAATGTGCAGTTGGACAGTTTGTTTAATAACGCCTGCCTACATTTACTAAGCACTGTCCTTTATATACAATATAAACAAGAACTGAAATTGCGTGCCACAATTTTCATTCTCCATTAAGCCATCTTTTTCCGTTTTGTAATCCTTTCACTTTATTCAACAAGCAGTCGGGAAAAATTATCAGTTCCGCATCTTATGAGTTCCATCTCAGATAAATGACTGAACCATACCCATATTTAGCGATACCATACCCATATTTTTGCCTACAGTATGCTACAAAAGATGAAGCAATGGTTTGACGTTTTCGCCTTGATTAACCAGTCGTACAAAATGCTATTTTCTTGGAGCTTGCTTAAAATTGCCAAATTTGCTCCAATCATGAAACGAATTCAAAGATAACAAAAGAGAGTTAAATTATTTAACTTCTTTTATCACTGAATTAGGGTTTGGTTACCCTCAAAAGAAGTAACTTAATTACATTATAATAATGCTTTTTCACTGCTCTTTCTTCTCTTCAATGAAAGCGAATTACACCTAGAGCCTGAAAAGAAAACAGGTTTTATAATCTATGTTGACAACAAAGAAAAGGTGACAAAATTTGCTCTTTCTAGACAAGCCTCTGATTTTACCAATATCCAAATCATTAAGTGCGTTTGTTAACCTTCTTAAACCTAACAGCGTCAGGATCTAATTTGCCTCCAAAGCAGTCTGGCAAACAGGTCATGAGAAGACAGGAATTCATTACTGAGATCAGTTAAACTCAATCGCATTCAAATTCTCCGTTCAAGTTGTTGCTTTTGTATACAACTATTCGTTTCGTCTTCATTTAGGGGCCTTAGACTGTTACTGATGTATTAGGTTTCAAAGGTTTAACAAAGTCGTCAATGAAACGTTTAATGACTTAATTGTAGCTCTTAGTCTCTCTAAACGCAGCTAAAATGAATTTACACTACGCTCTTGAATACGGAACAATCGATATTTGAAACTCTATGAGAATTACAGTAATTAGTTCATTTAGTCATAGCATCTTGTTCAATGAACTTTATGAGAAATTCGTGAACACTCATTACTCTCTAAGAGTACAAGGGAAGAGTCTTTTCTACCTAAATTGTTTGCCATTAATTTTCGATTATTTCAACAACACGTTTATTCCAAGCGTGTTTTTGTGGTTTCATTAAAAAGACTAATAACAAAAGATTACAAATTTCAAACGAAGCCTAAATAATATCAGTTAAACTGAAAACTTAAATATGCATGCGTGATATTAAACGTAAAAATTCAGTTCGAAGATTGCTCCAGACAACACTCTGTTGGTACAAGCACTGTCTGGATTAGGAAGTTTCTATTTATGCATCCTGTCTCTATAGAAGTTCATCTACTATAAATGATTAAAGAAAATTGCTTGAAGGTGTACCCGCCTGAATTTAACTTCGCAAAATGACAGTCTTAGACGGGTTTCTTGACACGATAATGAACAGGGTGACTTGATAATCGACCAGCGACGCAGAACTGAGACTGTTCCAAAACATGGTAGCCAGTAGTGCAGGCGTATTTTGGGCGAGCGAGTGTTCCCGTATCGAGTGTTCAGGCTTCCGTATTAGATAAGCCACCCACCCTCTCTCACGCGTCCCACTACTCAAGGTTTTGCGAACTCGCCACCAAAACTACCTGCACTGCAGGCTAAAAACATAGTTTTGGTCTAGTCTGCTAAGCTTGATGTTTACAACAGGTACATTTAGTGACACAAGGTTATTAATTCTTAAAGAAACTATTGTGCTCTGTCGGCCGGAAAGTGAAACACTTGCCAAGTTAGTTGAACTTGATTGAGGCGAATTTACCGTGGGAGCGTTTTCGAGCGTTTGTCCTTTCTTAGAGCAAAGTGTATGTGATAGTAGACGTTTGAGGAAACGTCATTTTTAAGCTTTCAGTGTTGTAGTCGACAGTAAAGGTACCTTTTGCGAGTTGACTGGGCCCGCAATTTTCAGCTTTGAGGTTGCTAAGCAACACGAGATCACGCTAACACTAATGTTAGCGCCATATTTTGATTAGACAATAATAATCTACGAGGATTTGCTGTGTTTCTTGCCCTAGTTTGCGTAACGTATAAGAGGTGTGGGAGGCTTTTGCTTTCCAAGCCATTCCCTCTTAGCTCTACAAACTGAAAACTTGCTTGTAACATAACCAAAAGGCAAAGACGTATCATGAGAGGAATATCCTGACCCGCTGCACCACGGGGTTGCGACATATTGGACAGTTGGCTAGCGAGTTGGAACAGTTGAAACAGCAACAAACGTGACCACAATTCAGCAACACCACGTCCGACTGTTAAAACAAGAAAGAACAAAGTCAAGACAAAGACATCTTCAAACCATCCCGAGTGCATTTCTCAAGCACTTCGTTCCCATCGGAACACAACCTCGAGGACGTAAATTAAGTATATTGCACAAAAAGTGGGTGCTTTCTTATTAGAAATTGCACAACGAAAGTAGTGACAGAGCTAACTTCTGGGCGGAAAATAAAGCAACTGACCGATAACTTAAAATTAAAAAGCTTCACTTCATTGGCTTGGAATAAAACACCTCCCTTCTGATTGGCTAAGGGAGACGCGGTGGCCTCATGGTTAGTGTGCTCGATTCCAGATCGAGCGGTCCGGGTTCGAGCCCTAGCTGGGGACATTGTTGTGTTTTAGGGCAAGACACTTTCACGTCAGAAACCGGGATAAGCTCCGGCCCGATGGGCCACTTGGCTCGTATGCAGACGTAACCTACCCAAACTTTGACTGGCTAGAGAACGCGTACGAGTTGAAATTTTGATCGACCTTTGCACTCAGTATAAGGATTCAGTCTTTCGCGTAAGGCAAGGCGAATAAGCCTTTACCTTCTGATCCATGCAGATCACGCATTCTGTTGTCATGTCTCGGTTCTCCAGTACAGGTGCTGATGGCGAGGGTTGTGTTGGCAGCACAGGAGCTCGAGGGACTGGTGCCTATTAATCAGAGAAATAGCGTCACTATAAGAAGTACTAGATTAACCAAAAAAAGGTAGCAACAAACATTAAATAGAAAGTACTGTCGGGAAGCATTGAGATTCTCGGAAAAACAAAACTGTTTCCATCGGCACCAGTAATTAAGTGTATGATTTCATGGGTGACAAATTACTCCTTAATGTTGGCGAGAAATTTCAGCGTTTATTTATATCACACGTGATATTACAAAATCGCCATAGCAACGTTTGGCGCGAAATTTCTCGATACAATAACCAAGAGTAAAAAAAAAACGATTGTAAGCGTAATTTGTCACCTATGATATTAAAATGTAATCAAATGTTATTCTCGTAAAATTAAGAAGTGATAATTTCACTTATGTTTAGTCAAAATTCTAATAAAAATTTTGAGAAAACGCGGGTGAAATTATTTCCTAATTTCACTCGTCACCATTTGCGTATGTCACTGCGTCACTGCGTTTGCGTATGTCAACTAATGTTTACGCTTAAGCACTACTGAAAACCAGCTTTAATTAACACGGTTCCTGTCAGCTGTAGTATTGTTTCACAACTCAGTGAAATAAATCCAGGTCTTCCTAAAATCTTGTTTGAACTACTCAAAATCGATGCAAATGCCGCAATAATGGTTTTATATCAACATGCCGGCATATTGTTCTCCATACCTCAGGTCTTTCAATCTCTTTTGCCTTTTCCTTTGCCTTGGTGTCAAAACGGAGTCGTTCTTGGACCACGCTCAGGATTGCCTTACGAACTCCAAGCTCGTGTATACCCAGCTACGAAAAACGGAAATTAAAACTTAACACAACGTTAGGTTGACTTTACTGTGTCACGTTTGATTATGAAAAAGAAATAATGCCAAGGATATGAATGAACACTCTAACAGCAAAGTGGAAAGACAAAAATACGTTGATGAGAAGAACCTGCCTTTACACTGATGGAGCTGTAATCCCTTCGATTCCAAGCTAATATTGTACCTTGTTATAACTAACTCCATACATCCCATACATGCCTCGTTCACATGGCCTTTCTTCAACACAGTAACGAGGCAACCTCGTTTCCAGGATTTCTCTTCGTCCCAGAAGGAGAGACCCTGAAAACGAGGTTGGCAACGAGGTTGTACTTTGTACCATTGTGTCCCTTACCTCTTTGAGTTCTTTGTCTGTCATAGTTTTAAGCATTTCCCACGTGATGCGATGACGAGCGAAGTGTGAAGCGTAGTCTTGGGCCTCTGCCTCGGCAAGTACGTCAGAAATGACACTATCGCACTCCTGTTAAATGACGACACAGAACGGTTAAGAGCTGAACCGTTTTTACGGTAAAAAGGGTTCGGTTCCTTAAAATCTCCCAAAGCGAAGATAGGTATTTTATAGACGATTCTACGTTACGAGTTAGTCTAGCCTAACGCTCCACGGGAAATTTCTAACATAGGATCAGGTGTTCTTTCATTTCGCGGTGATAACGAAAAAAAAGGAACTGCGCTTGTTCGCAGGTTACACTACATGCTGCCCTACTGTTTGGCAGCTTCATTGTTCAAGAAGTCGAAGACCATGTATACAGTTATAAATAAGGTACAGAAAAATACCTATAATGTGGTTGGGAGGGGAGAATGATTAACGCCATTCGTTGGCACAACATTAGACAACATGCTTTGACGAACTGCGACCGACCAGCATCCCAGACAAGGTAAGTAGCAATTCTCCTTAATGAGCCCAAGAGACTACTGAGAGGCGCTTTCTATTCTGTCAAGAACCCCGGAAATTCAGGTTGGGAGGTAAATAGCAATTTCGGGTTTGCCCAACTGGATGATTCCCGAAGAAAATAAACGAACTCCAAAAAGGCTAGTGCTAAGAGGTACCGTGGTTTCGGAGAGTTTTCCACTTGGGTGAACCAAAGAAGAGTTTGCCACTTACTCCGAACCAAACTCGGTGGAATTTTGGACCAAATGGCAAGTTCCCAGCCCAGAGCTCCGTGTCAGCCTGATAATGTACTGAGTCGAGTAAGACTTAGCTGAGAACACGCACCTTTTCAAGCAGAGTAAGAGGTTTACTCTCCAGTAACCTCTGATACTGTATCAACCAATAATCCTCGATATCAGTTTCTCTTTTGTGCTCCATCTCAACCTGCAACAAAATAGAGAGTACGTTTACCTGAGTGTCAAGTCACTCAATACTACTAAGCAATCTCATTTCTGACTTCATCATCGTCGCTGTCATTCGGTGACTGTGAAACAATTAAGTCAGATTGAATGAAAAACTTACGAGTCTCTTCATCAGTTCGTCTTCCCTTTTGTGCTGTTCTCCAACAAGCTGAACCAGCAGACCAGTTAAAGCTTCTCTCTTCGACTCCAGGACAGTCTGAAAGACAACAACACCACAGTCTCTCTACAAGCGGAAGGAAAACAACTTGAACCAGCTAAAGGAAGTTTGTGTATAGTAACATGGAAACGAGGTACCTTTAACCCCAATGTCTCCCTCGCATGTTTAGAATGTGGTAATCGGCAAAGAAATAAGAGCTATAAAACTCAAGTGAGAAAAGATTCAGCGACCGAAAGCAATCGATTCAAACTGAAATTTGTTCAAGAATTAAAAAGAGTTTTCTTGACAAATAACAACAGTTGTGGTGACTTGCATTTCTGTTGTCAACCCAGATGTTCCAGGCGGTAACCAAGTTGGACATGATGTGAAAAATCATGAAGTGGGAGGAAAACCGTGCGTTCAGTTCACAGATTCTCCCATGCGTTTCCGCTGAGAAGTGATTGTACGACTAAGCAACTGACATACCCTCTCAACATCCTGCCGTTCGTCTCTCTTCTCCAGTTCTGTGAGCGTCAGTTTCGCCAGTTCGTCTTGCAGCATTGAAATCTGTTGCCAAACAAACGAACAGGAATTTTCACGTTGGATAGATAACAAAAATTGACAGTTACACGAGTGATGGAATTACGCCAGGGACCACGAAGTACATCGATACCCTCCAAATACAGACTGAAAACGGAAGAATGATAGAATGATTTGTACAGAAAGAGTTATAAAAAGTTATACTAGCTAGATTCCAGAAGGCCTTAATGAGAAAACAACCCACAAGGGAATTCGTTCTGGCCATTCTTTGCACAGCCGTGCAATAATCATTATGTAGCTTCATTACCTGGCCTGTGATTCTGCGATGTTTTGCATCCGTCTGAAGTTGAAGAGCTTGAATTGCTTCCATCTGTGCGCGTTCCTAAACATCAAAAGACGAATATTAAATATTGATGATACACTGCAATGTGGATGACGCGAAATCAGAAAACCTCTGAATAAAACAAAGAGGACAAGAAAAGTCGCGGCAAAATCAAAAGAAATCGACGCTCACAACGAGAACTATTAAGTCAGTCAAGTGCTTGACTAAACAAGAGACAAGGCATCAGTAAAAACTCATAATTCCCGGCATTTAATGCCAGATATCGGGAAAGCTATGTCTCATTGTCTTGTTTGCGATACTCGTGCAGTGAATGTTGTTCTGCTTGTTTTTCGAAGGTTGCGCCTTGCTTTACATTGGCACTTTACAAAGCCAGTGAGACAATACCTCCAAAATCAGTTACAAGGGAGCACTTCATGAGGACTTCATCTAAACGTCCACTTATAGAAAGTGTCCCGGAACTGTTGGTACCATGAATGCGTTCCTATACCTAATATGTCATTGAGAAAATAAAACAAGACGGACACATTGGAAGCAAACAACCAAATGTCTGACCTCTCTGGAGATCTCAGAAATAAGAGTATCTCTGTCGTCGTACTGTTCATTCAAAATGCCAAGCAACCGTGCATCAGCTTCTACAGACCTGGCAAAGAATAAACAACAGAACACCCTAATTAATTGATTTGTCAGCGAAAACAGTACTTTTGTTAAGGTGAGACAACGTATTGACTTGGTTTGCATGTCTTCATCTGGCAGCAACAGTTTTGGCGGGAAATTCACAAACGCCATACGTTTGACCGCTGCGCTGGCTAACTGTGAGCTGAACCAATTGTCGGAAATGTCTCATGCGCAGATCCCTGCTGCTGACTGCATCACAGTCGCGTGTTGTCAGAGATGTTACAAACAGAGAGATTCTGAAGAATGAAGAAGTATATACTTACTCATTCATGGCCTGACTAGCAGTCTTCTCTCTCGTTCGTTCATATTCTCTTATAAGTCGACTTTGACTTTCTTGACTTTCTAAAAGGCGAGCCATGGAAGCTACCACGAAAAAAAAAAAAGCAAACATAAATAAAGTTTCAAACATGTTGGTCCGAGTGTCTCTAATTCATAAAGCCCCACAAAAGTAAATACTACTAAAGTGAAACATCTTTTCGTTACACGAGTGTAGTTTCTTTCCATTCTTCAGATCCACTTAGGGCTAAAAAGCCCACCTCACCTCACCCCACCCTTATAGTATCAGTACCCACCCCAGAGTGCACTTATTCAAGAGAAACTCGAACAAAATGGTTGTGCATTGAGCAAAAGCAGTGGAAAGGATTATCACCAACCTAGAACTTCCTCCTTTCGTAGTTTCTCAGCTTCTTCCTGTGTGACCTTGATCAGCTCTTCAGTTCTCATTCTGTACAGTAAAACAACGTGTATCGGATTATTTAATCCCCTCTAAACAACTCTCTCTTCTCTCCTTGTGACTCATGGATTAGGGGAGGCAGCATGGCCGGTAGTTAGGACGCCGGACTCGAAATCCCGAGGTCGCGGGTTCAAGTCCCGCTCTGACCACTTATCTGGAGTTGTTTCTCGGTAGACCCTAGTTTAACTTCACGGTGATGCTTGTAAATAGCCAACTGGCCTGCCTACTGCCAGCTGGGATTTTTAAGCCTATTATGTTTCTAAAGTTGATATATTCGTTTCTTTCAGTATAAGTTGCACGCCTCTGAACTAGCTTGGTGTAGCTAAGCGCATTGACCACTATAAACAACAACACTTGAACATTTTCTTTAACTTGACTAGCGGACTCAGCGGTATGGGAATGGAACCGCGTTTTTCTGAGCAAGTCACTCTGTGTCTTTCTACAAAGGTTTACAAATGGGATCCGGCAAATTGTTGGGAAACCTACGATAAAATAGTGTCCCATGCCTTGTTCCATAATTAATGCCACATTTGCAGTGATCGCGTGTAAGATTATTTGTTTTTGCTGATGGAAAATGGAGTTTTGAAATGTCCTAACCTACGTGTAAGTACAACATAAAGTGTCAGTGTGGTTTTGACTTTTCTTTGTCAAGGAACCTTTAAGTAACGGAACACGGTACCTTTCTTTCTCCATTTCATCAAGTATCATTTCCGCCTTCTGAGCTCTGAAATATAATTAAGAAAATTTAATGGTTAGTACTTCCTAACTGAGGGATTAAGCATGTACCACCTGACTTAAATACTTATTTGTTACGTAAATTTTCTCACCAAAAAAAAAAAAGTATGAAGTAGAATGTAAATTAAGTCACGTTGAAAAAACCATCCCGACAAAGAGGTTTTGTTGGATTTACCTTTCATTAACTTGTAATATCATCGCCACAGTGTCATTGGTGAGCTGTTCATCTGCAACAAAATAATAATTCATCACCTCTCCTGTTAAAAGGCACAATCTAAAAATTAAAAGTTCTTGGCGAGCAAAACTAAAAATATGCCAGGGGTCAATATATATTTTTAAGTTTTGATAATACTGCCAAGAGTTTAAAGGATTTCTGGTGCTAATGATCTGTATAGCCTTCCCTTTTTGAGCTGTCACATGCGTGGTAAAGCTTTAGAATGGCAAAGCCACCAGGAATGGGCTTCTTGTCCCCAGGACCTCTCTTTTTACTGCCTCTCTCTCAGTCTATAGGGTATAGGAATGATGTTGCATCTGATTATGGGGGGTGGGAAGAGGGGAGGGGGGAGGGCTCTCCGCCATTTTGCAGTGATCTCCTTGCTGGCCAGAGTTTACCACTTGGACTATATAGCCTAACACATCAGCCACACGCAGGCTATAAACATATCTACAGTGAATGAATACCTGCTGCCATTACTGACACCAGTTTTTGTCTTTCAAGATCTTGTTGCTGTTGTTTCCATAATGTGCGGTTATCCATTTCTGCTTTGGCCTATAGAAAACACTTTATTGTTAATATTCTAAGTTCAGAAGCAGCATTCCCTGTGTCTCTCTGCAACTTTACATTTCCTTTTTATTGAAAATTAAGATACAACTTTTGGAAGATTTTTTTAAGCTACAAACAAGATGTACAGTAGCTGTCATGAGCAAGAAAAACCTAAACTCACTCTACAAGTACAGCAAGTTCAACATGATTGAACACTGAGTTAGCCTGCAAGAAAGCTCTCTTGGAAATTCTTGTCCAAGAGGGCTCGCTTGCAGGGCACCATAATGTCTGTTTCACAAACATTTTCAGGTTAGGACTGCTTTTAGTTTGATAACAATCATATTCAAATCTATAGCAGAGATTAGGGACTTTTAGGAATGACGATGGCAATGCCAAGATGACACATTGCACAAAATCGATTTATATTTTACCGTGGAATGTCACAGTTATGTAGATCTGTTTAGTACGCCTATCAGTCTAAAAACTTGCTCAGGCTAAAGATGTAATGACAGCATTCAATTCCAAAAGAAAAACTGATGAAAGTTAGCTGTTGCAGTTCAGGTTAACCAAAAGACGCAGAACTCATCACATTGTTGCTTTGCAGATGACAAGTAAGAAATGTAACAAAAGTCAGAACTCACACGCAGAACCATTGTTCTACTCAGGAAACCTTTTGTTTGGTGATGTTCACGTTGGCAGCCATAGTGATTTGCTAAAGCTTCCTATCGTTTTGTGGTGAACAACCTGCACTAAGCTGAAAAATGGCCCCTAGCTTTCCACACACACCAACTGCCTTGCATGTAGCTAACATGCTAATAAAGTCACTTGTCATGACTTCCTGCCATTCCAAGTTCATGAGAGAGAACAACAAATCGACCAGGAGATAGAGATCTGGTTGTAGGGCCTTAGAAGAAGTTCTCACTCATTGAACCACAAGGTAAATTTGGGATGGCTTGCAGTCTTTATTTTCGGGAATGGTGTGGTTAAAAACATTAATTTTCATTACCACTCGTATCTTGTCCATAAGGTCAATGCGCTGCTTACTGGCCTTCGCAGCCAGGGCCTGCTGTTCAAGCTCTGTTTCCTGAATTTGTTTTTCTATTTCAATCATCTGCTGTCTTCTTTTTTCCTGAGGATCAAAATGAGCAGAGGTTGGACTTCATTTTTACCAAGCATGATGTCAAGATGGCTGAATATTTTTGCGTGTTCATGGACCGAGATGCAATCAAGATCCATAGAAAGAAAACAGCAAAAAAGATCAAGACCATTATCCAGTCATCTTGAATTTCTAATATGGCATAAAGAAAACCATTCTCCGGCAGGAAACAGTAGGTTGTTCTGAGCCAATCACAGCACTGGATTTGGTTCATCTTTCTGTTGCGTGAAACTCGTCGCATAATAAGTGGTAGTATTGTATAATGCCATCAATGGTCAACACCCTTTTGACATCTTTTTAGACTGATGGTAACAGCCTAGCACAAGGTTTTAATTTAGAAGGTCAAAAAGAGGCTTTTTGTGTTATGTGATACATGAAATGCATGCAGTATGATACTTGTGATAAATGTGCTGAGTGTTGAAAAATCAAAATGAATCAAACAAACTGAAGACAAAATGCAATAAAATAACGAAAAGAGAAAACCTAAGCAAAACAAAACCAACATGCCAACCTTTTCTGCCTCATGCTGTGATAAAGTGCTCTGAAACAAAAATGTCCGCATATGTGTAAAAACATGGAAAGAGTGGAACTGAATGGTATGCAATCTTGAGTTGAAATGTGCAAAAATAATGATTTGAGTTCACCTGTTCTCACCTGACAGTGACCTTGCCAATTCAGACCATTACAATTGGTTACTGGTAATTGATTTTATTATAATTAATTAAAATTATGAACAAAACATAAAACATCATAACATAAGCTGAAATTAGGAAATCAATAAACAAAATGAATGTCTTCCAGTAAGCATGAAAATGCAAAAGAAACAAACTCTTTTCTGACTTGTTATCTTATAAATTGAACAAATACTTGTCTAGAAATCCCACCAGGCAAACCACTTTTAATAATTATTGTAAAAACTTTTATTTTTGTAGAAGCTGATTGATCAGCAATGAAAAATATTATGCAGAGCCTAATCATTTAGGTTGATTTTTAAAACTGAACAACTCACTGCCAAAAGCTGATCCACTGGAGTGGGGTCCAATCGTTTATCTTTAGCTGTTCCATTTCCAACTGGATCTGTAAGAAACACGCATCTAGCTCCAAACACAGACAACAAAATTCTGCTGTGCACCCTCTGCACAAGATGCTTAGCAATAACATATACATGTAAAACTATTTTGGTATCTCATAATATGACATTTATTTTCTTTTAGTATTTGATATTTATTCTATTATAATTTAATCTCTAACATGTTAAAAGGTAGCATGCATCCATTTTCATCTTGTTCTTGCTATATGTTAACTACACAGGGGAAGGGCATGCTACTTTAGTAAACTAGGCTTTTTTGCAACAAATAACCTATGCCAAAATATTAACAATAAGTTAGCAACCTTTACAACATAACATGTATTTATATACAAATCATTTTAATACATACCTAACACATTTAACAAATGTTTGGATGGAGGAACATACTCAATTCCAGCCACTAATAAGAGATAAAACAAACACAAAAAATCATTACAACACCAGTAAAATGGAGCTTAGTCAGTAGTATTAAATATACTGTATAATAATTATACAATTCATATCTTGAGTGATTTACCTTTGCAAAGATATTTCATAATTGATGCTGTCCCCTCAGATGACACATCTAAGAAGAAAAAACAACATTGATTATTACAAGAATACCAAACTGCACTTAAACTCATCAAAGGTCGATGAGCTTGGGGAATGGTGCCTGAAAGGATGGTGGAGCCCAAGAGGAAACTAAAGCGAGTGCATAGGGTATCCAAGACGACCCTGTGAGTGGCAATCACCAGGCAACATCACACTGAAAAAACTGTGGAAACACAGGATACTTACCACATCCTTACCATGAAGCCAAAGGGGGATGGTTGGGCTGGGAGAAAAGCTTGACGAGAACTGTCCAGCAGTGAAAAACACATGGAATGACTTCACATCCAAAACCGAGCTGTAAAATCCAGGTGCCCCTGAACAAATCCCCCGGCCACCCCATACCCACTCTGAGGGAGACTGCTGGCCCGCATTCTTGTTTCGTGTTTAACTTAGCCTAAATTACATTTAGCTACATTACTGAGGCTTAAAAGTGGCCCCACTATAGGTCCATTGCAGGTCAGTGCCTCGTTGAAAGAGACAGAGCATCTTGCCCAAAAAAACAAAAACGTAACCCTAGCTTGCACTAATAAACCTAGATAGGGGTCCAACGCATTTTACAATTTGGTTAATGTATCAGTCACAGCTTTTCTAGTAAGGAATAGTTTACCACCAAACAGTGAGTTTCCTTTGGACAAGTAGCTTTTAAAATTTGACCATTCACACTGATAAAAATGTTATCACAATCAAAACTAAACTTATAACTTTCTTCTGTCTATTACCTTTAGGTGGGAAAGTTATTTTGTCCACATCAAGAATAATAGTCTGAAAAATAAATAGTACAATACATGAGACAGAAACTCAAATATGGGCCCAACTATAAAAAAATAAATTAAGATTGACTGATATAGAAAGAAAATTAATAGGCCTTTTGACAATCTTAAACTGCAACCAATTTTCTTAACAACTGATCAAAATAAATGTGATGAAACACTGTCTCTCCAGTTTGAGATGTAGCTAATGGCTACAGACCCAACTACCAAAAATTTAATTATAATTATAAGTGTTCTGAATCTCACCTCTAAAGTTCTTACACGAGCCAAGGTGGGTGGAACTCCAGGTAAGTTGCTGTTTTCTGATATATTAAGTGTTCTCAAGCTTTTTAAATTGCCAATTTCAGGTGGTAAGGAGCGAAGATCATTTCCTGTTAAAGAAAAATAACATCATCAGTGGGGAGCTTATAATTACCTACTCACCTTTAGACATGACAAATAAGGAAAATAAACGTGACTGGAAAAATAATCAAACCTTGCAGGATTAAGCTTTGAAGAGATGTCAAGTTTCCAATGGCTGCAGGAAGAGCTTTGAGCTTATTTCCTTGAACATTCAACACCTGAAAAATAAAAACAAAAATAGAATAATAATATTATTATTATGGTACAGTGGACCAAAGTCATAATATAGAAATGATGTACAGAGATCCCATTCATTTGTCTATCTGTTCAGAACTTTTTCTATCAGCCTGCCTGTCTGCCTGTCTGTCTGTCCACCCATTTGTTCTGTTTGTCTCTCTGCCTGTCTGTCCATTTTTTGGTAATAAATATGTTATGAATATGTACTTCCTCCCACATGTAAGGTTTTTTGTTTGAGAACTTTGACTTCCTCAAAGGTCTCTACTTATACAGAAAAGCAAAGGCTCAACAATGTGTACCTGCAATGCCTTTAGCTCATGAATATCAGCTGGAAGTGTAGTTATTTGATTGTTATGAAGATCTAAGACCTGTTGAGAAAAATACTTTCACTGCTCAGTTTAATAGCATAACAAGTGCAGGAAATTATTAGTAAGACCATTTATGAGTTATCATTTAATTCTGTTTGATAAATAAGAAAAAGGTACTTGATTAGAACCACGTTCTTCCAAAGTGTGAGGCAAACAACAAAGTGTTTTGAAGCTGATCAAGCTTTATATTTATTTAAACTCATCAACAATAGATGAGCTTGGGGAGTGGTGCCTAAAAGGAGGGTGAAGCCATGAGTGCCACCGAGCCGAACACGTAGGGCAACCATGAGAACCCTGTGAGCAGCAACCACCCAACCGGCACCGTCACACTGAAAAACAGTGGAAACACAGATACTTACCACATACTTACCATGACTAGAGGGAGGGACGCGCCGGGAATAAAAGCACCGTGAGAACTATCCGATAGCGATAACAAACGCGGAATGACTTGACATCTGAAGCTTAACTGTAAACCATGTGGTGCCCCTGCACGAAACCCCCAGCCACCCCGCACCAAAACCCCGGGAGATACTGCTGGCCAGCATGGTCTTGCGTTTAACTTAGCCTAAATTACATTTAGCCACATATAAGGGATGGTGAAATAGTAAATGCAAGACTTTGCGAGAAGGCGAGGCTAGTGTTTTTCTTTGCGAGCCCAAGACATTTTGACTTCTTCAAAGTGTTTTAAATGCAAGCTCCAGATGTTCAGATGTCATTTATCAAAAAAACCCATCAAATTGGTACCTCCAGATGTTTTTAGCCTTGCATAATATTGAAACTGACCGACCGTGAAATTTGATGGAAATTTTGTGAGACTCATGGTTTTTTAAAGGAGCATTTACCATCCCTTTTATAACATCAGGTTTTAGACCTCTTTCACACCTTATCCTGACCAACAATAAAATTTGTAGAAACAAACATCTGCTAACATTGTAATTACCAAAAAGTTATTCGCCAAAAGAAACAGCATGCAGCAAAAGCAATTACCTATACCCACTGCCATGATAAAAACTGTGTTGCACACTGCAGTTAGCAAAAGGTTCTCATCATTACGGCCACTTATTTACACTTGCCAGCTGATAATGGGACCAAAAAATATTTTGTAATGTGCAACCTTTACTTTCATACAGCAAGTGTATAAATCTGCCATTAGTCAACAGAACCAGTTGAAATGCCAGGTGATAATAAGAATATTCATTATGACAGAGTTTTCATGACCATGATCAGTGGTGATTTTATGGATGGAAAAATGACTGAAACTGTTCTGTTGGGTTGCTAAAAACAGGCGGTTGCCAAAAAAGATGACAGTTTTTACAATAAATCTTACTTAATTTTAATTAATCAATTAATGTACAACATTTCTAGCTCTCACCCTTAAGTTTGATAGATCCTTCAGATCTCCTCCACCCTTTAGATTTGATATATCATTATCAAACAATAAAAGGGCCTAGAGAAATGAATATGACAAAATATCATTATTAGTGGCCTGAGTCACAGTCAATAAGGCATGGAGAAAGAATGAAAACAAAAACAAAAAACACAACTTACAACGAGTGTAATGTAGGATTTGGCATGATTAAAAATAACAGGATTTTATAATAAAGTGAATAAAAATGATACATCAACTAATATCATGTTATATTTAAGTTAAGAACACACCTCTTTTTGAAGCACCCTGCATAAAGAATACACTCCCTTGGGTACCTGAGAATTAAATTAGAGAACACGTTATTATATTAAGCTATGATGATAACTGCAAGGTGCCAGTTATTAATAGGCAAACAAAGTCCAACTTGGACTGATGTCTTGGGTAATAAAACAAAAAAAAACTACAAAGATCTATTCAATGCTGAGGAAAGAATACGACTACCAAAGTTGGTCTACTTTAAATGAGTGCATGTCAATCACAAGCTGGCTGGATTTATCAATTTTCACTTTACTGTGCAGTTCTAAAAAATATATTTCTAACCCCTCCATGGAAGGTTAATAGCAGTTCCATGGGGTGGGAGTGGCAAATGCCAATTGAAGCCTTTAAAGGAAAGTATGAAACCAAAACTGGAATTTCCAGAGGAGTGGGGAGGCGAGATTCAAGCTTAAATGCCTTCTGTGAGAGGGACTACTATTTTCTAGAAAAATGATTATTAGCTAGTTAGTGGTGTTTTTTTTACGGTAGGTATATTTTGCAGGTTGCAAGTTGCAGGTTGAAATGTAATTATAACTGGAAAACTGCTGGCACTAAAAATAATTAATAACCTATATACTTGTCAGGGGTTCTTACATAAAGTAGTTCACCTCTTTCACATAGTGAAAACATGATCGATCCGCTATAAGTACTTATCAATTGACACATCTGGATGGCAGCTCCACAGATGTTTCCATCGATTTCAAATTTGGCTTGGGTCTTCCCTCAACAACAGAAGATTACACATCACAAATGAAGCAAATAAATAAAGAAATGAAATAATACAAGATTTCAACCAACGGAATATACTAGCACAAGCTCAGTGTGCTTTCATTTTGGTACTCACAGGGAAGAAACCAAATTCAGCAGATATTTCAGATGCGTAAAGATTTTAAGGAAAATGACCAATTTTTTAAGTTTATAAGACATGTTTCGACAGAACTTCTGTCATCTTCAGTTGAATGATTACAAAGCAAGTTGAATAATAAGTAGACAAAAATGCTAATTAAGACAAATAGTAACAAAAGAACATGAAAAGGTGTAAATTAAAAGGATAATTTTAGATTTACATGGTGTAATTGCTGATTGAGGCAAGGTAGTTCTTTTTCAATATGGATAGCCTCCTTTATCTTGAGTTGAAAGCTGGTAGTGGCGTGATCTAAAATATGAAAGCAACCTGTTGAACACAATGAGCAACAACGTTCAGAATTCTGAAGATGTTTGAAAATGTGAGAGGCCTTATCAACGGCTAAGTGCTCACGTACGCGTGTGGAAAAATGTTGGGTGGTTTCGCCAACATAACAGGCATTACAGCTCGCACATGTAAACTTATAAACCACATGTGAACCAAGCCCGCCGGGGATAGGGTCTTTCACACCAAAAAGGTTACCTATCTTAAAGGAAGAAAAAACTAATTTGATGTCTAAATCATTACAATAGCGCTTGATTAAGTGTCGAATCTTCTTCTGAGTGATGACAGAAAAATGGCCTATGTACGGCAGCTTAAAGTAAAACGTGGGCGAGGTGGTAAGGGGGTAGCCACGGGGACAGTGATTGCTATGGGTCCCAGTGATGTAATGCTTAACCACTTTTTCAATTAAATGGGCAGGGAAAAGGCTCTTTTTGAGAATTTCAGTAAGCTTGGTTATGTCCTCGTGTAACCCCAACCAACTGTAACCCCAACCAAATTTTCAATGCTCTAAAATTTTATTTTATCGTAGGTATGTTGACGACACTTTTTGTTTATTTCACTTGGAGCACGATGCTGTTATATTTTTTGACTACATTAACTCTAGGCACCCCAACATAAGGTTTACTATGGAAGAAGAACTTAATCGCGAATTACCCTTTCTAGATGTTCTTATTGATAATAGTGACACTAATTCTTTCTTAACTAGGGTTTACCGTAAGAAAACCTTTACTGGGTCATTAACTAATTATTTTAGCTTCACCTCGTACTCATACAAAGTAGGTCTCATTAGCACTCTTGTTGACAGGGCCTTCAAGATCAACAACACTTGGTTGGGGTTACAGGAGGACATAACCAAGCTTACTGAAATTCTCAAAAAGAACCTTTTCCCTGCCCATTTAATTGAAAAAGTGGTTAACCGTTACATCACTGGGACCCATAGCAATCATTGTCCCCGTGGCTACCCCCTTACCACCTCGCCCACGTTTTACTTTAAGCTGCCGTACATAGGCCATTTTTCTGTCATCACTCAGAAGAAGATTCGACACTTAATCAAGCGCTATTGTAATGATTTAGACATCAAATTAGTTTTTTCTTCCTTTAAGATAGGTAACCTTTTTGGTGTGAAAGACCCTATCCCCGGCGGGCTTGGTTCACATGTGGTTTATAAGTTTACATGTGTGGGCTGTAATGCCTGTTATGTTGGCGAAACCACCCGATATTTTTCCACACACGTACGTGAGCACTTAGCCGTTGATAAGGCCTCTCACATTTTCAAACATCTTCAGAATTCTGAACGTTGTTGCTCATTGTGTTCAACAGATTGCTTTCATATTTTAGATCACGCCACTACCAGCTTTCAACTCAAGATAAAGGAGGCTATCCATATTGAAAAAGAACTACCTTGCCTCAATCAGCAATTACACCATGTAAATCTAAAATTATCCTTTTAATTTACACCTTTTCACGTTCTTTTGTTACTATTTCTCTTAATTAGCATTTTTGTCTACTTATTATTCAACTTGCTTTGTAATCATTCAACTGAAGATGACAGAAGTTCTGTCGAAACATGTCTTATAAACTTAAAAAATTGGTTGTTTTCCTTAAAATCTTTACGTGTCTGCTGTTATCTAGATATTTCAGATGATATTTCAGATGTTTCTTCAAAAACAATAATTCATTGCAGGCTTAAAATCATAGGAATATACTCTCCTCCCATTGCTTTGGCCAGTTTGGCACTTAAGTGGAAGCCACCTTTCTGAGCGATTGTCAACAAAGTCATGTAACAGTCACAGTAAGTCTACCACCTGTACATTTCTTTTAATTGCCAGCGGTTTTTCCAGTTATAATTAAATTTCAACCTGCAACTTGCAAAATATACCTGCCGGTTTTTTTATCTCATTTCCTTTTTTCAGAGCATCTTTAATTGCTAATTTTAAGAAACTTTTCCCAGTGAAAACACCCAGTCACATGCAGTGCATATCATATGTGTGACCTATTTATTATAAGGGCTTGTGCGACAAATGTGAAATGACTCACACGAGTAAAACAACAGTCAGAAGGACACCAATAAAAAGAGTGTTTTAAAAGGCCTTTGCTTTCAATACACTTTAACTCATTATTTACCAATAAATTATCATATTTCAAATTCTTCATGTGTAGCATTTAAACAAAATTGTTTTCTAAACAGTTCCTTCTAAATTGGTAGATCACACTTGATATTGTCAAAGTCATTTAATTCCACTGCCTATTCAGCCCCACTTGAAAAGGTCAATGCTGACACAAACTACAAAAAAATTTTTGCCTGGATAGATTTTATCAGGAATCATCACTTGGTCCTTTGAGTCGTCCCTTTAAATCTTCAAAAGATACATCAAGCAGAGAAAATACGATTATCACGTGCCCTCAATTGCATATTATGCTTCAATGGCCATCAAACTTGCATAATTTGCATATTTAATAAAAGAAGGTTCTTCATGGGTATATTCATAACAAACCTTGTCAATGCCTTAAGATGTGTTATTTTAACATCAGGGTTTCCCTTTTTTAACCAGCTGCAAACAGCTTCTTGCAAGCAACTCTAATTTCAACCCTGCAGAAGCTTTAAAGACATCCTAAAAGGTTCCAAACCTCCAAATCAATGTTTTAAGGGTATAGGGGATTTCACTGTAAAAATGAAATCTAATGACTATTAGTAAACTTAATAAGTAGTAAGAGTAACACTGAACATGTGAAGGTTCTAAATCATCACCCCTAAAGGGAAAATGCTGTTAAATTTTTTAGTGTACCACTTAATTCTCTAAACTATTTGCATATTTTAGAAGAGAAATGTATTGCAGTCAAGTCTACACCTGTATTGCTAACAATTCTAGCTATCACAGGAGAACGTTAGTCCCAACATTTAATTTGGTATATGATACATGCAATCCTCATCAATCAAATACCCCTCTCACTTACTCCCATGAATGCTATTGTTTCCACATTGCCTCAACAATTTGTCAGTACCCATTCATACACCTTAGTGGTCAAGAGACGCATTGTGAAAGTACTGTGTACTCAGTACCTCACCAAAAAACATGACTGAGGAAGTCAAGCCAAGACTCAAGACAAAACTATTTACAAAAATCTAGGATGCCTATTTGCTGCCAAGGCAGGATAATGTTACAAAATCAACAAGGACATAAGCTGTTGTTTAGAATAAGTAATTTCTAAAACCGGTATTTCAGCATTATAGAAAAATACTGATAATAAATCTGCAATTGCAAAAAAAAATGTTTAAATGGAAATGGCTAGAGACAATAATAATAATAATGATAATAATAATAATAATAACAATGATAATGATAATGATAATGATAATGATAATGGTAATGGTAATGGTAATAATAATAATAATAATAATAATAATAATAATAAACTAAAGTTTTGATGAAAATAAAAATATTAAAAAGATCCTAAAACACTAATTCACAAGTTCACGCCATTATTCACTTTCTAAAATTTGCAGACACATGCTTGGCTAGCAGTTAAGTGGCAGTCATAATGATAATGATAATGATGATGATAATGATAATAATAATAATAATAGTAATAACAGTAATAGTAATAATAATAATAATAATAATAATAATAATTGTATCCATCAGTGAGATCACATACCAGTTGTTGCTTGAACTGTGCATTTGTAAGCCAAATTACTGACTAGTTAATATTATCAGTGTTAATCAAATAGGCATGGATAGATTTAGAGCACATATATACCTCTGTTGCTCCACAATTTGACAAATCAAAAGCTGGATCTGGAGACTCTCTTCCCTTAACAAGAAAAAAAAAAGAAAATTGAAATCACAAGCAGAAAATGTATGCTTTAACTGATCTGAAGATACAATCTATTAATAAATAATTTCAGTACTGAAAAGCTTAAAAAAAATGAGAAAGCTCTGTATTCACATGAGTTTTAATTAATAACTAGACTTTAAGACCTGTTAAGATCAAGAAACGGAGACCTAAGCCTCCTACAAGTACTACAATTTACAGAGCCATCAATCTTTCCTCTAACACGGAAAATATCAGCGGTAAGGTCACACTCCTAAGCTGGATTGAAATTTGCTGTAACAATTGTCACTCTGCAATTAAGTTAAAAGGTTATTCGGGCATGGTCCATTTCAGTGGAAAAATATTTTGTACAGCAAATGAAATCCCAGGCCACGTGTGGTAAAATATTGCACTTGGGTCAAACTGGCCTACAACTGTCAGAGCTCATTCCAGTTTCCATAGCATTTTCCCATTGCCCTGTAACAATTGCCTGTTTCCCCAAGCATTGCCAGGTTCGCTGAACACTATTTCTGCGTAAAGAGAGGCACAGTAAAAGAAAAATATTGACCTGCCCTGCTCAAAACAAAACGTTCACCTGCAAGGACTTCACAATGTACCTTTCATCACATAAACATGGCAAGTTATTTTGGCAATGTTCAATACTCAAGTCAGTTAGGTAGGAAGACATTACTCTTTTGAGGAAAGAATTTATGAAAACAACACAGAATAGTGTTGACCAATATTTTGTGGGACAAGCAATGACGAAAACTCGTCTTGTACGAAAAAGCCGTGCATTTGGGTCAACAGGAAGAAAAGAAGACATTGGGCAGATGTAAGATGTAGTAACCATGGAAATTTTAAAGCTGGTTTCAAGAGTCAGTCAATACTAAATATTGCAACGGAGAGCTCGTGATAACGACAGCCTTTTGAGAAGTCTGTGGCTTGCAAACCGAGCTGTTACCATCATGCTAACCAACAGATCAGCTCTTCTGATAATCAGAAAGAGCATCCAGGTATATCCTACAAAGGTAATGAAATTGTGTTTCTTGGCTTTTTTTCTAGTTTCTTCGTAAGACTCCAACTATCAAAGAAACCGAGTTCTTAGAATGACAAGGATTATTAGTAACGTTTTCGACTAATTAATTTGCGAACATACCCAAAGAGGAAACTGGTTACCGACCGATCGAACATCAGATCAAAACAACTATTCAAGAAATAAGCTACGTAATCTGCAAAAGCACACTTACTACGACCAGACATCGTTCCACCCGTTTCTTTGCTTCATCTTTACTGACTTTTCTTGACTTAAAAAACGGCATAATCTCTGGCAGAAGAAGAAATAACTATTTAATTGGAGATCTACGCCATATTGCAGTGTACAGCCATTTTGTATTTAATGCATTGTGGGTAATACCGCACGTACCAAAAATAGTTACAGGTGCAAGCGACCCTTCGAGAGAAATCAAATGTTTTTTCACCCGCAGAAACGCGAAATCAACTTTAGATTTTCACGGTTCAGAGAAAATTTTACTGCATAACAGATCAGACGTCATACTTTATTTTCTATCTATGAAACAACTTTAGTCTCCTACGTAGAACGAGTGGGCGGAGATACGTAATAGCTTGTCACACAATTTATTCTGACGAAAACATTGCGTGACAAATCAAACTTCGCGTGACCCTTTCTGTTCACACACTTCCGGTCTTCTGGACTTCATGCAAAAACACTGTATAATTATATTATGGGGGAGTTTAAGAAGAAAAGAGCTAAAGCCAATGAATAAAACACTTGCTGGATATACCCAAAATCCCGAAAGAAAAAAAAAATCAGACTTGGATAAATATATAACTACACCATCAACCTCGTTCCCAGGGGGAATTCCTGGGAACGAGGTTGGTGTCCTTTTGCTGCGCACGCAAAAGCTCTGATGAACCCTGACATTAAGTGATGGTAGGTACGTTTTTCATTATTAGCGCCTTTTGTTGGGAAAATTCCCGAAAATGTCTGCTCATGCTTATTTAAAGGTATGCTCAGAAATTTATGTATTTATTCTGTCTTTAATTGTATCTAGATCTACAACAATATTGGGTTGGTTCTCCTCGCGATTATTTTCAGCAACATTTTGCGACATCACGTGGGTGTCTAATTAGAACTTAAAACAATAGACCTCAGTACGAGGCTCTGGGGAATAACTACAGAGTTTGTGGGGTTTATTCCCCAGAGCCTTGTGCTGAGGTCTATTGTGTTAGGCTGAATTTTAATATATCGAAATTGGTCTATTATTACAACTTATTGTAACTGAATGCCTAGTCCAGTCCTCGAAATCTTTATGCCTCTCTCTTAACCCTATCTAAATGCAGGGAACAGATAACAAACGGAAGTTCAGAGACTGAATTACATGATACCAGCTCCTGCACCTGTGCCATCCGCACGTCAATTAAGTGGACTTTCACGGCTTCTTTCATTACAACTGACTTTTTCGCTAAAAGAAGTTCTTCTTAATATCGAAATTTGTAATTTCTTATTATTTCAAATCGGCCTCGTGCTGCACGCTCGACTGATTTTTGAAACCTGAATTTTTTTCAGGCTTTCATTTCACAGCTGCTTAATCATAAGCTGTGTATATAACTGCGATGATCAATCATGTCTTCATGAAATGTTCCCTATTCGGTCCAGTGGCTAATACTTATTTACCAGTTACTATATCATCACCCTCAAGGGAGTATTGAGGATCAAAGTGAAAAATTTAACTAAATAAGCATTAACTTCACTAACTGAACTAGATGGCAGCCTTGAAACTGGACAAACTTTCACACAAACCAGCTGTCTCGTTCCAGTCACACAGTTGTTATATCGTTCACGCGGAAAATAGTTAGCGTTAAGTCACAATCACTAGGTATTTAATTAATACCGTAGAAATCTCCAAGAAGCAACTTATTAACTTCTCCATTAATCACATATATATATTTTCTCTCCCTTTGTCGCCAAAAGTGCTGAAGCAATGAAAAACAATACCGGAACCTCGATGAAAATATGGAAACATGATCACCGGGGAACCGCTATGACGTCACGAAAGCGGCGTCTCGGCTGAATGGAGGTATACAGGTCCATAAAGGATAAAGGCATTTCACTTTCGGCAGTCAACACTCCAACCGAATTCGTAGGTGTGTCCACGCTTGATGTTCTAAACTTCAATCAGCCTAAAATCTTCGTTCACAAGCCAGAATCTTGTACCAAGGTAGGGATAATACATGTGTGTTGTGACTGGTAATGTCACTCTTGGCTCAACTTGGTTATATGACACTTCGATCTTTCAATTGAAAATGTTTTAGCTACAAATCACTGACAAATGCGATAGTACTCCCTTAGAACTTAGTGATCGGTTAGCTATGTCAAGAAAGTTTACATTTAGAAGAGAAATCAATATGAACTTTTTACAGTTGGTGTTTAAGAAAGTTACCACACAAGATCTCGATCGAAAGATCATTGTGCTTATGAGGTAAAATTTCTCCAAAACTTTGGCCGCTACTATCTAGAATTGCGAAAAAATAGCACAAAATTGCAGCTTTTTCTTTACTGTGTCCGCCTGTGAGACAAATTTCGGCTTTTTCGTGCTTTGGAAGCTGAGTAAAAATCGTAATGGCGAAACATTTAGGCAGTTACGATCACTCAACATCGCTGAACGTATAGTTGAGGTTCACTCTGTTCATTGACTTCGCTCGTATAATTTAGAGTATGCCCTTCGAAGGGCAAAGGCGAAGTATATTGTAAAAGATACATTTCAGCTTTTTGCAGTGAACCCGGCTTTAACGGTAAAAAAAACATAAACTTTTATTTGAAAGAGAACTATTTCAAGAAAACCGAAAGTACGGTAGTGAACGAAAGCGGAAGTAGCCACATGGGCCAGTGGCCATCGCATATGCAAATCCAACATACATCACCCACGTAACATTTGAAAGGGAATCAACCTAGTTTTCCTTTCAGTTCCTCACTAAGAGTGCCTCTTCCCGGCAATAATTTTATTAACATCATAATATGGAGGAGGTGGTGTAAATTTTCAGTTTTCAATGCCCGTTATGCTAAAAGAAAACGTTATTTGACATATGTAATGTATCAAATTACATGGCTTGTTGGTTCTGGCTTATAGGCCAGTGGGAAATCTAACCATACAATGAAAGATGGCAACCTTGACTGAAAAAGAACTTGAGTGAATTTTATGAAGCTCTCCTGGCTCGAAGTGTCACATTTTTGCACATTAAGTGAACAGTGTTATCAGGCCCCGTGAGCAGCTGGTTTCTCTTTGGCGTAGAAGAAACCAACTGTGTGCTCGCAGTTGGTTTCACTTCTTTGCTTCAGGGCCATTCCCTTGCGTCCGCCACCAAACACAGACACTTTCAATTTACACAATTTTGAATCTGTTGCAAACCGTGGCGAATATTGCGAATCCGAAATGTAAACAATTTACACGAAATTTAGCCAATCAGATACTAATTTAGCTGGTGAACTACGATATCTTTGCGGAATAAAATTGAGCCGGAAGTATGGTTGTGCTAAGGAGGCAACGTTTCCGGTCTTTCCCTTGTCAGTGTAAATTTCCCGCGGAAATGCTTTTATGCATGGTTGGACTATTTCCCCCGTCTAAGAGCCTCAATGACTACGCTGTCGCTAAGGAGGACTTATTACCCGTATATCTTCGGATTTCCCGCTTCTAAATATAAGCTAAATATAAGCTAAACATTTGGTTGTATTTAAGTGTTTCATTGATAGCCCCTTAACACTGATTTTTGAGTCATGTCATAAGAGAATGTTCTACTTCATTTACTTTCCAGCATGTCTTCCCTCTTGGATGTGCCTCTAGAAGAAACCACAGGAGACGAGGACGTTACATACATATTTGAAAAAGATAAGCATGCCAAAATTTTGCTGGAGAACCTTGCCGAGATGCAATCTCAACATGGATTGTTCACTGATTTGAGCCTGACCACCAGAGCACAGGATTACA
The DNA here is from genome assembly GCF_042242905.1 of Orbicella faveolata. Classification (NCBI taxonomy): domain Eukaryota; kingdom Metazoa; phylum Cnidaria; class Anthozoa; order Scleractinia; family Merulinidae; genus Orbicella; species Orbicella faveolata. The sequence goes on from NW_028301565.1 coordinate 6,831,806, forward strand.
AAGTGAACTTCCATTCGATGCTGCTCGCAGCTTGCAGTCCGGCACTCAAAAAGCTTCTTGTATCGAGGAGCCCTAATGAGGGTACAAAGCGAAGTATAGTGCTTCAAGGACTGACCAAGGAGGTGCTGGAGTGTTTCAGAGAATTCATCTACAAGTCCGAAGTCACAGTGGACGAAGACATCCTGGATGACCTTCACAACTTTGCAGTCAAGTACGACATTGACGTGCTAGCGACAATCCGTGGGGAGCTTGAGGATCAGCGAGGAAGTGACCCGGTGAAATTTGCGTTTGATAATCATGAAGATGTGCTTTCAGAGCTTTTTGACATGTTCATGGAGAAGGAATTAACCACAACAGTCTTGGAGGACCAGAAGAGCGACAATCGGTTTGCAGTTCATGGGCCTGTCATAGCGGCAGCTTCACCTGCGTTTAAGGAAGCTCTGTTACACGGTTCGTCAGCCCGAGAAAGGAAGAAATTTCGATTGGATATTCCGTCTATTGCTCTAGCAGATGTCATCGGATACATCTACTCAGCAAAAGTAACCGTACAACGCAGAAATGCCGTTGGCCTGCTAAGAGCCGCTTGCACCTACGAGATGCCTGCACTTGCTAAAGTCTGCTGTGATTGGCTGATTTCAAAACTGCACACTTATGACGTGGCGGGCCTTCTATGCTTGTGCAGGGAACTGGATTCTGTGTACACTTTAAATCTTATAGAGGAGTGCAAGAACCACATTATCGCCAATTTCAGTGAGTTGTCTGCAGAAGACGAATTTAATGTTCTGGGTTACGAAGATCTTAAAGAACTCATCCAGCACGACAGCCTAGACATTAAGTACGAAGAAGACGTTGTTGATGTTGTGATGAAATGGATAGACCATGCCGAAGAGACTCGTTTACCTCACCTGAGCGAGCTGTTGTCCTGTGCTCGGTTGGAGCAGACAAGCATGGAATTTCTTCACGACCTGGAGCAAGATCCCAGAATTGGAAATTCTCCTGGTTGCCTCCAAGTAATCGAGGTTGCTCGACAAAGGCTGCAGGCTGCTGACGATCAATCTGAGGCTCGCTCAAGCAGTTACGATGAAGGATTTGAAGACTTCGAAAGCCGCGATGAAGATACCCTGTCTAGGCTCTCAGAAGAAACATTTTTGCCTGATCATGACGATGCATCATCCGCGTCCGATAGAGAAGGAGCCCAGCGACAGAGTCTGCGTGACAGCTGCCTGCATGACGGCTACCGTCTTGATAGCAGCCATCATTCCGACAGCTATTCACCTGGTAGCTGCTCACGTGATTACTACCAGCCTGAAAGCTATTCGCTTGATAGCTACCAGCGCGACAACTACCCACGTGACAGCTACCAGCCCGACAACCACTCGCTTGACAGCTACCAGCCCGACAACTACTCGCGTGACAGCTACCAGTCTGATAACTCCTCACTTGACAGCTACTCGCGTGACAGCTACCAGCCCAGCAAATACTCGCGTGACGACTACCAGCCTGACCACTCACACAAAAGAAGACCCGGCACGCGCGTCGACGGCCGACCAGACATGCGGTGTAAAGAAAACCGTCAACTATACTTGGGAAAGGGAGTCAACAAAAACGGGACCCTAGACAAAAGGATACGGGAAAATAGGACAAAGTTTTTGAACAAAGACGGCAGTCCAGACATGCGCTGTAAGGTCAACAAAGGGGCAACCAGAAGTCCTTATGTCACAAGTCCACTTAGCACTTCAGGCAGTGGGAGACCCTCTGGCGGAGCACGGTTTCCTTGGGAACTGTCACTTCCCACTGGTTACGTCGGTCCCCTGAAAGAAGATGGCACTCCTGACATGCGCTGTAAAGCCAATAAAGAGGCAATCAGGAGTCCTTATTCAACAAGTTCAGTTTACACTTCAGTCAGTGGGAGGCTCCCTAGCGGAATACGGAATACGGAACTGCCACTCCCCTCTGGTTACGTCGGCGGGCCCTTGAAAAAAGATGGTACTCCGGACATGCGTTATGCTGCGAACAAACAACGCTGTGTGACAAGTTTAGCGGAAACAGGCCCCTCCTCGTATAGGCCATTAAAGAAGAATGGTACCCCCGACATGCGCTACGCTGTAAACAAACAACGCTGTGTGGCAAGTTCCGCGGCAGCAGACGCCTCCTCGCATGGACCTCTGAAGAAAAATGGTACCCCGGACATGCGTTATGCTGTTAACAGGCGGCAAGCTCATTGTCCCTCTCCACCATCCTCCAAGACTCCTGGACCGCTGAAAAAAAATGGAACCCCGGATATGAGGTTCAAGGCCAACAGGCGATAAGGCCGAGAGAACCCTAAACTTTTATTAGTAGTGGATTTGTTGTTCACCAGAGTAACTAAAGACGTAGAATCGCAGTTGTTGTAGTTTCAGTTTTAAAGCGATATTTTTGTAATTTTTTGAGCAAAAGGCTAGTAGAGCATGGTTATTGACAGCACTTTGATCCAGTATGAATTTCTTGACGAGTAATAATTAATTCGTTCGTCCGTTTTCTTAGTCGCCCTTCCCCCACTAACTGTTTTGTCATTTCGAACTTGCCCTAATGTTCGAGTTAACTCTGTGACGAATATTAGTAACAAGGAAGTTAAAGATGTTAAGAGCCTGTTAATGTTATGTTAATTCGCACGGTACGAAGAAATGAAGGTTTAACTACAATGTCTTCCGGTTTTGTTAAAATTTGAAAGGCTGACGTTTGCGTCACATTTTTTGGAGCGTATGCACCCTACCAGAAAGAATAAAGCTTTACAACCTTGACTGACGATAAATGTGATTAATGTCTATCGCGAGGGGATTGGAGACGATCACGACCCTGGTTTCTTCCTCTTCCACTTCGCTCGTGCCCATGACTTTTTCGGCGTTGCTTTTCAAGATTGCGGCAGGACTTGGTCCCTATCTACCCGCTTGTCCCGCATGCCCGACAGACACGTGGCGCATTCTGGCGGAAGTTATGTTGCAAAATACGAGAATAATTCGACATATTAATGTATATGATCGTTTATAATTCATTCTCCTGTTGAATATTTATAGTTCCAAAGAGAAATCTTCTGCACACTTTTAGCCTGTTCCAGGCTCTCGGTCAGTGGGGGACGATCGAAAAAGCGGGCGGCCGACGAGTGGGGACTGGGAGAGAAAACGCCTGCCCGCTTTTATATCGTCCCCACTTCCCGAGGGCCTGGAACAGGTTAGCCGGCTCCATATCGAGAACTCTCACCGCGCAATGACGTCATAAATTACCATGAAGTAAGCATGGCGAAGCTCAGGTGCTTAAAACTGAAATTCAATTACTTCGTATTCGAACTATTTACCAGAGATATCTACTCGAAACCCCAGGATCAGTTGCAGAGAACTAAGTACACTTGAAACTTACACTGCTTTTGAGCCAAGACTCCTTTAAACGGATGTTCAAAAACGGAGAATTTGAAATTTGCTTGTCCCATTTCTCCTAGATTATCACTTTCCTTATCCTTCTTAGAATAAAAATCACCAGCCACATATTGATTGCTTTACCACGTTTAATGAATCCTCAACAGAGTCAACGTCCGGACTACAGCTAAATGACGGTCACACTCTGACACACAGCAACAAAACACCTCAACGGAACCAATCAATAAACAGCAAGACATGAAATGCTTCAGTAAAGCTTCTCGATCAAGAAGCCTTGAAAATGAACCACTGCCTTAGGAAACACGGCTTTCCTATTGATAGTTTAAGCATGCTCTGGCCCAAATTTCTGACGATACATGAACTCATGTTTGCTAATATAATAGAGCTTTCCAATATCCTGGCTAAACATTATCTTGGTAACAACTGATAACTCTTATACACAGTCATCACGGTAGATACCAGAAAGATATGCTTATTATCTTACTGACTAAGTGATGTTGACTGGTAAATAAGACCATACAGATGTCTCTAGGACGAGCTATACTTGTTATTCTTTCTGTAACTCTATTCCGTGAGGTGTTTCATGTCTTCAGATAAACATACCAAATGTGTTAATTTTTATGCTGGACTCACTAATCTAACTAGAAGAGAAAAGTTCCTCGCAGAACGTTTTGTAGTCGTAGGCTCCCGGAATCTCTCGGCCTTTGTCGTCGACGTACGGACGCATCCGTTCGATACAGTACTCGGCCTGCTCCTTGGTGAGAGACTGGAACGAGAGAGAGAGAATAACGATTAATACCTGGGGGGCAAATAACCGTGCCAAATTCGTGAAAGTTAAGGCTCCTCGAGGCTCAACTTCACAAGCACTACAAATTAAAATTAACGCATCAAGACGAAATAATATGACATACAGGATACGGTATCCCCATATTTTTGAATGATTACCTGGTAGAGTTCAGCCTCAGTAACATAAGGACGTTTGCCTCCTTCAGTGAGCGCCTTGAAGGCATTGATGACTTCCTGACTGGAACCAACATTTTCCGTCTCACGGCTGATCATGAAGGACATGTACTCTCCCATAGATACCACACCGTCACTGCGAAGATACAGAAGAAGAACTGCTGTCAGCATTGTGTACAATAAACGTTATCTGCGACTTTATCGTTACGAGATGGGCTTTAAGAAAGCTCCTTCACTTTGGTTTAGTTCGATCAATAAAGGGACGTTTTCATTTGGAGAGTGAAACGTTAAGTAAATTTATACTGTAAAAAATTATGTAACTTTTTGATCCTGGTTTGTCACATTTTCAGTGAAAACTATTGACCTGAATGAGGATTAGTTAGGCTGTTGTCTTCACCTCCTACAAAAAGAGATCTACAGGCTCGTCACGCAATCTTTCCTAAGAAACGCGTGACGAGCACAAAGAGCGATGCTGTGATTAGCATGCGGCTCGCCAGTGAGCTAAATATTGAAAACAGTTTTACATCTTTATCACCAGAGTCCACACTGCCCCTTCAAGGCGTCAATCCAACCTACCCATTCGGATCCACAGTCCTGAGGATGGCTTGAAACTCTGGATCTTCCTCACCCTCCTCCACAATGGACAGATCGTAACCAAGGGAACGCAGGCAGGACTTGAACTCTTGGTGATCCAGGTAACCAGTCTTGTCCTTGTCAAAGTGCCTGAAAAAATAGAGGTATTGCAAATTGAAGTTTTTTTGTCAATTTAACAGGCGCACCATTGGAAAACTACAGTCAACTTCCGCCTTGGGGACACCTCGCTATTACGGACAACCCGCTATTACGGACAGCAGCTAAATCCCCGGCGAAAGTTACAGACGTTTGACTGAAACAAACTCCCGCTATTAAGGACTCTCGCTATTACGGACTTACAGATACTTTATTCGGCCCCAACGTCACAATTTTATTATTTTCTCTCTCGTTATAGCGGACACCGAGCAGCATCTTGGAATATTTGCACACATATCAAGTCTATTTTTTCTGCTTTTTGAGATTGTCTTTGTCTTTTTTGGTCGATTTCCGCTTCTTCCGTCCATCAATCAAAACTTCTTCATCTTTTTCTCTTAAGGCCCTCTTTGCAGTCTCGCTGCCATGAATAAGTTCGTCCAGTCTGTCCAAATATTATAACATAAAAATTTTCTCGCACCCCGCTATTACGGACTCTCGCTATTACGGACACCAAATCGCGGTCCCGAGGGTGTTCGCTATAACGGAAGTTGACTGTACGCGCAAACAAGACGGCATCATTGTGAAAAGAGTGGTGGGAGAGGCAGAAAGAGATGGAGTCACCTGCAAATACGGACGCGCATTCTCAAACCCCACCTACAGAAAATCAAATGAGGAATGACACGGATGAAAGCAAAGTAACTGGTTCAGAACGGAGTGGGATGGAAAGAAGAGGATCGCAATTACAGTCCACAAGAAATTGAAAGAGAAAAAAAGCACATTCGGTGTAGTGTTCACAGCCAGACTATTGCTGTTTTAGTTCATCGTTCGTGTTTTGCACAGTAGGGACAAAATACTTACTTGAACATGATGGTGAATTCTTTGAGGGTCTCTTCGGAAACGCCGGTAGTATTGCGGGCCTGGATTTGCTGTTCCAGATTGTGTTTCATGCGCATGGCCAGTTGATCCAGCTGGTCCCACTGCTGGGCAAGATCCACTGTGCTGTGTTCGGTGTATCTATATCAACAACACATCACATGTTAATAATGTAGGTGCACAAATAGTCCGCGTCGGGTCAAGTGGCCTACACAGTCAGAGCTTATCCCGGTTTCTGTAGCATTAAGCAACTAGGAGTATTTCTACTCCCCCCTGGATGGGATGCTGTAGTCCATCGCAGGGTTGAAGGAGCCACGCCACGGCTTGCGCACCTTGAAAAGTTTAGCCTAAATTTTTCAAGTTCGTCGTTTGTAATCCGTGTTAATCTTCTCCATCCTTCACCATCCTTGTCCCTTTATGGTGTATTATTGTCTTTTTGGTATTTTTCTATCTTAGTTTACTATTTTCAGGTTCCCTTCAATTTTAAGGCAATATTGTACACGGCCCAAATAACTCAAAATACCGTACTAGAACAACAAATCAAAGGTTGATGATTGTGTCATGATGTAAGAAAATAGATGATAAAGAACTATGTCAAAAAATAGCGCAAACTAAAAAGAACACCCTATGAAGAACTCACTTGTTGTCCAGGATGAGGGCCTCTTCCATTTGAGCGCCAAGATCTTCAATGATCCTTAGGTCCTCTTTTCTGTCAGCTATCTCAGCACTCTTCTTCTTGACCTCTGCCAACTGATCTTCAAGGTCTCCCTGCCCGTCAACCATTGCCACCCTAAATGAGAGAAAGAATTCTAGAGTGAGAAATTTTGTTCTGCAAGCTATGACGTCTTCGGTAGAATACTCAATACTATTTCGCGAGGAGTTGCGCTAAGCCATGACTTTAATCTTAACAGATCCGTTTCTACAGCTCACAGGAAAGATCTAGGCCTTTTGACGGCATTGACCTTGACACAACAAGGATTGACGAACGTGAAAGTTATCTTTAGTTATGATCTTATTTTAGCAAGTAGTTTGTGTCCGTCTCACCTTGTGTCAGAAAGCCATGCATGGAAGGAGTTCGCTGATTGTGCAAACTCTTGCCTCAAGTTGTCGTTGAATTCTTGACGTTGGGCTTCCTTGCGCAGATCATCTTCACGCTCCTGAAAAAGAACAAAGTACAATTGTTTCAGTTAAGCTTAAGTTCAGTATTCGTCTGCGTAAGACAGGGAAATGAGACATTTGGAGCAGCTGATCCAAACGACGTATTACACGAAAACCGATTCAAGATGTTAACTTCCGTAAATGTCTATCAGTTTAGCTCCTATGTTTGCTTCTCACTCAAATACCTACACTTCCAAGACGACAAAAAGGCATTTTGGCCACTAAAGAGAAAAGCCAGTCGATTTACCTTCATTTGTAAGAATAAGGAACGAGTAAGAATAGGAATTGTTGCTCGATATGAATAGATGAGACGAAGTCAATTTACAAACCTCGATAATCTTCTGCAGATTCTCCCAGGTATCCTCCAATGCCTCCATTGTGAACCACGTGTACCTAACATGAATGAAAAGCGCCTTATTAGTTCAACAGAGATAACAATTTTCAGATTTGTGTATGCCTAACAGAAAGTTGTGCAGTTTTCTACACTTTGCTGGCGTTCATAGCATTGTGTGTGTCATCCTCCTAGCTCCCACCGGACAACAAGACTTTTAGACATCGACATAAAACAGAAAGGGCTATTTACGTCTTTAACTGTTCTTATTTTTTTTAAGTGTCTTAATCTCCTACTGATGCACTATTCAGTTAGCGAAAACCTAGACTGTTCACAGTCCCCTATTTTCCCGTGAGATCGTAGATGTCGATCGTTGAGTTCGACGGGTCGCCATCTTGGTCTCCCGATGCGAGCGAAACTGGGGAGAGTACAAAATGCCCGTGGGAAGTGGCGGTGGGGTTAATATGGGCATTTTGTACTCTCCCCAGTTTCGCTCGCATCAAGAGACCAAGATGGCGGCCCGTCGAACTCAACGATCGACATCTACGATCTCACGGAAAAAATAGGGGACCGTGAACAGTCTAGCGAAAACCGCTCTGATTGTGATAGTTCCGAACTGGACGGATGTGAGAATACGGTTTGTTACTTGCAACTTGAAGGTGAAACTGACGAAGACTTCCTTGACCCTTCAAAGTTCGCCTTTTGGTGTACTTACGGGTTTATAGAGACATTGTAGCTTTTGATTTGGCGATCAAGCTTCCTGAGCAGCATGATATCATCTTCAGCCTGGTCCAGAGAAGCGCGGAACTGTGTGTGTCCATCTTGCAAGGCCTGAGGTGATAACGTAACAACGCAGAAGAATTATCCCTCCACCCTTAAAATATTACGGGCTTAACTTATTTGAGAGAGGGGGCGAGTATGATCTGTAATTTTAACCTCGTTGGAGTTGACTTGAGCCCGCAGTCTTTGTGACGGGTCGCTTAGTAACGAGACGTCTCTCACTACGACAACCTGACGTCAAAACATTTGGCCTACTACCACATGCAAGTGAAATTTTGTGATTGGTTCGGCAATTAAGCTGCGATATGCAAAGTGATATGACTGTGCTACTGACCACGTCGACTTAAGACACCTCTAAAACAAGGGGAGAATGATCTCGTGAAGAAAGGTCTGTTTACATGGGCTGTAAAACTTACACGTATTTCCTCAACAGAGTTGCAGCGCACTGGATCAGTGAGGTCTTCCTCTGCATTCTCGAACCAGCTGTTGAAAGCTGAAGCCTTCTTGGCAAACAACAGGAACAAGTCCTCCACCTTGAACAAACCAGATGACGAAGACTATAAGTGATGCTTCTTTACAAATAACAAAAAAGACGACAACGCAACAATTTCAAAACACTAGCATTTGATCTCTGTTTTTGACTGAAATAACAAGACAGCAGTCAAGCAAGGAAACAATCACCTTCTTGTACTGATCCTGTGCATGTTGGAGTCGTTCTTTACGAGTCCTGGAGTCTTCCAACAGTTGCTCCCACCTAGAGACAGTAACGAGACAAGGAATACCATCTGTTAAACCGTGATACGCTTTGAACTTGAAAATCAGGGTTGATCAGAGGGTTTACTGACTTCCTAATACGGACATCACACCACATCAACCTCGTAAATGATTGGTTAGAGGTGTTGCTCACCTCCTAATAAGGTCATCATGACGTTTAATGATGGCAGGTGACTGCTCGTGTTGAGACTGGACTAGTTCATCCTTCAGCACGGTCACACGCGCAATTCCTTCATTTTCAAAAGCCTGCAGACCTGAGTCGAAGGTTTCCTAACAGACACAAAAAAAGTACAAAGGAGATGTTGTGTGTGATCAGTGCGTGAGTTTGTTCACTCTCTCACCCACCCCAAGAAAGACAAGATCACTTCCCCCGACAATGCCAAGTCTCCTAACCCTTTCTGAAAAATAGTGTTTCGGTTAATGTCTTAACGTTCCTTCGCAGGACATTTCCAACTGAATAGAATCATCATCTGCCCTATAGAGCAAGCTCACAATATCATATTCTTCAAACTCTTTAAGTTTACCTGCTTGGTGAAAAGTGTCTGCACTGAAGACAAATCACGTCCGAGATCATCAGATCGAGCGATTCCTTCTTTGTCACCTAAAAAGATCAATGTATAACAAACGCTTGAGCCTCGGGTCTTTTAAAACAAAGATAAAAGGTTGAAGAAAAAAACGTCCTAGGAACACTGCTGAACTTTGTTTGAATTAAGGGACAAGCTGCTGGTGCATAACTTAAAATTAATCTTTCGTTTTCGACGAAATGGAACAAAAACGCTTAGAAATAGAGTGGTGTTCAATCGAGAGTCGAAAAGTAACTGGTTCTGCACTACGACGCTACACACGATGGGCTTAGAAAACATGCGCCAATTTTTCATCCAACCAGAGGTAAAACCCAAACAAATTCTGACTCGTTCGCACACGTTTTCCCGTGCTTCGCGTCAGCTGTATGTGTTCACTACGAGTTTTAATAAGGTCGTTGGATTGTCTGTCCTTTGTAATTGGCCAGGACAGAGTGATTACTTTGGTTTTTAGTTTTACGACACTCGATTGGAAACCGCTCTAACAGGCTTGTACTTACCAATCCAAGATTCCACCACATCAGCCTTCCAGTTAAACTGCAAGAACGCTGAGTTGTCATTCAGCTTGGACTTTCGATAGGATGCCATTCTCTCCAGCTCCTGCAGTTTGCTCTACACAAGAAAAAAAAATACCCATAAGTGAGCCACTCATTCATGGTTAAAAGCTGAAAGGGTTAGGTCATCACGCACAGAGTGGTTTTGCGGGACGTCCCAAATTAAGACCCCAAAGAAGACTATTGTAACTGTAGTAGTTCTTTGATAGAGCTGTTACCTTAATGGACGAAATCCTGTGTTCAATCAGTTCAGATTGGTGATTTCCCTGCAGGAAAAAATGCGCTTTGATTAACATTCTGGTCTTAAAATGGGGACAGAAATAGTGGGAGTGGGAAGGCAATTGAAAGCAATAGTTCCTCTACAGTCTTGTTTATACAGTGCATAGGAATTCACCTTTTCAATGAGCTTGTTTCCAGCATCTTCAATGTCCTGTACTCTCTCCCTGTGAACTTCCAGATCTGTTTCAAACGCTTCATGCTTCTTCAACAGACCCTAATAAAATAAAAACTTTGACTTAATGAGCAGGCCTCTTTTGTTTTCGAAAGACCAATGGTTCTGTTTTCCCTAGGCATGGCTGGCGATCTAGCGCACCACTGATTAAATGCTGACACATTTAGAACTCTCTGACTGTGGGACAAAACATTAATCATCTGGAAGATCTAAGGCAAGCCACAACCGCCTCACCTGAACTGCGGCTAGCGTATCACCATAGTCATCGCTTCCAACAAGTGTATTCTTCTCATTGATCCACGATTCCTCTTCACCAACATTAGCACTGAACTGCTGGTAGGCAAGAGACTCGTCCAGTTTGTGCTGCCTGTAAAATAAAAAGCAATTAACAGTTAGAACAGGACAAATTCACTACAGCAACAGTAAAACGGGTATGACAGGCAACTAGGGGCCCTTACAAACAGTAATTTTGTTAATTGTCCAGAACTACGCAGACACCATCACTCATACACACCTCTGTTCTGCAAGATTCTTGAGTTCATCCCAGTTTTCCTGCAGTTGGTCACAGCGAGCCTTGATTTCATCCGAGCTGCTATGTCCCTCGTCGATAAATTTACGGCCACACAACAGCACAGCCTGAAAGAAAAGATGTGATTCAGATCCAAATTCTCCGAACATTGAATGAAATCTCTGTAGCCATGAGGTAGTGAGAAGTTATATGTTTAGTTTCCTACCTGGATTCTCGCCTCATGTGTGTTTAGTTCAGCTTCCAAGCGCTGATGTTTCTTGCGCAAGTTCTGTACTCCAGTCAAATCCTTGCCGTAGTCTTCAGAGCTTGTCAACAGTTTTTTCTCTCTGATCAAATAAAAAGACCAAATTTAGCTTATGTCAATTGAACTTCTTGCATTCTTAAAACCTAATACGCTACTCACTTGATCCAGGACTCCTCGTCATCCACATCCCGGTAGAACTGGTGCAGAGCATTGGACTCATCTAACTTCTTATGGCGATCGGAAGCCATGTCCTTCACCCTGAATTTTGAAAAAATACCCATGGTTAATAAATGGTGCTTGACCTTAATTGTTTGCTGCTAAAACTTCCAATAATGTTTATTGTGCGGTCAACATACTGATATAAATAAATTGCAGGGGCTTCATTAAGGTTTTTAACAGGAGGGCATCAGGATATGACATCCGAGCAGAAAATCCGCCAAGCTCGTAATTTTGTTCGTAACTTTGACACATTCCAAGTGGGCTTACATGGAGAATATTTGTTTTTGTAATCGATTGGTCGAATTTGCTTTGCAGTTTGAAGATGCAAGGGAAATGACACTACTAAAACCACAGAACAATCGTGGTTTCTTTGACTTGAAATAAGCTCAACTTTTTAGAAGACTGTTAAACACATTAAAATACTACGAGACAGCAACAGTACTATATAAAATATCGATGAAGCAGCCGGACAAAGTTCTGTTCACAGCCGGTCAATTTGCCGAGCGCCCGGACCTCAGTGAAATCCCTATATACCGGTAATGAATCAAAGAAACCCCTTTCCCTGTGAATTTTAGCAAACTGATCAAGTACTGTAAGATCTTGCCAACACAAAATGCTGCACAGTAGAATCTGAGGATAAAGGTAAACTAATTAGCAGGGGCGGCCTAACTCACTTGTCATAACGATCAGCAATTTGACGGGATTTATCCTGCAAAGAGTCGGCATCAAAATGGCCAACCTCGGCAAAGTGCTGGGTTTGAGCTTGGAGATCTGTAATGCGATCCTAAAAGAAAGAACCATAAAATGTAAGTAACATTACACATTCATGGCTCTAGCCCAGAGAGCGGAGTGATGCAACCATGAATTCCTGACAACAAAACACACCTCATGAGCGGCAATGTCAGCTTCCACAAGCTGGTGCTTCTTGATGAGATTCTGCACACTGGCCAGGTCGCGACCATAATCATCATGGGACAGGGAAGCTTCAACCTAAAAAAAGATCGTGCAACAGAGCCGGTGAACATAAATTAAGCTCCAACTCACAGGCGTAAACAAGGAAACTCTCTCTTTCCACAACTTTTCTAAGGAGTATTAAATTATAATATTTAGATAGGAAGCCACATCAGTCTGGTTTTTATGCGGGTCCCCTACACTGGTCGAATTGGAATTTGGAGATGTTGGTTTTTGTGGAGGAAGGAAAACCGTTGTGCCTGGAGAAAAATCTTCGGAGCAAGGCGAGAACCACCAACAAACTCAACCCAGGTAAGACACCGGGTCAGTGTTCATTCTAAAAGCAGTCATATTCAACATCGATTGACTTACGGGTGTATAATCAGTCAAAATAAACGTGAAGTAAATTCTTTGTTGCCACTCTTCGGAAAATGTAACTTCCCTGTTACACGTGCCTCGATGGACGAAGCACATCATATTGTGTCATCCTTTCTAGGTTTAAAACAAAAGTGAAAGCTCCCCTCCTAACCCACACTGTTAATAGGGCCCATCTTCCACTGTGAATACCCAAATCTTCCTCATCGAGAAAAACAAAGCAGCAACAGAGACAATCACTTTAGAGAAAACGTGTTCCAGCCATTCTAAGTGAGAAGCATTTTCACCCCTCACCTCTCCAAGCCAGAAGTCTAATTCCTTGACGTTAGTGTTGAACTGTTGCTGTTGATTAGATTCCTTTAGATGTTGGCTCTTCTCACTTGACTTCTGTACCAAATACTCCCATTGCTGCTGAAGTTTGGTGATCCTTTCCTTCACGATCTCCTCGCTTCCTGCACACTTGCGCTGTTCAATCAGGCCTGTTAAAGACAGAGTACAACGTAAGAAATATCACTTTATTTTGACATGTAGTCTTAAACAATTGGATTGACTTACCTGGCATTATAACAACCATGCATGAGGAGCCAAGCCACAGAGCGCAACTTGCCAAACACTTTTTTCAAGTTTGTCCACAGGATGTTACACTTCGTATATTTCAATTTTTCGTTATTTCTTTACGACTAAAGGTCTCCTCTTTGTAATATACATAACAGTGCTATACGCATTCTCTTGGTTTCAAATAGTCATAATATTCAGGTAAATCTTTCCTCAGTCCTTTTATAACATTACTGAATCAGCACAGTGTCTTCTCAAATACAACACAGTCTACACGATTTTACACGTTCAATCCTAATCCTCTTCAAGATCACAATAATTTTTTTAATCTTTTCAGTCGAAGTGAACCAACATAACATTGCAAGTTGACGACATCCTCTAATCTCATTATCTACCTGTTTAACAATGTATCGAAATTGTAAGGAGAAACGCAATGTGGATCACTGTTAGCTTGTCACTCACCTTCTGCTAAGTTAATTGTCTCCAGAACTCTTTCCTGATTGGCTGAAACTTCTGCTTCAAATGCTTGATGCTTCTGGAACTTGGACTAATAAAACATAACCAGTAAGTTAGACGATTGCTTGTGTGGAAAAATCTCCACAACTCCATGCCAAGAGCTAAATATATAGAGGATATTGCAAAATTTCTTTTAATTATTGAAAAATATTTTACGAGTGAGCACAGCAAACACGAAGCACACCAAACCGTTTCACTTCAGCTGTGAAAGGCGTGACTATGTAACCATGGCAACAGTGACCTTTTCACATGTGAATGTGAAGATATCACGTTTTTGCGTAAAAGCTCACCTGGCATTTAATTGCGTTTACATAATCAAAAGTAATCATTATCTTCATCTTCCCCCCAAAAAAGCCTTCTGATAGTAATACTGTACCTCTTACCTAGATAATACAGACCATAGGGTGGGGCAACTGGAATAAGCTTCAAGCTGTAGCCATATATACTCAAATGGCACTATGATCAACTCTTTAGCGTGACAAATGAAAATGACACATAAATTATCAGAAAATATATCTCGTTACCTGCAGGTTGGTCGGATCCTTGTAAGATTCATCCAGAACAGTCTGGAGTTTTTCACTGACCCATGCCTCAATGTCTTCAGCATCACGACTGAACTGTTGAATGGTTTTTGATTCACCCAGCTTAGACCGACGCTCAACAAGGGCTGCCTTCAGGGTAGCCCACCTACAAGACAGAAACAGATACATAAAAGAGTAAGGCTTGGTTATTTAATGGATACATGATGTTTGCCAATGGATAAATCATTATTGAGCAGATAGAGTAGTTCGTTTTGTTAACATGCATCCCGTGGATAGCGATATATATTTTGTGGATGGCATTATATCCAACTTTTAAATGACTGGGACCAAAGTGATAACACACAAATGTACATTGATTGGTGCACTGCAAACGATTGTCATGCATTTAGATTAAAGGAAAGCTCTCAAAGTTGCCTGTCTTTGAGAGTGTACAACGCATGGTCTTAGACATTCTCTGAGGTATACTTCCAGAACCTCACGTACAGTAATCTTTGCTTTACCTGGCCAACACTGCATGGATCCTCTCAGCAATAGCAGGGGAATCATAGTGATTGTTGTCAATCAGCCTGTCGGCATTGTCCTTCAGTGCATTGATCTTGACGTCTTGCACAGCCAGCGTCTTAGTGAAGTCTTCGTGTTTCTTGATCAGGGCCTCTGCACCCTCGGCAGCCTCTCCTACATCCTCGCTCTGAATGATGGCCTCACGGGTTGCCATCCACTGCTCCAGCTGTTCAGCATCTCGGTTAAACAACTGAAAAAGGATTGAGAAGACGTCATCTAACGCTCTTAAGTTACACACTACTTAGACAACTCTTCTTCTTATCAAAGCTGAAACACACCAACAGGACAACCGGATAACAAAAATGTGAGTATTGAGTAGAAAGTATTATATATCCTTGTTGCTGTTTTACAATCATAGCAATTATCTAAACAATCATCACGTCAAAAGCAATCAAGTATACGGTATACACAAACAGATTGATATTAAATAAACCTGTAACTCCAGACATTCGTTCAGCCTCTGTTTGCGAGCAGCCCATGCCCTAAAAGATAAAGTTAATTAATTAGTTCAGATATCAAACTACAAATGAAAACAAAGTTTTCAAGACAAAACAAACAGCCCTAAAATAATGGAATACTAGTTCAGGGTTACAAGACAGGCGAATGTTACTTCCATAGAGCAAGCAGCATATCATAATTACATTTGACTTCATACATATTTATTCCAGCCACAATGACCAACAGCAGTTACGTCATCTTACTTTTCCAGTTCTTCTCTCTCTGTAGCCATGGTATCCAACTTCTCACGGATGTCAGGACTGGCATAGTGTTCTTTGTCCAACAAGTCCTTGCCAAAATCTTCAAAAGCCTGGAATGTGCTGTCCCTAGCATCGATTTCTGCACGGTGTTCCTGTCAAATACAAATTTCCGCGACATCACAATGACAGATATTCAATTACAGTAAACGTATTGAGATATTCTATATAAAAAACTCTGCTCTGTCTTATCTGCAAATATGACTAGTATCAGTTGTATGAGAGTAACAATTAATTTATACATTGTTTGATGTGTGTGTGTGTCATACTTGATGCCTGTCCAAGAGTGCCTCAGCACTAGCCACATCTTTAGCAAGCTCATCTGAAGTTACAAGTGCCATGATACCATTGATCCAGGAAGTAAGATCTCTGAAATGATTCAAAGCAACTCCAAAGTTAGGATATTATTTATGAGTCGAACTTTATGACTGCTTACATTATACAGACCATGTGAGAATTACTTAAGTAATGGTAAAGAAACATCACTATGAATGGACATTTCTCTCTGTTCTCTCTGACAAAGCAGACACTAATCTACACTGGAAATTTTGTCAGGCACATGGCTCTTAGTTTCAAACACTTCTTTTAGTCAGACGATCAGAGCCTATTGTAAAGCAGGCAACCCCAGGGTGCCCACTTTATAACAGGAGTGTGTTAACTGAACAAGTTACAACTTGGTTTGATTAATTTCCAGCGACTTTCAGTCGCCAAGAGCACAAGAACTCTTACCTGAATTCATTTAGGAAGTGGAAGTAGTCATACGAGTCTCTCAGTTTGCCTTTTCTTGCAGCAGCCTATAAGAGAAATAATGCAACTTAAACAACTGAACACCAAAAACTTGTGTATTTATCTTAATTCGTGAATACAAAAGCAACAAATTATTTTATAACATTAACTACCTGTTCTCGGAGGTTTGCCCAAGCCTCCTCCAATTCATGTCGCTTCCATTCAATATCTTGTGCTGCATTTGGATGACTCGAGGTCAACTTGGCAGCTTCAACATTCAGTTCACGGACCTGAAGAGAAAAAAAGTTACTTTTACTATCCGGCATTTTCTAATTGTTGGAGATAGCATTCAGGCACACTGATCAAGTTCTGAAGCCATCAGACTGACACTGACGTTTACGTAGATACCCCTGGGGACCCTTCGCCAAACCACTGCTAACATTCATCCAATGAACTGTCCTGACACAACTGACTGATACTGCAATGTCCAGACAAAGGTCTTATGTTCTGATTATTGATGAAAAACAATTTTCAGCCCTGTCAATGCTAACAACTTTAATTAATTAAATATGCACGTTGGACTGGCCTGCAGATAGCTAGTGCCAGTCTAGGTGGGCCAGTCTACCAGTTGCCTCGCCCACCTGACAATAAAGTTAAAGCAACCCAACATTCAAGTAGAAAGAGTCTTCATTATCATACCTTCTCTTCCAATGCAGCCAAGTCCCTCTCCAACACTTCATGCTTCCTCTGCAAAGCCTGGACACTAGCCAAATCTCGGCCATAATCTGAAGTGGAAAGAGCTGTGTCCTTCTCTGAGATCCATGCCTTGGTATCATCAGCATCCCTATAATATGCAAAAAAATATATAAATATAAAATGAATAAATAGTAAGGGAGTTGTAATACAGGCATTTCTCTTGCTTTTCAGCCTAACAAGATCAACATCTACATAGGAACTGGATCAAAAACACAGAAAATCAAAACATCTAGACATTACCTGTGGAATTTATGAATTTCTTGAGCATTGTCAAGATTTTCTTTCCTCTGTTCGGACATCGTTACAAGATTGGTCCATTTTTGCTTTAGCCTCTGTTGAAGAAATGGAAATGGTAGCAAATACAATCCAAAAACATATCCTGCAGACACCGCTAACAACCTGTACATCCCTGAATGATGTTGCATGGTAGGAACAAACCATTCACAAGTTTTAACTCTGATAGATCACTTACAGTGATTGTTGTAGTTGTCTGAGTGAATGTACGTATTTTTTCTACCTGTAGTTAAAATGATACATATTGTTACGAAAGTTTGAACATCTCAATGTGATTATCAGAGCCATTCCACAAAGAGAAAAAACACTCAGTACAAATAGAAATTGTTTCATTGTGCTTCAAAAACCAACAATGCATGTTCTTCAAAAGATGTTTGTTGCACTGATTTTTTTTAACAAAAAAAAAAGCAGTGAGAGTTTCAGACATATTTATACATTGATTTGAAGTATGTAATTTTTGCATTTAGAAAAACATTTAGTAAATTGTCATCCTTTAGCACCCATAACTTGGTAGTTCAAAACATTTATCCTCACCTCAATCATCTCTCGGATCATCTCATATTCTGCATAGTGCTCAACTTTGAGTTTCTCTGCCAGTAAAGTAAGCTCCCTGATGCGAACCTCTTTAGCCATCATATCCTGAGTAATAAGCAGTATGTTAACTTAAGTTCGTTGTTTTGATGTATAATAACAAGGAGAACATTCAAGTGCCATGAACAAGTCTTACCTTCTCAAAGTCATCAAACTTCTTTTGTTGCGCTTCCACATGCTCGTAATCCTTTCCAATCTCCTCAGAGGTGACAATGGCTTCCTGAAAATGAGAAAACACTCTTAAACATCAACAATGCGATGTGTCATAGTTATAACCACAAGGAGATACTAAAAGTCACATTAAAAGTCTCTTTTTAGACTGCTCAAATTCTGTCATTTAAGAGGAATCAAGTCGTAAAATGAGTACTGACTCTTCAGTTTCCAATCAAATTAAGCCCAATAAAAGGTCACATACTCGTAATTAATAGTTTTTTTCCATGGAGAATTATTAGTTCTTGGTCCACACCTTCACTAGCTCACAATTTTGTTGATACGGACACTAACCTTGTCATTGATCCACGACTCCAATTCATGAGCATCTCGCAACAGACTGTATCGTTGAATGGAGTCTTCCAGCTTCCTCTTGCGTTCTTCCCCTTTGTCCATCAGATCTTGATATCTATTAGGGAAAAAGAAATGTAGTTTACTACAATTATTTAAAGGAGAAATCTGCAGAGAATGCTTTTAAATCTGAAAGTAATCACGGCCAGAACGTACTAATCACTATCTAGGGGCAGGGTGGCTGGTTGCTCTGATTATGATAATGCAGCAAGATCATAAAACTAAGCCTTATACAAAAGACAAACTCACTTGTCATCCAGAGCCTGTTGCCTTTGCGCAACGGAGTCCACTTCAGGAGCCTGTGAGAGAAGTTCCTGGGAGGCTTTGTGGGAGTCAATCCTCTTGACATATGCTGCTGGAACAAAACCTTGCCTGTCATTTGTTTCCACTTTCCACCAGTCCTGAAAATGACAAATTGAAATTCATTAAACTTGCCCGACAGTCATATGAGGTCTTTAATATAATTTTTGTTTTTTTAAGGAAGTTGTCATCAAATACCATCAGAGCAAATGTTTGAGGTAGTGTGACAAAAACTCAAGCCCAAGTTGCAATTCAAGCTGTTTGTATCTAAAACACTTTAATGCTGGCAGAGTTCCGGGGAAACCACCTCTGAATTGATTATCTGTGCCTTGATTTGATAGTCCACACTTTTTCCTTTTTTCTTTCTCCCCTTAGTGGATATTTAGTCAATTTACACCCACTTTAAGTGTTATGTGCATAGGTGATGTGTTTCCACCATCTCTTGACGTGGGATCTCTTGACATGCCATGCAAATGGCTGAAAGACCGAAGAAGATTGTGAACTTTGCATGTTTCCTGAATTACGGGATAAATCAAACAATTTGAGTGTAGTTGATCGGCTCTCAATAATGACTTCTGCTAGAACTGGGCTGCTACCGCTTCAAATATGTGAAAGATGTAAACATTCAAGGGAGTCAATTTATCTCTCAGAGAATGACTTCTGGATACTCCTAGCCTTGTCCTGATGTCAAATAAATCCATCTTTCATGACTGAAAGTCGAGTTCGACCACAAAGAAGTCCATTGTGCTTACATTTTTTAGCTGGGCCAGGTTACAAAGCATGTCGGGAGATGGCATGTCAAAAGATGTCACCTATGCACGCAACACTGATAGCGGGTATAACCAACTGCATACAGTCACTGTCAGCCTCCCAAAAGCTGACAACCTCCTTGAGTGGAAACTTTCTGGATCTGAGGGGGCTTGCTTATGAGAAGTTTGACTGAAATGCTGTGTTTGATTGAATACTCAGACTCAGAATATACTCAGAATATTTTAAAGGTGGATATATGATCAAAGAGATCATTCTAGACAAAGAGTTCACCTTGTTGCTAGAATTCAGGAGGGTCAAAATATCCCCCTTCTGCATGGAGACCTCCCTGGCTGTCTTTTCTTGGTAGTCATACAGCGCAACCACACATTCTTTATCTGAGATGTCAGTGACATGAGCTGAAGGCTGTAACAGAATAAACACTTCATGCATTAAGAGATGCACTGCACACAAGACAGATCTTTGAGGTATAGTAAATACTGGAAGAAAAAGAGGTGCCCTTACTGTTTTGCTTACCTTACAGTGTTGACTCTGCTCTCTCAAGCCATCGATAACAGTTCCATAAGCTCTCAAGTCTGACATGATGGCGTCATGCTTGGTCAACAGTGCCTGCAAGTATGCAATGTGCAATCAGTTATGCTCACAAGTGCACACAATACTTGTGTTCAGGTGCACAAAAATAAATACAAGGGTTACAAACACGTAAGAAATGCTAGACTGTTAACCTGGGCACTATCCTCATCTTTGCCATAGTCATCGCTGGTGACAAATGGTTCTTTCTCCTTCAACCAGGACTCTGCTTCAGCAACATCAGCGAGATATTGATGGGCTTGAAGAGAGTCATCCAGATGACCTTTACGTACTGCTGCCTTGTCCTAAAAGTTTAATCAAGAATGTGGTAATTTAAAGTTGCATTTTAATGGAATAACCATTCAAGTCCCCAAATTACTCTCTTTCAGTTTTACAGCATGGCCACCAATACTGGACTTGCTTAAAAGAGTCTTTACAAGATCTGTTTTATTACTAACATTGGTCAACTTTCTGAGGGTAGTCTCCTCTCACCTTGAATTCAAGCCACTTCTGGTCAAGATCGTCAATGTTCTCTTTGATTTCATCGGCAGCATAATGCCCTAAACAAAACACAGAAAAGACATTCAGCTGAAGAATGCCTTTCACTTGTAAATGTATGGTGCAGAGCGTCAAGTACATGGCAATGATTTTACATGCAAAAAAGAGACAGTTGATTGCTACAGCCCTACATGTTTTGGCCAACTCACCGTTATCGATCATTTGCACGCCATTGTCACACACCGCTCTGATCCTAGGCTCATGGCTAGCAATTTCAGTCTGCAAAATGAAAACAAACAGAATGATTGAGCTGATACAAATGAATGTAGCTTGCAGACAAAGCCACAAAAATATACTTGTAAAATACCAGAATGGGTTAATAAAATCCAAACAAAGCTATTCACACAAACAGTTGAAATTCACTGTAATTTTTTTTTTTCCCAGTACTTACCATCAATGCCTGGTGTTTCTTTGACAAATTTTGGGCTCCAGTCAAATCTCGTCCAGTGTTGGTAGATGAAGCAATAGGCTCCTTCTCTCTGATCCATGCCTCTTCATCTTCGACATCATGGAGGAATCTCTTAAGTCTCTCTGCATCCTGAAGCTTAGCTTTCCGTGCAAGAAGAGGAGCCTGAAATTTAAAGTTGAAATTTAGCTTACACAAAAAAATACTGCAAAGTGGTAAAGACAAACCCTCAAAAGGTTACCAAGGTCCACTGTCTTCATAGCAAGAAAATTCAGAAGTGGGTAATAAAATATGGGGTGACAATAAGCGATTCATGTAAGATCACCATTACCTGTATCTGTTGGTATCTGGCATTAAGGGTCTCTTTCTTTGCCTTGATAGCTGGAGCATCAAAGTGGTCAAGCTCTGCAAACGTCTCTGCTTGTGTATTGACAACTTCAATTTTATCCTATCATGGTAAAAAAAAAAAAAAATTGTTTTGTGAGTACACAATGATAAATACATGTAATTATGACTCAGTTTTATATTAACAATAAGAATATTGATGTTATAATTGGTTGGAAGAATTTTCATCCAGCCCAGTGCACAGGCTAGGGGTGACATGATGGAAAAGGGGCATCATCTGTTCTGCTGATATGTAACTTTCCACCAAAATAGGAAGGGAAGGGGTTGAGCTAACAGCCTGTGCCAATCAGTTAAGCCAACTACAATAGTATTCTAACTTTTATCTACTTACTGCACGAGCAATGACATCAGCCTCAATCATAGCATGTTTCTTCTGGAGGTTCTGCACACTTGTCAGATCCTGTAATAATTGAGCAGTAGAAATTAAAATTTTACAATTAAGACAGGAACAAAATATTGTACACCTAAAACTTATAACCCTTACACTCAGGGGACAAGGATCTTCCAAAACCCTTTATATTTCTATGTAGTCTCCTTTACATCCAGTCTATGCTAGCAGCTGATAAGATGCCATATCTAACAGATGGGATAGGAACTAGTTTCTTCTTATAGAGCATACACTTTTTCTCTACTACCAATAGCTTACCTTTCCAACATCCTCAAGAGCGAGAAGGTTTTCAACTTCAGTGAACCATAACTCCACATCCTCAGCACCTCTGCAAATAAAACAATTCAAAAAGCTCTTAGTAATTTTGTTATGTTTATAACTTCAAAAAAGGGTAAATGTTGATGTGCAGACAAACACATGCAGTGACAGAGTCATCTTGGTGTAGTACTGTACTGACCGGTTGAACTGCTGTTGTTGAGCTGCATCCTTTAATTTCTTCCCTGAAAAATACAACAGTCTATTAGTTAATCAGAATTAGGTTGGCAGCTGGCATCTTTTGACAATTTGTTGACAGTTTAAGCTATTAGAAGTGACTCAAAATGTTTCCCATCAATAATCTCAGTGCATGCAATTACCAAAAAGAGTTTATTATTGCATACTTAGAGTGCAACTGTAATTTTCCCTTATTTTTTGTCCACTTTTTTGCCTCATCCTAACTTTCTTTGCTTGGAGTAAACAGAATATATCTTAAATGTAATCATCTTACCTTTATCGTTTGATCTCTCAAACAGATAGGCCCACAGCTTATGCAGCTCATCAAGCCTTTCTCTGATCTGTTCTGAAGCATAGTGTTCGTCTCCAATCAGCTGTTCTCCAGTGTTATCTACTGCATCAAGTCGACTTTGATTGGCATTCAGCTCAGCCTCAAAGGCTTGGTGTTTCTGGATTTTTCCTTGCAGGTTGGTTGGATCCTAAAAACAAAAGACAACGTTTGATTTTACTTCCCAAACCTTTTGGACCAGTTTTAGCATCACAATCCTCCTAATTCTACAGTTCCCCACATTTTGCATTCCTCTCCTTGGGAGAATATGGTGTTAGGCCAAGACTTTCCCTACATATTAAATGTGTTACCCACAACTCTGAAGGACATTGATTCTGTGTTGACTACTAACATTTAAATCGCGTCTAGGGAAAAATGGAATTTACCCACCAACTATCTCACAGATGGTCAAGATAGCCATCTTTACATTTCAGTGTGTCACAGTAACATTGATTCTCACCTTGTAAGATTCATCGCAAGCAATTTTCAGCTTTTCAGTGATCCAGCTTTTGACTTCATCAGCATCTCTCTCAAACTGCTGCAGCTTACGAGATTCCTCAAGCTGTGACCTGCGGGCCTTGGACAGCTCCTCAATGTTCTGCCGCCTTTCCACTATTCCATCTCTCCTCTCACGAACCTCATCAGTGGCATAATGATTACTGTCAATGAGGCGGTTTGCATACTCATCAATACTCTGAAAGAAAAAAAAATCACATGATTTATAAGACAACAAATAAATAACTACATAATTAAATATTAAATAGAAATTTTCACTGGCACATCCCACAGAGAGGCTCGTTGTCCACTGTTTCCAGATTGATTTGGAATTAAGAAGTGTTGGTTTTTGTTGATGGACACCGATAAAAAATTAATCCTCAGAGCAAAGCAAGAAACAACCAACAAACTCAACCCATTAGTGATGCCGAGCCCAGGATTTGAACACAGGCGACACTGGTAAGAGGCTAGCTCTCTCACTACTGTTCCATCCCTGTTTCCCATAAGGAACTTAGTAGCCTGGCACACAGGGTGATGCAAATGACTGGGTACCAGCTCTCTCATTCTCTTTTCTCACATGGGGAATGGAGAAAGAGTTCCACAGTTTTGATCTTGGATTCAGACAATAGATGTACACTACTGTTGTAAGTAAAAAACATATTCACCACAAAACCAACAAAAAGAAAGCATGACCATACTAATTTATCCAAACTTTTTGGTCAAGGAAAATAAGGTACCAGTAATAGTGGTCAAAACTTTTACTTCTGTGGCAGCAAATGGCATGGCGATTCTCAAATCCTAAAGAGGAAGCCCTCAACCCTAGACCATGCAGAACGAATGGCCATCCTCTGGAAGCCAGCTCAACATACAAGCTAAGCAATTCTCTGCCAGGAGACTTCTCCACAGCAGAACTATATAACTACGTCACAATGCAAGCCATACATGTAATTGCAAAAGCTTTGGTGGTTTAAACTTAACTCTGTTCATTTTTTTAAAACCAGTTTGCCTTTTATTTGTGTTAAAAAACGTAAACATATCATTAACTTATTACGAATAACTTATTAGGAAAATATGAATCAAACTGGATTATAAAATTCAGGTACATTGTGGAATGACAACTTCACTTACGTTGATCTTCTCTGCTTGGGCAGCAAAAGACTTGTCAAAATCTTCATGTTTTCTGATCAATGCCTCCACTCCATCAAGGGAATCCCCCAGGTTATCATCAGCAAGAAATGCCTTTGAAGTAACAGTAAATATTTTCATAAGATACATTTGAAGTTGAGGTCCAAAAGACTAATTAATTTGAAAATGAGCATGACGTGGGGTAGTATAAAATACTGCATTCTGCAGGAGTGCAGGTCCTCAATTAGATATCTGTGGGGTAAGAGTAATATGTGAATATACTTATTTGCAGTCATTACTAGCTCTGACTGTGACATGATTGTAATTGAAGAGAAGGACATCCAGATAACTCAACACTGAAAAGCAAACAGGTTTCCAAAAACAAGGGCAACAAAAGGGACAAGAGCATTTTACCCATTGAAGATGTTAGAGCATGGTGGAGTGTCTGTAAGCATTTGACAGGTAATGCCGTAATAAGACATGTTCATACCTCTTGTTTAGTCATGGTAGCATCAGCGTGTTCACAATCTCGATTAAAAAGCTGCAGTTCCATGCACTGCTCAAACTGGACACGTCTCTTCTCCCACAGCTCTAGCAGTTCCATCTTCTCTGTTTCCAGGCTTGTGAGCTAAAAGCAACAGAAAACAAGTCAAAATACTTGAAATAAACACACAACTTAGCACGACATTTTCTCTTTCAAGTATGATTCAGACATTGAGTCTGATATTTACCTTTTCTTTGATCTCATCACTGGCATAATGATTAGAATTGACAAGTTCTTCTCCATCATCAGCAAACTTCTTGAATCCATCCTCTGAAGCATCAATGTAACCCTAAAGCCAGAAATACATCCATGTAAATATCACCTATACTGTAGTTACATTTGGTGGCACACAAAACAAAGACTTCATTTTGCTGGTCTTAAGAGTTCCTTGCATTCCGAGAGAGTATTGACTTATACCTTGTGTTCCTGGTGTCTCTCCAGAAGACTTTCTGCACTTGCAACATCTTTTGCCAGTTCATCACTTTGGATCAAGACTTTCATTTCATTTATAAATGAGATGTGGTCCCTAACAATACATAGAATAAAAATCAGCATGGAATAACATACATGTACGTGTATGCATCTTGAGATGAGAAACAAAGTATGATTAGTTAACAGTTAATGTAAAGAGTTGATTTAAAACAAATCAAAAGATTTTAGGATACAGTGTATATGTACAGGTCTGTCTGTCTGTCTGTCTGTCTGTCTGTATCTAAGTTTGATACATGTATGTAGACTACATGTATGAAGTTTTATGGCTTCTTATGCCAATGTGATTTACGCTAGTTGTACAATGGGGAGGAAAAAACGGCAATCAGTGAAATTATCAGGTGAGCGTTGCTCTGCATTTTACCTGTAATCACTGATGAATCTCTGAAGCCTGTATGAGTCCTCTAGCCTTGTCTTTCTTACTCCAGACTGAAATAAATCAAGAAATACAGTTGGATCAGCACATTAATATTTGGAGTGCAAAGAAAACTAACACAGATGGAAAAGAGATTAACATTAGCCAAGGATACTACAAAACAAAATCAATTTCTTGCTTCTCAACTGAAACATGCAGATATTTAACAATGTATAATTGCTACCTAAAAAGGCAGTAATTATGATAAATCCATATAGCCCACCTTGTCCTTGAGGTTTCCCCATGCCGTGACTATCTCATCTTGCTTTGCAGCAATTTCATCAGCACTGTCTGGATGGGCTTCTTGCAATTGATCTGACTCCTGGCCAAGGGCCGTCACCTGTGAAGATATGGTAAAAAAAAAATGGGGTTAACAAATGCATGTACCTCTTAATACATGCTGGTCTCAAGTCTTTATCTCAAAACTACAAATCAAAGTTAATTACATGTACTCCTAAATATAGATCACATTCATAATTCCAAGTAAGATAGGACACAAATTTCCAATGTCTAAATATTAAAACTGGGTTTTCACAAAGAGAAAATCATTACCTTGTCTTCCACTGCAGCTAAGTCTCTTTCTAATGCTTCATGCTTTCTTAACAGGGCATTGACACTGGCAAGATCCTTTCCATAGTCATCTGAAGACAGCACTTTGTCCTTCTCATTGATCCAGTTCTTGGTTTCATCAGCATCACTGTTCGAAAAAAAAAAAAAGAAAAGAAAAAAGGAATTAGTAATGTTCATGCTCTTTTTCCAATAAGAAAAAATTTAAGTAGTCGAGGCCTTAATGATGATGATGAAGGTGATGACTACAACAACCAAACTGAGTCTTACAGCTTGTCACAAAATGTTACATTTGTAAATGTATTTGCATTGAAATGTATTTGGCCAAATAAATCACAGGAAACAGACTCATAACAGAAGCCTGCAAATCAAGTGGAGAAGTTAAATATTTTTTTTCTAACATTTACATGCAACAAACCTTAACTATGAATGCATTTCAATCCAAAAGGTCACACCTATCTTAAATATTAGTTACACACATGTACAGTACTAACACAGAACTTTTTACCGATAGAAGCTGTGTATTTGCTGAGCTCCTGCAAGTCTCTTTTGGCGTTTTAGTGCCAGCATCTTCAACCTTTCCCATGCTTCATTAACTTCCTACATGAACGAGGAAACAGTTTATTGTTAACAGTAACATTGATGAGTCTGAAACACATCTTTGTCGCCCAAAATAACAAGTCAAAAACTGAAAGCATATTGCACGCCTAGGTGAGGTGTTATACTGACTTCAAGAATTCTAATTCCTTACCGTTTGCTTTGTGCTGATCAGTTCTATATCTGGATGGCCTTCATCACCCAGTTGATGAGCAAGATCATTGATGTATGTGATCCTAGACTCATTGGCCTGGATATCCTTTAAGAAGTCATCAAATTTCTTCTGCAGCACTTCAACATGTTCAAGGTCTCTTCCAACCTCTTCTGAAGTGGCAATTGCTTCCTGAAATGTAACAATCACATTTTAACCTGTCAAGGAATGTCACATCAATACCTACATTTTACATGCAACCTTTGGCATGAACGCCCTAGATATGTGGATGTTTTTGAGCATTACCATCTACCTAACACTGTTTCCTCGAAGTTATAAAAGTTGTTGGAAAAGCCATTTGAACACTTCCACATTATGGTCTTAGAATCAGTGTGAGTGACCACTGACACAGGACATGTATAATTTCTCTAAGTCAAGAAGGAGATCAGCATAATTTGCAGTTTAACTATACAACAAAATCTAGGATTTCTGTTAAAAAGGAAGAAAGACATATCAGTCTTTGGATAGTATAAACCTTTTTTAGCATGTCTTTGCAAACAGGATGTTACCTTCTCCAAAATCCAGGACATGACTTCTTCTGTTTCACGGAGGAAGTGTACTCTTTTCTGAGTGAAAAGAAGCATGCGACCTTTCTCTGCTGACTTAGAAAGCAGTAGCTCCCACAGCTTAATGAGGGAATCAAGCCGCTCCTGTCAGATAAACATTTACATAGTAATGTTAGAAGTATCCATAGAGCAAAATAACATTTCAATGACAAGGAAAATCAAAGTACTCTAAGTCTGCATTGGAGCCTAGTTGCCTTTGGTTGGTGCTTATCTCTGATTTCAGTAGCATAAAATGCCTAGAAGTATTTCTACTTCCACCTAGATAAGATGCCAGTCTATTGCAGTGCTACATGTAGCCCCAGAATTAAATTTGCCAGCATCAATTTTACACTGAGATGAAAAGTGTCCTGCCTATAAACACAACACAGTCATACAGGGCTTACTTGATCCAGCAAACAATGTTGAGCTAGCCATACGTCAACCCACACTGTGCATTCTAAGTCTGTGACAAAATTCATGGTACAGGTGCCACAGTTGTTACACATGGCTTCCAAAAAATACACTCAACAATAACAAAAACAACTTGAAAACATGGAATAGTGATAAAATGACTACTCACTCTGATAAGTTCAGAGGCATAATGAGACTCACTGATCATGCCTTCTCCATTCTCTTGAAGTTCAACAATAGCATTGCTGTGAGCTGAGATCTCTGCTTCAAAAGCCTGATGCTTCTGAAGTTTTCCCTGAAATAATAAAGAGATTACAGATCAACCTGGCTTCAGACTGAACTTTCACAAAACTATGGTAAAAATACTTTTAATAATTTCAGCAAGGTGGTGCAGAGCAACCAGGTTTTCTTTTCAATAGAAATCTTTCGAGGCACAACTAACACATGCATTGGACTATTGGATCATGGAAAAAAGGATGTCTCAAATAAAACATTGCAACTGTGTTTTCCATAAAGAGGTGATTTGTATTCCTATGCATAGTTGGAATTCAGCAGCAAAAACCAAGTTCAATTCTTCAATCACGACATGGAGAGCTGCACAAAGACAAGCTTCCCTTCCGCGTGACCACTTTGTGAAATTAACATGTAATGTTCCTTTCATAACATGCAAGCACACCAGAATAAATTATGTCAATAATAGCTTGCCAGGCATTCAAATGCCACATCGAATAATTTTGAAATCAATAAAATAAAGAGTGATAGCATGATTTAAGACAACAGAAACTACTCCTGTCCTGTAAACAACAATTAAAATCTTCTTCCCAACGTCGTGAGTAATGGAATAACATTCATGGTCAATGATCATACAAGCGTAATTTGTTGGTACTGCAACACTTTGCACTATTCAGAAATAACAAGCCCGGGAAATAGCGATTCGAGGACAAATTTTATTGCGATTTGCTCTTCTTGATGCATCTTGATATTGTGAACACCTACAAGAGACTTTGATTCTATGAATCAATTTCAGACCCACTATGCTGTCTGGTCACGCACGCTTGGATTTACAATGCAAGCTTCTTTGATTCTCAAACGTTTCTAGTTGCCTTAAAAAAAGAATGCTCGTAGATAAACCTAAAAATAACTAGGGGACGAAAATTTTAGCTTCACGGTGTATTCCACATAACTGCAATTTAACCAGACAGATCTAGATTAATTTTGTATTCGGGTTTGCGCGGGGCGTTGTCGAGGGAGAAGTAAGTTTGGTGTTTAACACTATAAAACACTACTTTCCCGATCACAGTTCTCTCGAAACCCTAGAAAAAAGTTACCTGAAGATTAGTTGGATCCTTGTAGCATTCATCGCAAGCGATCTGCAGTTTCTCGTTGATCCACGCTTCGACTTCATCTGCATCACGCTTGAATTGATGGTAGCGTTTCGCATCTTCTAATCGCTGCCGCCGGAGTCGAGTTGCTTCTTTGAACTCCGCATAGCGCCGTAAAACTTGATCACGCCGATTTTGAATGTCTTCAACAGTTTCTAGAATGGCTATTTGACGAGCTTCTACCTCAGCCATTTTGGAAACTTACTGCAAAAGGCAACGCGCCGAAATTGTATTCAAGAATGAAGGAATCGCCCAGTGAAGCGATATGATCACGTGATACAAATATGACAAAAGAATACCGAGTAGTGGGTGGAGGGTATCTCTTGAAAAGAGCTTTCTAGAAAGCATTTTTGTCAAGAAATGATAGAATGAATAATTTTATTTTGTATCCGGAACATGAAGAATTTTTAAAAACGTTTCTGTGAAAGAAAATTTAGCTTTTTTTTCTGGGGAATATGGTCCCAGGATAGATCTTTTGGCTATTTGGTCCAGATTTCCCTCCCTACCCTAGTTATGAAATCTTCAACCAGACAGCCTCGACCTAGTGCTCCCGTGGTCCCGGCAAGATGGCGGCCACACAATTCAAAAACTTCTTGTATGCTTTTTGTGGAAAACGCAAAGTCAGACCTATTTACACAGAAAGACCTTCTACGCAGGGAACGTTCAAGTTCCAGGTAAAGTTATTCTTCTTAGAGAATTCCAATTGACGATATTTAGGGTCGTTTTTATCTGCAACGAAAGCGAAAGGGTGCTTGTACAGCTATCTTTGAAAACGCCATTGAGAGTAATTGCTTCAGATACATGTAAGCTTACGTTTTTTAAAATGCTTCTCAGAAATGCTTCTAGTCATGTAACGTATTGGTTATCTTTCTTTGTTTGACGGATTGAGATGAAAATGTGTAAGGGAGTGTACAGTATTTAAACTTAAATATTAAACAGCAGTGTTATCTAGAAAATCGTAAGAACATCCTGTAAACAAGTGAATTTATGAAAGATCATATAATTGAACTGCGGAGAAACATATAATTAAATAAAGACACGTTTATAGGGTTAACATATACTTATATGTTAACCCTACACAGAGCTGTAGTACTATTAATTAATTAATAGTATACAGAGTTCTGCAGCAAGTATTCATACTGTAGTTCCAGGAATGAGGATATATGTAATCGGACAGTCTGACGTTATTTGCACGGTAGATATCCATACATCATATATCCGCTATCCATTTTATTCATGTATAATTATGTGAAGTGCGTACTTCAGTGTGTTTCCGAGCAAAAGGGACATTAATTGGCTGCATACTGTGCTAGGCTTAAAATATTGCTTGAAG
This sequence comes from Orbicella faveolata, assembly GCF_042242905.1. NCBI lineage: Eukaryota > Metazoa > Cnidaria > Anthozoa > Scleractinia > Merulinidae > Orbicella > Orbicella faveolata. The sequence continues at coordinate 6,862,911 of NW_028301565.1, forward strand.
GAGCTAGCTCTCTCTACTATATGTTGCTCTCTCCACTTTTGAAGCCAGTACATAGCGACACTGACCAGGCTAAATGACTTGGAATAATAACTTACTGTTTGATGTGGAAACTATTCCATATATGGTTTTTGGACCTGCGGTAAATCAAGGCAGTGTCCACACTACACCGGAGAAATGTGAAAATGTAGCTCTATATTTCTACGGTTAGGCCTACCATCCACCTTAATCCGTCATGAAAATGTAGCTTTTCGAAAACGCTCTTCAAGCTGGAGTAATTTGAAAATGCTGGCTTTTCACTTTTATGTGGAGGGAAGACATTTTGAAAATGCAGCTTTTCAAAAAAGGTGGTGTCACAATAACAATTTATTATGTGATTTCCCTGACCAAGTTTTCCTCAAACACAAATCCAAAATGACTGGTGATTGTTGTATTTTTAAATGTCTTTGGCATAGTGCCAACAGAAAAACCTCAGCTTTCAAATTCCTGTGGTGTAGTGTGGATGGAACCTAACAGGTCAGTACTCTTCATACTATGAGGAGGCAATATTGTATACATTGTTTTTTTTTTATGTGTGTGTACTTTTGTTTCACATAGGTTCAGATAGAGGGGTTTGATTATGTGGGTCTTGGAAGTGCTTCTAACAAGAAAGATGCTGAAACTAATGCAGCAAAGGATTTTTGTGGCTTCTTGATCGGAGCTGGAATCATTCCTCCAGACTCATTCCCAGATGATTTATTTGTAAGTTTTTCAATGGTCACTATGTTCATTTAGATAAAGTAAATTACACCAGGGTGCTATTTTAAACAAATATTTTAAGTTAAAACTGTACAAAGAAGTTGGCAATATGTTGTCAAAAAGGTGAAGTACGCAATGATTGCTTTGATACATATACTAAAGAGTAACTAAGTTGCAAAAAAAAAAAAATGATCAGAAAATTTACCTGTCTTTGTAAATATAAGGAAAACCCTTCTGGCAATTAGATGAATTGAAGGGGTGAGTGCAAAACCATGCTAAGTGACGATTTGGGTGAAAAAAAAAAATTTTGCAAAAGGGCTTGAATTTTTGCATGTGGTCTTCAATGTAATAGAAAAACGCGGCCCTGTATTTTTGTCGCTGGTTTTTGCTTCGTTTTCAAGTTATAACGTATGCAAAAATACTTGGCTTTTCCTAGCCATGTCTTTAGGAGTTTATTTGTTGAACAGCAAACAGGCAGACTGTTTATAGTGCATGAAGTCAAAATCAAATCTCACAGCATATATAGAGCGGAAATCTGGGAACAGATTGTTTACATCGGCTATTGTGACGTGAGCACAACACGTGAATCGATCGAGCGGCAAACGAAATACCATCGAACTAAAAAGAGATGTGCCGCATTAGAGCTCTATCAACTAATATCTTAAGCATTGTGTTAAAGTACCTTGTGTGCCTGCCTGGTGGTTGAGAGGCATCATAAAGCCTCGATAAACCCATAAGTCATCAGCACGTTTTAAAGAATCAAAATGTGTTCTGAAACTTCGAAGGTAGCTGATATACCGTAATCGTGTTATCGGCGTTCGAAGTCAGATCGAGCCAGGCAGCAAAGTCCAAGAGCAGTTCTTGCCCAAGAAAAATACCCTCTCGTGAGTTGTGGCCCATTTGCCAAGCGTTGCTAGTGTCAAAGTTTGGAAAGCGAGAACTGGTTTTTGACTTATAAAATTTGTCTTGTATCGACCGCCATGTTTTCCCGCGCACGAGGTTTAAAGAGCCTTCCCGGCATGCATTGCAATCACGTTCTGCTCGCGTTTCTCGAACTGGTAACTAGATTGTTTCGGCTTTTTTCATTTAAAGATAATAATGGCCAACAAGTAGCGATCGATTGTAAGATAGATCTGTGATCCAGGTTGCTTTGATTTTATTTCATATCGGTATGATTTGTAGTGTTTTGAACTTCTGGGATCAGCGGACATGCAGATGTATGGAGACCCATACGTTGCGCAGAAGGGTTAATTTGTTAAACTGTTAGGCGGTGCGTGACATAAAGCTACGATCGCGTTTGTCGAAAAATATGTATTTATCTCGTGATTTTTAGCCATTTAAGACGTTGCTGTATTTGGAAAAGTGCTTATTTGATGTTTATTTGTTCAGTGCAGATAGTCATTGTCCCAGATAACCAAAGTAAGTTCCAGATGTTAACACTATTTTCCGGCCGCCATATTTTACCTATTTAAACCTGAAATCAACATTTTTGAGCTTATACGTTGCGTGAAATTAACATTTTGCTGTTTTCTAAGTGAAATCAACATCCTTGCCGTCACGCGTTACGTGAAATCAACATTTTTACCTATTTAGACCTGAAATCGACATTTTTGGGCTTATACGCTGCGTCAAATCAACATTTTGCTGTTTTCTAAGTGAAATCAACATCCTTGCCGTCAAGCGCTAACGTGAAATCAGCATTTTGACCTATTTAGACCTGAAATCAACATTTTTGAGCTTATACGTTGCGTGAAATCAACATTTTGCTGTTTTCTAAGTGAAATCAACAACCTTCCCGTCACGGGTTAACATGAAATCAACATTTCAACCTTTTTTGACCTGAAATCGACATTTTTGAGCTTTTACGTTGCGTGAAATTGACATTTTGCTGCTCTCTAAGAGAAATCAACATCCTTGCCGTCGCGCGTTAACATGAGTCAACGTTTTAACCACTTTTGACCTGAAATCAATAAATTTGAGCTTATATAAGTTGCGTGAAATTGACATTTTGCTGGTTTCTAAGTAAAATCAAAGTCCTTGCGGTCACGGCGGGCCGATCCTTTGTTATGATAAACCGAGGCGAGACTTCGACTTATAACAAAGGCTTGGCTTGGCTATTATAACAAAGGGTCGGCTCTGTTTATCATAACAAAGGCCCGGCTTCGTTTATTTGAAGACCTCGGCGGGAAAAGGGCGCTAGGTATTTTAATCAAAAGTGAACTTTGTTGAAAACGCTCCAAATTTCCCATACAGTTTTGTTTAGGTATGTTTAACAATGTCCCGTAGTTTTTCCGCTAAGCTTCGCTTCGTTTTCGAGATATTGCGTATGCAGAAAAACCACTCAGTTTTCCTAGCGGCGTCTTTATAAACGAAGCAAAAACCAGCGACAAAAATACAGGACCACGTTTTTCTATTACATTGAAGACCGCATGCAAAAATTCAAGCCCTTTCGCGAAAATTTTTTTTTTCACCCAAATCGTCACTTAGCATGGTTTTGCACTCACCCCTTCAATTAGAAGTAATAGTTGTAATGATGGCATTCTTCTGAGTCTTGATGTGCTGATAAAATACTGATTCAAACTGTTATAGGATAGTACTGAGTAAAAAATGTTCTAGATTTTGTCCATGATAATTATGTTAGTGACTCATCTATATGTCTGGGAAACAGGGAGAAGGACCAACAGCTCCAGCATCAGCCATGCCAGCTCAGCAACAGCAGCAACAGCTTCCATCATCAGTAGCACCAGCTCCTCATACTCAATTGACACCAAATCAAAACCAACAGCAGGGACCATCCCAGGGTAATCCCTTCCCTACACAACCACCACCTCTTATGATCCAACAGGGTATGTGATAAATACATGAACACTTACAGTTTAAATTGTTTCGTAACGAAAAAAAAGTTTTGAGCTCAGCACTGAAAAAGTTTACAAAAGTAATCAGAGTCTTCTTTTTATTGGTAAAGGCTAGAGAGATATGTATATACACCTTTACTTTTGCTATTTGTTTTGCTAATACCAACTATAGTTCATGATGCTAATGTCAGTAATTCAGGATACTAGCGCAAGTTTTTAGAGGAGGAGGCACAGTGACCTCATGGTTAATGCACTGGCCTCCAGATCGAGTGGCCCAGGTTTGAGCTCTGGCTTGGGACATTGTGTCGTGTTCTTGGGTAAGATACTCTTGCAGTGCCTCTCTCCACCCAGGTGTATAAATGGCTACCAGCAAATTTGATGTTGGGGCTAACCCTGTGATGGACTAGCATCCCATCCCAGGGGAGTAGAAATACTCCTAGTCGTTTCATACTACAGAAACTGGAGATAAGTGCCGCCTGATGGGCCGCTTGACTCATATGCAGACTTAACCTACCTAACCTGCATGCAAGCCAAGTGGCCCATTAGGCTGATGGTTATCTCTGGTTTCAGTAGCATGAAACAACTAAGAGTCTTCATACTCCCCCCTGGACAGGATATTGATGCCAACTAGTCCATTGTAGGGCTACCCCTTGTATTAAATTTGGCGGTGCTCATTTGTACACCTGGGTGGAGAGAGGAGGTTTGCAAAGTATGGTTTGCAAATATAAATGAAGTTGTTACATGACCTGTGTATGTAAAATTAATATTGTTTACTGGTGGTTCAGGACCTGGTGGTAACCAAATGGATGGCTGGAGTGGAGCTGGTCAGAGAGATTACCACTATAGTCTGTACAATAAACGCAAGTTTGAAGAGGTACATGGTATAAACTTGGATAATATTAAGTTGCAAATAATTTATTATTCTATGCTTTCAAATTAAAGTGTTACTGTCACCTTTTATTGTACACTGTTACACTGTTTCAGTTTGTTATCTAATTATTTATTTCTTCTCCAAGATCTTTTAGCAAATTTTGATCTCTTTTACCACATATTATCTTCTGATGCATTATTTATATCTCAGGCTGAAGATGTAGATCTGAATGCCCATCTCCATGGAAACTGGACATTAGTAAATGCCAAGTCTCGGCTACACCAATATCTGCAACAGAACAGGCTTCCTGCTGATTTTAAGTACTCAGCAGGTGGTCCAGATCACAACAGGTAAGTGTCTATTGGCTGTTGCTATGGCTGAACCCCTTTTAAGTGGCCACCCTCATGGAAATGGGAGGTGGCCACTAAACAGGTGGATGCTTATACAGGTTCCACGCTATTAGTAAACAGTAGGGTGCATTACAGACTTCACTAGATTTTGTTTGAAGCATATCTTTATTAGACCCCTTTGTGACGAAGTCCCTGGTATGACAAACATTATTTTTGGCATGGCCGAGTTACTAACAGAAGAATGTATAGAACAGATTCCCAGGTTAACAAACCCCTGTTATAAGGGCCACATTTTCCAACCCTTTTTCACTTTGTTGTATTGAGGTTTCCACGAAGTTGTCACAGGGCTTACTCTGTTCCTTTTTTTTTTTTTAACTGTTAAAAAGACTAAAATGTTACAAAAACAATGAAAACTAAAAGTTGCGTAAGTTTAATTTGCACATTTAAAACATTTTTATTCAGTATGGGCCATGGCCAAAACATTTCCATCACATGCATGTAGCTGAACATGAACTCTGTCAGTGTTGAAATCCAATAACGGTGTTTCAGGAAAAATCAAATGTTTCTTTTGGTTGTGAAACAAAGCAATTTATCATAATGATGGTACAATAGTACTTGTGTAAGACTTCTGATACTCACATATTTAAGATATTGGCAGCTTATACCTTGTTGCTCTCTTGTAGACACTTTGTTGCTGAGCTGTCCATATTTGTGAAGTCTCACAGACGAAGTAAGTATTTAGAATTTTTGCTGAGCTTATTCAAAGGGTGTTGCTATTTTAAAGTGAAAATCCCCTATCAAATTGGGAGACATATTGGAAAGTGAGAGAGATGATATGGCTATTGGCAAGGTTCAAAATGGATAACAATGCATATGGAATAACTTGAAAGAATGAGATTTAAGGGCCCATTAACCGATTTATGCACGCACTCGCGCACGTTGCTAAGGAGGTGAAATTTCACTTCTGGTTACTTGCGTCAGCCTGAGCGCGGAAAATAAAAACAACTCGATAACTTGCAAATTTGCTCATATTTTAGATGTTTTTCTTTGTGTTTCACAAAATGCAAAGTAAAAAAAGTACAAGCAAAGATAAAATAAGAAAAAGACAGAAAAACAAGAGCAATGGAAAGAGAAAAACTAACTCCGTGTGGCTTTGTTTGATCTTACCAAAGTGGGCTGGTAGTGTAAATTGCCCACACGCTGATGGGGTGACTTCCAATATATATCGGGCGCACTTCCAGTTTCTTTAAATGCTAAAGGAAACGTGGTTTGTCATTAAATCCAACCTTTTTAGACGGATTTCGATTAAAGCCAACGTTGGAAAGATAGCTATGCATTCCTTGTTCAAAATCATGCTTTTTTCAGAAAATTACGAATTTTTTGATATTTTGAAATTCTCTCAAGGTATGACCTTTTGAAAATGAAACAAAATCTATGCATAGTGTAATGAGGATTTAAATTAAAATATTAAATCAGTGAAAAAAATCCCGATAAAGTAATTTGCCTGGGAGCCTTTGCGTTTTTTCAGTATTAGTCAAATGACCATGGGCGTGGCCTGATGATGTCATCACTAGTGTTACTGATCATGAAAAAGTTAAAGCACATGAAATAACTCTGAACTAACTGAAAAACATAGGCACGCAAGGCGTGCAAGAGATATTTTTTGTGTGTGAAGTGTCGGAGATAGAAGCATTCATGGTACAGTGATGATTTAGTTAATTTGACAAGTTTTTATGGCTGCGATGTTACATCGGTCGTGGTAAGATAGCTAAATGGTAAGCCATAAAATGTTTGACTAAACAAACTACAGTGATCTGACACGTCTCCAGATTAATGTAGATGCCATCTTATATTCTAACAGGAAATTTGATTCATTCTTTGATACAACCCGCACTGTGATTGGTGTGACACGCGCACATGCATAACTCCCTCACTCACCAATCACATAACCCTTCCAACCCCCAAGAGGAATTTTTGCTCAAAAATACTCAAGTTAATTTAGAGACTTTCTCGCATTTTATACGAGTCGTAAGTTTACCTTATTACACAACACAACACAACATAACACAACACAACTTCACTGAAAATAGAAAGAAAGAGAAAAAAAAACCTCTGACACGTTAAGTCTGATTTAATTAAATTGCACTTTAACTTGGTGCCGCGCAGTCTTCAAAGAACATTTAAACAGTTTTCATACTTTTTACCTTTAAAAATATGGGACTGAAATGAATGCCATCAAATAAAACTATTAAACTGCTACTGCAGAGACGTAAAAACCGTCCAGAAATGAAAGCTTCTTTTTTGTTTAATATCCTGGAAACAATAGCCGATAACTTGTCAGCTCTAATTGAATTTACTCCCATATAAAAAACAAAAGTGTTAAGTTACCATTTGTTACTAAAGACAGCAAACATCTCGTGGGAAAGAGTGGTAATGATTCGTCCACTCTAATTGAATTTACTCCCTTGTGAAAAACAAGAGTGTCAAATTACACTTTGTATCTAAAAAACAAAAATATCTCTTTATATTTGCGTGCAACGAGAACAAAACAATCGTTTCCCGCACTTACTATTGTAAACGTTAGGAATGTTCCAAATCTAAAGTCTCATCTCCTCTAAAACATGTCCTAAGAACTAGACGCGACGATTCGTGACCTCTAATTGAATTTACTCCTTGTGAAAACAAAAGTATCAAGTTACCTTTGTAACTGAAAATAGAAATATCTTGTTGCATTTGCATACTACTAACTCACAAACTGTTTCAAACCTCAAGGTTCATCTCGTTCATTTAACTAAAATCCCCAGCCTAACCCACAGAAAATGTCGAAGTAAACCCAATATATGAATACTTCCTCCTCTTTTATAGAGGAATAAATATGGCCATTCTGAACTCTGTCGGGATCAAATCTCACATACCATTTCCCTTTACAACAAGAAATTTGATTGGCTGTTTATAGTAGATCCAATCTGATTGGTGTGACATACATACATCTCTCACTCACTCACTCACTCACTCACTCACGCATCCATTGACCCGTCCATAACATACCCGACATGCCGACTAAGAGGTATTTTTTTTGCAAAAAAATAACTCAATGATGAGGTCATATGAGAATAAATTTTCCTTAGCAACGGCTCGAAAAGATCGGTTAATGGACCCTTAAGGTTAAAAGTCAGGCGCCCTCATAGCTGTTCAGACCCTGTGTTGTCATTTAAACTTTAGCTTTGATAATACCTTCTATCATAAGCAGAACTTAAATAAGCCATGCTAACTTGTACTAATCTACGCGGTTCTGAGACCTGGAGAGTGACAAGATCCATATCAAACAAGCTGCAAACCTTCACTAATCAATGTCTAAGAAAGATCTAAAGATATACTGGCCAGAGAAAATCAGCAACAGGGAATTTTGGACAAGAACAGAGCAAGAATGTATTCCAGCAGAGATCGTCAGTTACAAATGGAATTGGATTAGCCACACATTGTGGAAACCAAAGTCTGATACAACCAGACAGGCCCTTGAATGGAATCTGCAGGGTAAAAGGAAGGTAGGAAGACCAGTGAAAACCTGGAGGAGGTCAGTGGAAGAGGAGCTCAAAGAAGCCAACATCACCTGGACTACGGCAAAAAGAACAGCCGCGAACAGAGTCCACTGGCGCAGCATTGTAACCGCCCTTTGCTTCACCAGGAATGTAATGGCCTAACTACTAACTTAAGAACAGTATCATGTGCACCAAAACGTTTGTTGATATTTTGTTAATCAATTATTGTTTCTTTTGTAGCCATCAGTGCTCGTGAACATGCTTCGACAAAGAAACAAGCTGCCCAAAACACTTCACTAAGTCTTGTTCGACAGTTATTTCATATGGGAGTCTTAGAAGCCGCTGAGCCAGGCCAACTTCAACCAAAGAGAAAGAAAGTTGATGAGGTAAATACTAAATAAACCCTTTGTAGTGTGTGAAGTGGCCAATGTCAAGGACAAGTAGGTTCTTTTAACTTTATGACATCTCTGAAGTGTGCTTTTAAATAATAATTTTAGGAGAGGGTGCTTAGAACTCCTAAAAGAATAGGTTTTGACAAAATTCTTTTGCTGTCCAGATTGAACCATATGATGTTGGAATCAGTCCTGAGATGGAACAGCAAGTTGGTAATCTACTTCAAAGTCTTGAAATTCAACCAGTCCCTCAGGTGAAGTGCTGTTACAGTACATCTAAATTAAAATCGAGAAATTTTACATTTTTCTTTTCTCACAAGTCATACAACTGAGAATGAAGGTTACAGGTTATGTGTGCGCAACTTTGGTACATGTAGCTTTGCCTATTTTATGCCTATTTTCTAGCAAACCTTGTGTTGAGATTGTTTTTATAAGCATCCACAGTACTGTGTACAAGACTTGAGATGGAAAAATACCCAGGGGGCTTGGGGAACACTGCTTCAAGCTTGTGATTAACATGCTCTTGCTGACTTTTGCATGCCATAATCTCATAGCACTGGTCAGTAAATCCATAGAAATGCATAGTTAAGTCTAAAAACAATAAATGGCAGAGTTGGGCTTACTGTAATTACATAGGGTAACTGGGAGTGTTTACTCTCTAGTTTTCTTCATAGAAAGAGTTCACTCCATTTGCAATAATTATGCAAGTACCAGGCATTCTTGACATACTGGTTTTCAATTTGTGCGAGATTGTTTGGTCTAATAACAAAGGTGCTAGGAGTGTGCACTTTCTAAAAGCTTATTTCATAGAGAGAGTTCACTCCTGTCAGAATATTAAAGATTACCTTGGTACAGTAGTGTCCAATTTGTGCAATGTTGTCCTGTCGATCACTAAAGGATGTTGAGGAGTGTATATTCTCTAATACATTTCTCTCCATCTACAGTATACGTACAGCGTAAAAGACAACCTTGACACAGTTCAGTTCAAATGTGCAAGATTGTTGGGTCATTCTCTCCATATATGAGCTTTAAGAGAGGTAAGACTGCATCCTGAAAGTGACAAAAGAGTTTGTTTCCCATGATCATCGCAGTACAGCTGGTGGGCAGAAAATGGAAGAATATCAGTAGTTGTTTCAATTCTCCAGAGTATAATGTTGATGGAGAAAGGAAATGAAAATTTTAGCATTGAATTTGCAATCTCCTTATCTGCCACAGTTGTACTGTCAGATTCAGGACAGTGTCAGATACAACTGAATTAAATAGTAATTATAGCATTTTTGCTTGCTGTAGGTGCAAGCCAAAATACTGCAAGATTTCGACTGTGTTTACTTTTGAACACTAAATTAAGACATGTTCATTTACAAAACCAGCTGCATAATGCGTATCTTAGGGCTTCATCTTTGTCATGGTTACAGTGAGAAGCCTTTGGGTGCACATTGTGCAAATGATGTAAATACTGACAGCTGTATCTGACACTGTTCTTGTCTTGAACAGGGGTGTTGTAAAAAATGTCTGCTTCAAGGGTGTAGTCTTGTCTCTTCATTATAGCTTGTGTCTGAGGAGAATGATCCCATGAGAGAAGTGCAGTGTATTTTGGTTAGCTAAGGTAAAGTTACTTATCCATCTTTGTTTTGAAGCAATTTAACGTTTTAATTGGTGTTAGCCAAGGTAAAGTTATTTAACTATCTTTAAGCTGAATCAGTGTATGTGTCAGTGAAGAGAGAGACCTTCAAAGAGTAATTTGAAAGTGAGAAAAATAGTTATAAGTTACAGGATGTGGTATGCAGCAAATTAATTTGTTGTTACTCTGATTATCAGTTGAGTAAGGCATGACGAAGGTTTGGTGACCAGGTTTTAATGTTCAATTTGTGTTGTTGTCACGGGCAACTGGCTCTGTTTCCAGTGGCAACTAGTCAGCCTTTGGCATCACTGGCAGCAAAGTGCGTGAAATTGCAGGTGACGATATTGTTACCGGTACCATTGAAAATGAGGAAAGTTGCCTGTGACAACACTGTAATTGTAAGTCGAAAACTTCTTCACCAAAGCTCCATTGCACCTTACTTTTAAAATTGATAATTGTAGTAAGTGGTCATCAGAGTAGATGTCAAGAATCAAGTATCAAATAATCTATTCAAATCTGGCTGTAGTAAAGGTTTTCACCACCAGAAGATTTGGCACATAATCTGTGGTTCTTATGGCCCTACACACTGAAATTGATACGTGTGTAACTAAACTAAATTAATGTAAGAAGCACAATTCGAGGCTGCTAAGGAGAGATGACCAATGAGGTGAGGTTTTCAAAGGTAAGGTGTAACTAAGTAGGTAAGTATATAGCAGTAAGTGAAGTGTTAATTGCTGCACCTGCAAAATACTAAAGAAGGCGCCTTTAGCCAAACTTAATCTTAATGTATTTTGTCCAAAACCTGGCCAAACTTAGTCTCCCATGCAGATGCTCTTAGGGCTTGCCACACAGGGAGGCTACACCAAACCTAGATAAGGCAAATTGTATAGTCTGGATCCAAACAATCTTTCACTTGTAAAGCACTGATCTTCAGTGCTGCTTCATTTCTAATGACGTCTTATATCCAGAGTTGCTTGACCCTTCCCTTTGAGAGAACTTTAAAAGGTAGTTATCAGTGCCCTTGTCTTTAGGCATATGGCTCTGGAACTATTATCCTAGTTAGGAACCTAGTGTAGCCAGATCTGAATAAATTCACACATGGAATATTGAAAGATTCACTGTTCTACTGTATGGCTTGGGACTAAACCATTCAAATTTCCTTGCATTGCTTTAGCCTCAAGACCAAACCCAAGCTGTATCCCTTGTCCTTCCCCCTGGAATTGTCAAATTTCAAGATGCAGAGCATGAAGCAGGCTCTGGTATAGTAGAGTGGACTGCACCAAATATGAACTGGAATCCATGGATAAACCAGCCAATGATTATTGAGGGAGCTGAGGAGTACCAAGTGAGTGTCACTTAAAAGTCAAGTCAACATCTAAGGATGTTTGCACCTATTGTTTCAGCATGTTGTTACTGTGCAACCACATAACTCATGCAGCAATGTCATGCCGCATTTTTTATGCTTTGAGTGCTTGCTAAGGAAGAAAATAAAATAAACAAGTTGAAGGGTTTGCACTGGCTGCACTATCTTCAGTTTACTCTTTTAAATGGTTGGTGACCCTTCTTTTCTTTATTGATCACTTCCATTACTGATTGTCTCCATTTTGGCAAAAACAAAAAGAATCTAAACATAAGTAGAAAATCTGAACACAATAAAAATCAGAAAAAATCTGAGCATGGTATGTTGTCACATGTAATTGAATTTTTCTTCTTGTTCAGGTGCACATGACATACAACTATCTTTCTGTACTTAAGTGGAAGAATGATATAAGTTGGAAAATATATTGCTAAATAGTATGGCTAAATAGTTAACACATCCAACCGTATGAAGAGATCTTCATTCTACTTAGTTTGGCTAGAAATATTTCACCAGTGAGGGACATTTATCGGGACAGGGGTGCTCACTAGAATTAGTTGGCATTTACTACCAAAAACACCTTTAAATTAGGATTTTGTTTGTGTGTGTAGCGGGGGGGGGGGAGAAGGCATAGAGAATGCTAAACTAGTTCACTGTGGTGTTGGGATTGGTTTTACAAGGTAGTATGTCTTCTTGTGATCTAGGAACCTATTCCAACAAGTCAGGATTACCTGAATGAGTACAGAGAGAAGCATCAAAATGTGGATATGTACCAGCACATGTTGGAGCAGCGAAGTCAACTGCCAGTATTTCAGTACAAGGCAACACTGATTGAAGCCATCAAGAAGAACAGAGTGGTGGTTGTTAAGGGTGCAACTGGCTGCGGAAAAACAACACAGGTATAAAAGGGTTATTACCAGGGCTGCATATGATTGATACTCTGCATACAATTGACACTCTGGATTAGGAATATTACTGGCAATACTAGACTTCCACAACTATAATGATGAAGAATTTCTTAGGAACAGAGAGACAGAGAGAAGTCAGCGCTGAGGGTTTGTTGTCACACGCCATTTTTATCAAAAGAAAACTGAAAGGCAGATAACCGGGTTACAAGTACTTAGAAAGTCTTGAATTCTTGATGAAAAAAAGATTCAAAGGAGACATTGTTTTATTGTATTGTTCCTCTCTCTTGGTCTGAGGTGATGATGACACGCTATAGAAAATTCCTCCAAACACCATGTTCTCTAGCCTAACGAAATGATTTAAGTGTATACCACATTAACTTCATAACTTAATAACATCAATATTGCATCATGCCATTTCAGGTTCCCCAGTATATTTTGGATGATTATCTTGAGACAGGCTATGGTGCTGAATGCTGCATAGCAGTCACCCAGGTCAGTGATGACTAACTAACTTTGAACATACATGCATGCACTTTGTTCCTATATCCAGCATTCAAAACAAGTCACAGTTTTCGTTTAGAAGCCAGACAAGCAGCAAAATTCCACAAGTTTACCACAAGAAAAAGCTACCCAATAGTCTTCATATGAATTATCAGATGCGAGGGAATTCAAGAGAAGAGAACTACCAGAGAACTATCATTGGAATGATCTTGTAGAGTTATTAAAAGTTGCATAATGTTATTATACTTCTATTGTAGAACTACACTAATGAACACATGATTCACAAGCTGTCTGTGCCAAAGAAGTCAAGTATATAATTATCTAAGAAATGTACTGTCTGTTGCTCAACATTTCTGATAGTTTTTGAGCAATGTTGGAATAAGCCTTTACCATGAATTCCAAAACTGCTAGAACCATCCATGTAATCCCATTTAACATGAAAACAAGTTGGTTTTGTGAATTTGTCAAACAGCCCAGGCGTATCAGTGCTGTGAGTGTAGCAGAAAGAGTGGCAGCTGAAAGAGCTGAGATACTAGGCAGCAGTGTTGGTTACTCAGTCAGGTTTGACACTGTTCTACCAAGAAGCCATGCCTCCATGTTGTTCTGTACAGTGGGTAAGCTTGTATTATTATATCTTTCATCTTTTAGGCCTACAGTATAAAAATATTTTAATTATTAGTTTTTCATTGGCTTGAATTTGTTTAATAAGAAAATGCCATCATCACCTTGTTAATGTGCACTTTCACTACTGAGTTACAGTATCTCAACCAGAAGCCATCAGTGGCTTCAAGTATCATTGTCCTTCTTCACACAGTCACAAGGAAGAGACGCAGACATAACAAGATTGCATACATTTTAATGTTCATTTACAGTAATTACCTGCCAAAAACAGCCAAGTGTTGACCGTTTGCTGTTTTTTCACTATTGTCTTACAGGGGTTCTTCTCAGGAAACTTGAAAATGGTCTTCATGGCATTTCTCATGTTGTTGTGGATGAGATTCATGAGCGTGATATAAATGTAAGTTTTAAAAGATGGCACAGGACAATATCTTGTGACTCATTTAGCGGTAGTTGTTCAGTAAAATATATATTGGCAACCTCAAGATGGTTGTCATTCGGTACAGCATTTAGGAGTAACATCTGAACACAAAAAATTCAGTAAAAATACCTTACAAACTGGCGGCTGGGCAACCTTCACACTTCACATCATTACAACTTACATTATTCATCTGAATGTTAAGTGTGCGGTAATGTGTACATTAGACCATATTTATGTGTTGTCGGATTCAGCACTTGTGTCTGTGCAGCTGGGTCAGAGGTTGATTTTACATGATTTATTTACATACTAAAAGATCACCTTCTTTACTACAGACTGACTTTGTTCTGGTGATCTTACGCGACATGATTCAAGCTTACCCAAACTTGCGAGTTGTTCTTATGTCGGCCACCATTGACACCCAGATGTTTACAGAATACTTTGGTAACTGCCCCATTGTGGAAATAGAAGGAAGGTCATTTCCTGTTCAAGGTATTATATCTCTTCTATAATGTCACAGTTATTTTTCTCAGTAGGAATGAGAAGCTGTTGTGAGCTGTTTCTACACCCAACTGATGCTAAAACAGGCATATGTAGTTTTAACTCATTGTCTGTCATATTACAGAGGCGAGTAGAGTGATTAAAATTGTTAAGGTACCCATGCTGTACGGCTGTGTTTTGATAAACTGATTTAATCGCAGGGGATTTTTTTTCTCTTCTACTTGCATAGAATATTACTTAGAAGATGTGATCCAGATGTTGAATTTTGTTCCACCCCTTCCTGAGAAAAAGAAAAAGAAAGAGGACATTGATGATGATGAAGAGGTGAGATTAACATGCTGAAAACCAGCAATGTAATTTGATATGTCCCCTCGAGTTTGTCGCTTAGAACGTATCACTAGTCTGCAGATGTTCATAGAACGAATTATACATTGGATTTGCGTGAATTGTTCTTGCTTTGTCTGCACAGGCGTTTCATTATAGCGAGTGTAGTTTGATTTGTTTCTGCAAGCTTCTTTAAAAAAACGCATCACTTGTCTTCGTACATTTATAGAACGAGGTACATACATTGCATGGGTTCTTGTTTTGTTTGCATGCGTAGTTTTCTTTTGTCTGCACACGAGTTTCGCTAAAACGTATCATTAGTCGAGTTGACTCAAATCTTCAAGAAGTTTTTGAAGAACGGCTTGTGTTATTGGTGGCGACTCGACGACATTTCAACCCCCTCCCCCGCCCCACAATTCTTTAACGCGGTATGACCATTCACGATTAGAATTCCGGTGATTCATTGTAGTCAGACTTTCTGGAGGGTATGTCAACTTCTGTTGAGGGTAGCTTCATGAATTTCACGACATGGCTTTTGCCAAGACGACTCGTCGATAGATAGTGATTGGAGATGACTCAACTCACTTTGAGATATTGGTCATGGATGAATTCAATTCAGGCAGCTACATGTAGTGCTCTGCTTAATTTTTTTTCTTTCTGTATAAATAATTTCAATATTATTTTTAGGACAAAAAAATAAGGTTGTTTTTGTCACACACAACCCAATACAGCACGTTTTTCTGGTTTTCCTTAGGAGAACTGTAACTTAATATGCAGTGATGACTACTCGTTCCAAACAAAGAATGCTCTGGCACAACTGAGTGAAAAAGAAATGTCTTTTGAGCTTGTTGAGGTAATTGTGTTTGTACAATGAATAGAAATAGTTCTGTGTGTTGACAATGCGGTTTTAATTCCTTGCCTAGTAGATTTGTAGTTGAAGAGTACATATACAACCAGAGTATTGCTTTTAGACGTTGCTCCATCAAATCTCCATTGGTTGCCATCTGGTTGTTTGCAGATTCTTCGGGGTAGTGCATCATGCTTAATTGACAGTTAAGACGTAATCCGATAGAAAATCGAGCAATTTCAGGTTCAAGTGGACAAAAATCTGGTACTAGAATAATGTTAAGTATTTTACAGTCATTTTTAAACAAATAATTGCCAGAAATAACACCGAAAACAATTTCCTATGGAAACAAGAGAAAATAAATTTCAAAGTTCGGAGAACTTGTGTAAACACGGGCAAAATTTCATCATCAGTTTCATTTCACCAGTACTTTCAAGTGTTTCATACGAAGTTCAACATTCGTTTTCGACGTTTGATGTTGCTAGAAATGATTTTTTTAGCAGATATTTAAAACAGTCGTACAGAAGTTTCCAATACGATGTATATAATCTTGGTACTAGGTTTTGTCAACTTGTCACTCAAACTTCTGGTGGATTCCGTCTTAATGTTTCTCTCCACTTTTTCCGCGTTAAAGGAAACAGAAGACGTCTCCACACAGGCTAACATCTCAAGAAACACGCTGATACCGTATATAAAATAGTTTAAAAAGTTTGCGGTGAAACTTCACAGTAAGGCTAGAGGGAAAACGTGGTAGATCTGTTAGTTATACCTCCTATAAAGAGGGAACTCGACAATGTGGATCTGAAGTAAATTGTGTTTCGATACTGTTATTGAACATGCAGGCTCTACTGAACTACATGTCTGGCCTGAACATCCCTGGAGCTGTGCTCATTTTTCTTCCTGGATGGAATTTAATATTTGCATTGCACAAGCACCTGAAGATGCATCCACAATTTGGTAAGACCAAGAGTGATCCACGTCTTATTCCTCCTTAATAGACTGTCAGATAGTAGGGTGTTGAGAAGAAAGAAAATCACCAGCAGGTCATATATTGTTTACTAAAAAGTTCTAAATGCATTCGTTACAGTTTTAAAAAATATAGGTTTTTTTCCGCCAAAGAAAAGTCGATTTTTTTCCACAAAATAAGTTTTGCTATTTCTTCTGCAGGTATAAAGCATTTTTGGATTTGACTTTCATCACATCCAGGGGGGAAATAAAGTAATTTTTGTCTGTTTATGTTACAAAAGTGTTGTCTAAGAGAAACGTTTAACAATACCTGACACATTTTGCACATTCCACTATAGCTGACAGAATATCAGTTTAGTGAGAGAAGGACTTATCTTCGACCACAATGGGTACTAGAAGCCTTGTTTCCCTTCTGATGTTGTAATTTCTCCGTCCTTTCAGGTATCAGTAGTAAGTATCGTCTACTTCCTCTGCATTCACAAATCCCAAGAGAAGATCAGCGGAGAGTGTTTGAGCCTGTACCAGAAGGAGTTACAAAGGTAATTATCAGATGCAAAGTCTGGGAAGCGGATCCGCTTTTCATGCAGGATTATGGCACTAGTGGTAGGCGTGGTGGCTTAATGGTTCCAGTGATCAAGCGAGTCAGGTTTGAGCACTGGCAGGGGTTCATTGTGTTGTGTTCTTGTGTGAGAAACTCGACTCTCGCAGTGGCTCTCGCCATCCACAGGTATAAATTGTCAGGGGAACCTGATAGTGTGCTGGAGGTGGGGGTTGGTGGTGGCCTGCTTTGGACTAGCATCTCATCCAGTAGCAATACCCCAGGTCGCTTCATGCAATTGAAGCTGGGATGATAAGCTCTGGTAGTGTGGGACATTTAAGTCTGGCGTTAGCTAACTAATGAAGTTTGTTGCGGTGTCTTTCAGATCATTCTTTCCACCAACATTGCTGAGACAAGCATCACCATTGATGATGTTGTATTTGTCATTGATTCCTGCAAGTAAGTCGCTAGTTTAGCATGGTTAGCTAATTAAACTGACTTAAATGTCCATAATTTAGAAACAGCAAGCAACGTTTATTCGCCACAGAAATTAAAAATGTTGTTCTCGTCTCGTAGTTAGTAAGCAACTGTCCGAACAGCGATGAAATAAAAACCTTCGAGTGCTCGTCAGGCTGATGTTTGACTGGATTTTTGAAATCGGTAACTTTACTTGCACTCCAACGGAGATTCGCGGTGACCGGCACTTGCTTCTCTGAGTACGTGGTGTTAATGGGCAATCCCAAAGGGAAGCTTAACAGAAATGCCATCTAACTACCATTATTGAACCCATAATGCGGATGGTTTAAAATAGAAAAATGTCATTGGAGCAAATAACAAGCGTAATTTTAGTTTTCCTTCTGGAGGGCGTCGTCTGAATCTGATATACCGTCTCTCGTCTGTCATTTGTCTTCCGTCGCCCATCATTTATCATCTTTCAACCTTTAGTAAAACCATTTTACTTCTTGTAGCAACGGCACTGACAATGTGACACTAATGGAGTTTTTTCGTTGTTTTCGTTGTCAGAGCTAAAGTGAAGTTATTCACATCACACAACAACATGACAAATTACGCCACTGTCTGGGCGTCCAGGACTAACATGGAACAGAGGCGTGGTCGCGCGGGCAGAGTAAGGCCTGGGTTTGCTTTTCACCTGTGCAGTAGAACGCGTGCTTCAAGGTTAGTTGGCCGGAAACTGGGGATAAGGAAGTAAAGAGTGACTACTTTGTTGATAATTCCTGCCTTCTTTGTACTTTGTTATGACAAATTCAATCTGATTACCGAAGGAAAGATGTCGAGGAAAATTATACAAAATTTTAGAAACACAGTGGTATTCTTTGTTGTTCTGCGTAAGCACAGATCACCGCCACCTTTTACACCTAGATGGTCACACTAATTGCGATTTTGCAATCCAGTTTTAAGTCTTCTATTTTATTTCGATTTGCCTATTGCTATTTTCAAGTAGTTTGGTGTTTGGCCGTTTGGCTATCCTTTCTGAAGTATTCAGTCTCTTTTGAGGTTTTGTGACGAGTATTTGTAGGTAACGAAACCAGAATGCCTTTAAGAAACACTAGGAAAGACAACTGGAAACACCTTCGTAATCAGTTTTTATTTGCCACAGACTTGCTGAGCACGCCACACCTGAGATCCTGCGTACACCTCTTCATGAATTAGCTCTGACCATCAAGCTTCTCAAACTTGGAGACATTGGAGAGTTCTTGAACAAAGCCATTGAACCTCCTCCTCTGGATGCTGTAGCAGAATCAGTTGCGCTCTTGAAAGGTAAGGAGGAACCTTTCTTGTTGGTAATAAACACTTTTCGATAGGCGAGGTATAGTCTGTCCACAGACGTTTCTTTGTCTTTTACTGCGGAGCGCGAGAGAAGCAGGCGAAAACAAAATTTCTCCCCAGCCCCACTCCCTTGAGTTTTAGCGCGTTAATCCAACGCGCTGTGTGAATATCTCCCTGAGCGTGCGATCTCGACGAACTCAAGACAAAATAGACGGTCTGTGGACAGATCACGCGAGGTAAAAACTTAGCTTATTGTCTTGTAGTTAATGAGATGTTGATAAATATGCTATGCTGCCCATTACAGAAGCTACGGTTCGGATGACGCATGTTGACAAAAAATAAAATTGTCTTTCGCAATCCGTCTCAATCTTCACCAATCCTAACCATCCTTGTTCCACTGTAGTTTATTATTACCTATGAAGTGTTTTTCTTTCTTAGTAAATTGTAATTTTATTGGGGGAGGGGGGGGGGGTTATATGAAGGCAATTTTGAAAGTTTTTTTTAAAAAAATGACTTTAAATTTCGCTTTCCTTGGTCCATAGATATGGAAGCTTTGGATAGAAACTTAAACCTGACACCCCTTGGCTATCTATTGGCCAAGTTACCTATTGAACCACGACTTGGCAAGATGATCATTCTGGGATGTATATTTTAGTGAGTATAAATTTGAATGGTGCTTCAAGTGTTCATGTGCCACACTTTCTTTTGCTTATTTACATAACAGTTTTCCCCAAATAGTAGTTTTCACTTGCCGTAAGTATTAAGTATCTAAGCATTTTGAGTTTGTTTTGCATTCCACGTTTCAGATGAATTCTTGTGCTGGGGCTCATAATTGTGTCGCTAATAAAAACCAGGCTTTGCTTGTATCTTGATGTATTTTTCGTTATTCACCCCTCAGCTGTGGTGACGCCATGTGTACTATAGCTGCAAGCACCAGTTTCCCTGAACCGTTTGAAACACCATCTGACCGCAGGAGACTGGGCTGGGTACACAAACAGTTTGCTGGCTCGCGTCACAGTGACCACATTGCGTTACTCAGTGCGTACCAGGCTTGGGAAGATGCCAGGTAAGCTGAAGAAATTGTATTCAAAAACATTTACCAATAAGCTCATGTTGTACAGTGGAACAGACGTTCAAAGAATTTGCCATTTCTGCACGGCCCGCGGAGAAGATGGACATTGCGCCCTCTAAAGTGGAAGTGCCTCATTGCATGTCTGCATGGCCAAACTTTTGGAATCTTATTTGCCGTCAGTTCGGCGCATTATGTAGCTTTGTTTTCTTGTTGCAGGTCAGTGGAAGACGAATCTGCAGAGTATCACTTTTGCGAGAGTCATCAGTTAAACATGTCAACTCTGCGCATGACATCAGAGGCCAAGGTAAGAGGGCTTCAGTCATACCATTCGTGTACAGGCTACCACACGTGCCATCAATCCCAGCTTCAACGTTCGTACACTCTATATCGCACAAATTCCTGTGACGCTTGCGTATGGTCCTACCCACTGACTATTTACCAAATGAATGGATTTTTTTCAACAGCTTCAGCTTAAAGATCTTCTCTGCAATGCTGGCTTTCCAGATGGTAAGTGTAGAAAAGGCAAATTTTGTGCTTTTTGTTAGATCACTGACCGGGTTTGCTGTTTGTTCATGTCACATCTGATTGGTTTTCCCTCGAAACAAAATAACATTCTACGAAAAATTTTGGTGTTCAAAGTTTTTCTGTTCTCATTGCACTCACGATTAATTAATTGTACGCAAATGCAGCTAAAAGCTCAAGTTGACTTTCTTTCGTCGTGGAGGTGGCTTTAATACTAACCTGTAGTTTGTATTCTTGACAGAATGCATGCATCCTCAGCCATTCAACTACAGTGGTCCTGACTCCAAGCTGGATATGGTATGAACCTCTGATTTATAGTTCATGGAATGGCATACCCAGTTAACGACCAGTATAAATAATGTGTTAGAGGAATTTAGAATAAACCAGTCGGAAATAACATTCGAGACGGCGTTTCGGGTGAGTTTACAAAGACTAGAGCCCCAAGTCTGTTAGTCTGACACTCCGCAAATGCAATTCTCTTTCGCTGCTGTCTTTGTGATCGTCACGAGAAGCTTGTTTGACACCCACCTAAACGAAAGGGAACTAACATTTGGCTTAGTAGTAACCTGGTTGTTTCTTTTCAGGTGGTAGCTCTGCTGTGCCTGGGTATGTACCCCAATGTTTGTGTTCACCGAGAGAAACGGAAGGTGCTGACAACAGAAGGCAAGGCTGCGCTGATCCACAAGTCTTCCGTGAACTGTTCTAACAGAGAGCAGACTTTTCCTACTCCTTTTTTCGTGTTCGGAGAAAAGGTAAGCGACCTTCAGTACACTTGCGGGTCACTCCAAAGTTTATCCGGTCGTTTCTTCACTTTAAGGTCATTCTCCAGTATTGCATTGCGCATCCTTACTGCGTATAATTTCACGCGTGATTAGCGCGCGCGCATTAAAAAATGGCGGCCTTTTCTTTACAGCTGGACCTCGCCATAGAGGTAAATCGTCATTTTCTCGCAAACGAGTATGGTGACCTATCATTTTTTTTTCTGTTGTTTTGAATTGGGTAATAAATTTCTCTGTGTAAAATAAATATGGACCAATTCTCAGAGTAGAACAAAAAGCAATCGTCGGAAACGTGAATTTAGCAAGCAATCGTGACTACAATCATGGTGCTATTATAAGGATTTATATGGGTATAAACAAGGTGCTGTTGCTCCTAAACGAACATGGGGAACCCTCGTTTTTATTTCAGAATTTAAGTTCCTATAATATAGACAATCAATAGGCAAAGTTTCACAAAAATCTCAGTGCAGGTTCTATTTCAGTGGAATGACCTTAATTACATCTTGTATGATCTATGTTGTTCTTTTGAATCAGATTCGTACTCGCGCTGTGTCGTGTAAACAGATGACCATGGTCAACCCTCTCCAGCTGCTCATGTTTAGTCAGAGTAAAGTGGAATCCGAGAATGGAGTCGTCAGAATGGATGACTGGTAAGCAAACTCTCGCGTTCGTATGGGTGAAAGGAGCACTATCATCTTTAGAGTGATTTTTTATCGTGAGCAGTTTGAAAACCTACCAGCACCATCGGAATCCAGACAACAGTGGTTGAAATTGTGTAACAGTACTGGGCAAAAGATGAGAAACAATTGAAATGTGAATACAGTTTTTAACCTTTGTAGAACAGCCAAGTTGTGGAGGAATTAACTGGTCGTTTTAGTGTGGTGCACGGTGTACGGTGGGGACGAAATGTTCTGGCTGTGGTAGCTACAAGAGAGGGGGCCTTTAGTGGAGGTTGGACTGTATGACTAAGGATGGAGAAAATGGAAATAAATTGCAGTAAGAAAACTAAAATAATGGTAGCTTCGCTCGGATTCCTTGAAAATGTGGCTTTTTGGTGGCTGGCTAACTATTGACTAGCGATATTAAGGATATTTTCGCTCAACAGCCTTCTCTCCAGGAATATCTCTAACTTTCGCTTCTCTCTCACCTTGATCTTTTCCTCTCAGGTTGCAGTTCCGTTTTCCTCACCATCAAGCCGCCATGATAGTAGCTCTGCGCCAGGCGCTGGATTACCTGCTTGTTCGCGCTGCTACCACTCCATCCACGATAGCCGAACCAACTCACGCAGATGAAAGAATATTGAATGTTATCAAGTCACTCTCGCGGGCTAATGCTGGAAGTTTTGGTGTCAACCGTGGTGGTGGAAACCAATTTCCGCCACGGGGACGACCTCTCCCAGGGTGAGTGGAACTGTTGGCTTCTTTCTTACTTGTACCCTGTACAACTTAGGTAAGGTACGCTAACATGACATAAAAGTGGTCAAATGTTTTTGTACGTTTAACATTAATATTGGTAGTTCACGCCAAGTAGTCACGACTGTAGTATCTCTTTAAGTGAAGTCTGCAATGGAGTCCAGTTGCCTATTAGGCCGGCTCGTATCTTCGGTTTCTGTTCGGTTTCTGTAGCATGAAGCGACTAGGAGTATTTCTATTCCACCCTGGATGGGATGCTAGTCCATCGCTGGGTATAAATAGTTCTTTGCTGAACTTGAAAATACTACCGGGCAAGAGTCGAAATACAAATTAACTTCCGTTGATGATTTGTTATCTTACGCTCGATTCATCAGCGTCTGTGTTCTTCGGTTATTATTATTGTGTCTAACATGTACGGTGGAATTTCGATTTCTCGAACCCGCGCTTTTTAACTTTGTTCGAACCTCCTGATAACTCGAACTAGAAGTCGTTTGCGGTAACATTACAGTGTTCGACTGAGGGTAGGCCGATCTCTCGAACTACCCGGTTTTTCAAAACAATTTTAGTTTCCCTTGGAGCTTCGAAAAATCGAGATTCCACTGTCCATCGTTGCGTGGACTGTTCGGGAATATAGGGGCCCTTGCTCCTTCCCGGACCAAACTGTGCTGCCACCGTTGTACGATCTCTGTACTTCCTACTTGTACGTCATATAACTCGCTCTATTGTGTCTTTTCTAGGCTGATGCACAGAGGAGGGCGTGGTGGGCCCCCTCCCAGACGTGGCTACCAAGGCCCCAGACATTACCGTGGAAACAATCGAGGGGGCGGATTCCGCGGCGGTGGATTCCGAGGGGGACCCCCTCGGGGAGGATTTCGTGGGTTTCGCGGTGGACAGTATTAGAGCCCTGTCCGAGATACCTGAATTGCTGGATAACGAGCTTAGCCACACTCCTCAAGCTGGTGTCTTAGTTCTTCACTCTTAGTTAGGCGGATTGAAAGGCCGTTTTGAAGAGGATTTACATTTCTCGCAGCCCCGAGGAGATCAGTAGTTAACTTCTCCTTCGACATTACAAGATAATAGAGAGCAGGAGAACAAAGCAGTTAATCACTTACCGAGGTGTCCCGTTTGGATACTCAAAGGGTTAAACCCGGGTATTACGAACGAGTATTTCCATTCTTATGAAAGACAATTTCTTAAAGCTTATAGCCGGATTCACTCTGACTACCTTCATATCTGTCACTGAAATTTCTGCAATCCTAGAACCTTGTGTAAAGTAGATTGACGAAACGAGCTTTTGTTGTTTCGTGGCTGTTTCCCTCTTTATACCGTCAGCAAGTGTAAGTTGTCCGGCGTTATCCACGAAGAAGTTGCCGTTGGTTTATTTGGCCGGACGTTGTCGAGCCGTTCGGCTTAAACCTCCCTATATGAGCTATACTGCTATTTCATTTTCCATGCACGTTTTAAGCGGCCTCCATTATTTTACGCCACCTTGGAGAACATCGATCCCCTTTACACACGACTCTAGGTTAGCATGAGTCGGTCAAATGGTAGCAAAAATGTTTATTCTGTTTGTAGAGTACACATACTTAGGTTTAACTGAATATTTACAATGTTGCTATCAAGAAATACTGTTCACCCGAAACTTTCCAAGGGAACTAGTCAATACTACCTCTCAGACGCTACCATAACAATCGCCTCTAGCGCATGTCGTCCCAGGAAATAAACATCACAGACTTGGTCATGGCAAATAGACAATTTTCATGATGTTATTTGACTTCAAATACCAGAGGCCTTCTAGAGTTCGTTTTCTTCTTCTTTGTAGGGCTATTATTTCTAAAAGCCATTGTGGTTTAAAAAATTAATATTGCAGGAAAAATGAAAACTGATAACTCTGGAAGTCGAAGCCAAATGATGACACCATGTTATTCCCTCGCACTCTCTCTCTCTCTCTGGTCACCAGGGCTAAGTTCGCACTTGACATTCGCGCGAAGCTGAAATATCTGTTCGTAGTTACATAACTCACGACAAGGGCTCTTTAACTCATTTATCCATTTAACGTTATTCAATTTGTACACCTCGCTAATGGTCTCTGAGCTATGGATCACTACCAACGTTTTTCATAACGAGGTAACTTCGTGGCTAAACAGTCACTAACTACAGCTGGGTCACAAATGTCCTAGTGTTTATCAGTTACCCAATATTCGTATTCATCTATAAAACGTCCATCAACTTTGCCCGAATAAATGTGTTGTGCAATTTAAAATGAATTGGACAGCTACTTGAATTGGATTTCAGGCAAATGCAATTACAACGCGTATCTCATTGTATTTGTAAACTAGAGTACGTGTAACGCCAACAAGTGTTGCCGTCTTTCAACTGTTGTCCGCTGTAATTTTCGGACCAAGGTTAAGACGATTGCGTTCTTCAATGAGTAAATGAAGGTTTCCAGGAATTTAAAATATAAATAGAGCGGAGGTTCCTTTTAAAGATTTCCACCACGTGGCAGAAAAAAAAAGGATTTTCGCAAATCAAGTGTAACTCAAAAGGGATAAACAATACTTCTCTAGGCGCATTTTATATTCAAAGAAAATATTACTCGATGGCGAAGCTTAGAGACTTAGGGAAGCTTAGAGACACTCTTCCAACTCTTGCTTCAATTTCGCTTATTTTGGTCCTTCGTCCTCTCGAGGTAGAATTTTACTGTTTCAAAATATGCCTACTAACGAGAGACTAATCACGTAACAGGCTCTCATGCGGAAGCTAAGACGCAAGTGGACGTATTAATGTACAAATATGTATTACTTTTGAAAGCATGTCAGTGAAAAGTACCTAATGTAGGCTGCCTATAGATAGTAATGAATTTTAACCCTTTTCCATTAGAGTAAAACGCAGAAGGCGCGTTCCTGTGGGATGGTCAGGATCAGGATCAATGCCTACGACCCTCGATCATGGTGCCTTAAAGGAACCGATGAATCCGCAGTTTCTTTGATGTACTAAAGCAACGTAAAGTTACTTCAACTGAGGAGTCGCGTTGAGGCCCGCAAAAATGCAGCCATTCAAGTGAAAGCTCATAATCAGTATTTTCCCTTAGTAGCGTTCATTTTTTCAATTATTTCAAGTGGAAATTTTTAGAAAATTCTTTGTCTTTGTAACTTCCACGGACCCAATGGAGATTAGCCGCTGTTCACTGCAGACGAGATAAGAATGTTCTGAATCGGAGTGCGTAAACAGTCCAGTAGCTTAAACTGTAAAGATATCTTCAAGTTTAGAAGCGCAAGTGTGGCTTGTTCTTGGTCATAAATCTGTCAAGAAAAAAAAAATTAAATTTTTAGTTTGTACCACACAGAGGACATGGTGAATTTAAAGAAAATATAAGGGAACTCAAATTTTGGGAAGGAAAATAACAGCAAACAGATCACAGATCCTCGACAGCCATTAACTTTGACCGCAAGAGTGAGCCAACACTTACTTGTCAAGAATTTCCCAGAATCTGATGATGGAAGCTTTATCCAGATGTCTTTTATTTCGACTGATCTGGAAGTAAAAGGCATCACAGAACGGGTTATTTGAATAGCCCCGTCCGTTAAAAAAGGGCCAACGACAGTGACAAGTCAACTACTGTCAGTAGCATAGCTTACAGTTAAAACTTGAACGTCCCACTTCTGAACGTTAGGGTCTGTCTTCATCTCGTCGTACTTCAGATAAAAGCCCTTCGCTGCAAAACATCAAAGACAAAACATATTTTAACGTAAAGATAATGGCAATGTTCGAACACATCTGCGCACTTAAGTCGTCGCACATTCTATACTCTACAGTTACAAAAAAATAGATGTATGTTATTACTATATGGCTTTGTCTCACACGGACTGGGAACTACCGAATTCACGAATTTGATTGACTGAAATCGATAGTGAAACCGGCATCTAGACCGGTTACATTTTGCGGGGAAAGGGGTCCAAACTAAAATGCGAAAATATTGACTATTTTCTTCTAACAATATTTATTTATGGAAGTGCCAAAAAGCCTGATGAGAAAAAAAAAAATAAAGAGAACGAGCAAACTTTCGCAGAATTGAGTTCGGCTCATCGCCGTTCGCAAGCAAACTGTCAGCTAGTACAAACCAGGTACATTAAACGAATTGAATTGTTCTCGTTCCCTAGTGCCATATAATAAACATCTTATTAACCAAGCTTAGTCGGTCTGTATGGGAGAATCTTAACCTCGGTGTATTGTACAGACCTCACTGCGTTCGGTCTGTACTCACGACCTCGGTCAAGATTCTCCGATACAGACCTCCTGCTCGGTTAATAAGAGCTAAGTATTCGTCTCGATATTTCCTTATGTTTCCCATCGTGTTGCTGAGCTAAAAATTTGGTATTTTACGTGTACTACGTCACTGAGTTCGACTTGCCACTAGACTACTTCTTAGATCGACACGATGTCCATCTGCCAAAAACGGAAAACGAACTTTGAGAATTCACAGGACCTCAGTTTACGTTTTGAGGTCTATTCGCGTTCACGTGGAGACAATTGTTATACTGCAAAACCCATTAGCCAAGAAATTTACCAAAAGGGCTGTTCACAGTATAATATATATCAGACATTTTAAACTTACTTTTGATGAAAATGTCAACGGGAGAGCTGTAAGGCCAACCTTTGAACTGCCAAGCAGGGCCTTGAACAAACACTGCTACCACACGATTCCTGTCAAGTAGAATTTGTTATTGACCAAAGGTGACAAAGAAAAACACTTCACTCACTCAAGAGGGACTCAAGTAAATTTCCCATTTCCACAACATAGAGATCTTTCAACAGTTGTTGCTATGATCCCACCCCGCACCAGGGGCATGTTTCAGATTTCCTCCGCTGTGAAAATACGTTCACATACGCATATGAAATAAAAGAAAGTATATTTGAGTCCAGACTGGCAAAAGTGGACGAAACAGAGCTTAATAATTAGACGTTTGACTGCTTTACGTCACAGTTTCATTTGTGAATTTTTAAAACGTACATGTAGTCAATATTTTCAAGAATGTGACCAGTTAATGTCATGAGTTCATAATCCGGCTCAATTTTGCCCAATCGTGACCATCCTTGTAACTTCATTGGTTATTTTCATTCCAGCTTATTAAACTATAAATATTTTTAAATTTCAAGACAACTCCGTACAGCAATAATGTGACGAAAAATAAATATTCAGCGAAGGCTCGTTTCTTCAATAAGCCAACAAAACGCACCAGTCATTGGGTTGAAGGCGGGCCGGGTTGTCAATCACTCTGTAAGGTACAGTGACTGTGGTTGGTGTTGCTCCCGGTGCAGCCTGGGCCTGAGTGATTTCTTTCCTTCGCTGAATAAGCACCTCGTTTTCACGCCTGGCGCCTTGGGCCTTTTTCTCGTCAGAACTGATGAATCTTTCAAGTAAAGAAAGAAGTTCAAAACCAAGCTACAATAACAAGTTACTTGTTTATTGCTACTAATAATAACAATAATACTAAGTTGAAGGAAGAGTGCTGCATCCTCGTCAATACACCCGAACAGTAACGATACTTATCAACCAATCAGAAACGTTCACGAGCGTTCTCGAACGCACGAAGGTTATCGGGTCGACTTGTTCTATAACATCCCTTCTCATAGTCCTCCTCATAACAACACTTACCCTGCGGTGCAGCTGGACGTGTCACAAAATGCCTGAACAGGCAAGTGCACAACTTCGAGCAAATACTAACAATGAAAACAACTCTAGTTAAAACTACGTGCCATTACTAAGCTTTTATTTTGCAGCACTTACTTGAAATCTTGGAGAAGATCCTGAGCATTGTAAAGTGTTATGAGCGATGTTGCACCAGCAGGTATAATGATGATGGGAGTACGTGATTCTGGAAAAAAAGACAATACCACTAAGGAACTGGATCCACAGACAACACTACAGGAGGATTTAAACTTTGTCAAAATTTGAAAGGATAACTTAAGCTGTACATAGATTCGCCTCTATTTGCATTGTCGTCCGATGCCACTTTAAAGTCCAAAAACTTGCAAAGGTTGCCGCTTTCTTTCTCCCACAAAAAGAAAACACAGTCAGATTCGTTGCTGGAATGTGAGCCTTTACCTAACCAGCTGTACCAACTAGGCAACAGACTTGAAGAGCACAACACATACCGGTATCTGATATGGGAATAAAATAAGTTTTAAAAGTTTCCACAGTTCTGTTCTATCAGAGGTTTATAATACTTGTACCAGTGTTTCAGCCAGAAAATTTTACTTGAGGGCCAAAGTGGCACCTGAAGATCTTTTTAGGGGCCAATTTTTTAGGAAAGGGGCCAATAAACTGAAAGCTACAGAAGGAAAAAATGCATCAGAGTACCAAGGAAAATAAAGCAGTTTATTAGGATCTATGATAAAATTTAATAGTAGTGCTTTTTGAAGGGTTTCTACTCAATAAAGTTTCTTTTGAATCAGATACTAGTATGAAGGATCCGTGCATTACAAGAGAACAATCCTTAGGCCTACATGGCGTAGTCAATGATCAAGGGTTTGCAATGCATTATAGGGAGATTTCAAACTTGGTCAGCCATTTGAAAGTTTTCCGATATGAGAGAATCAGTACAGCAAAGCAAAAGGACAGATTGACTTCTTTTCTTATGTTGAATGTTTTAGAATACGATTTTCTAGAGGGACATAATGTGTGACAAAATAACCGTTATTGATCATCAACACAGAGAAATGTAGTCGCCATTATGCCGTATTATGGCGACTAAACCAGAATGTTTGGTCACCGAGGATGAAATGCTTATTGCATTGGCAACCGTATTGATCACAATTTCCAGCACTGGGATGGCTTTTAAATTATTATGCCTGTGTTAAGCCTGCAGTCTTGTAAAAGGAAAGAGCCAAATTGGCCCTTTTTTCGTTTTTCTGGGGGCCATCTCTAATTGTAACGCGGGATTCCCGCAATGGCACACTCTGGCGGAAACACTGTATACTATTGTAAACGTCTGGTTCTATACATGTATATTCTTACCTCTTTTAGCAGGCTTTTGAGGGACTGAAAAAAAAAAAAGAAAATTTCATTAGTACAACAATGGTTAATTGGCTAATGTTCACGTGAAAACTGCCTCAAACCACACCCTGACGTACCGTGATACTTCCGCTTAAAACAATTAATGAAAAAAATACCAACAAAACAAAATGGCCCAATCTCTCAAACTACCATGTAATAAATACAATATTTTGATAATTGCTTAATATCGGAATGAAACAAACACGTGGAGCAAAGTATTTTAAACAAAATCTTCTCCATATAACCTTATCAGACACAAAATAAGTACCCTAGATTAAAATGGAGGTCAGCTTTCATCCTAGTGAACCATACTAAATTGCAGAGCTAACCAGAGACAACAATAGTTTCTGTTTATGAAACCAACAATAGTTTCTGTCTGTGGTATTAAATTATCAGTGCAAATGTAACTGCTAAGAGCAGCTATGCTAAGTACAAAAGTCCTGTTGTGAGCGGTTCCCAGTACTCACCAGGCCTAGGCAACTTGTTTGGCTGTGTATGAGGGGAAGGACTGGGTAACACTCTCTTTGCTGGTTTCTGGACACCCTCCTGTACGTAGATAAAGCAACAGACTTGTGAGAAAGCTTCTAATCACTGCTTCATGTAATTCCGTGTACACAAAAAGACTAAGCAGTCAGGGGACCAAGTTCTGTTTCTGGCACTCAATTCTTCTTATAGGAATACTTAAATAGTATTAATAAAATAGGGAAAGATCTTTCAAAATAAAAAAAAGTTGCTTAAAAGTTGTCATGCCAGATGCATACAGATCATATATTGTATATTGTAAGTGAAGAATGATCATCGCAGTAAATTTTTCCAATTTAAGCAATTGGAAAGAAGAAGCCTGAAAAAATCAGGGCTTCAACTTCACATTGTATATTGTGTTGTTTGGCTTGTTGACAGAAACTGCAACTCCAACTGAAAACATTATGAGCACCACCAAAATAGTTATGTGAAAGTTCAACAATCACATACCCAAGGTATGTTCTGTCTCAGATGACCAACTTAAGTCTCGGGGACAAAAGGAGAAAATGCGACACAAATGCCTTCAAATTAAGTTCATTATCATGACAAATTGGTATACACGTATGCATGTGGTGTCAAATTTCACTAATGCTCACATACTATAAACTACTGTACCTTCACAGATTCCAAACTGAGACCATGATATGTTCCCATTGTGTCAATTTTAAAGCCCTCAGTTTCTGTTGATAAAGCAAATTTATAAAATTAATAACACCAAGTCTGTTTCCTTAAAGAGAAAAGTAGTCTGTTCCTTGTAAGCTTTCTTCCAGAAAGGAGTTCTGACAAACATTTGTTCTTGTGACTGTTGATTGATCAATAGCTGCAATTGCTTACTTGCATCTATAAGAAAAATACATGACCTGGAAAACTTCTACATCAATCAAAAGAAAACATTGAGCTCTACATATTTATGTTATGAATTGTTTAGCTGACATTACAACATTGCACCTTCTTTTCCTCTAAATCTTTCCTGATCATATCTGTTGTATGGAACTGGAGTTGCTGGTTTCTTTCTGATCTCCTGTTTCAAAGCAAACAAAAGCACAAGGGTTGTAAAACAACATGCTACTGCCATTGATAAGAATTCAAGCATGCTAAGAAAAACTTATGACAGCTGAGGGCAAGTAAACGTTGGAGAGGCAGACCAAAAGAGAAGTGGGAAAGAACAGTAGATGAGAGAAGTGTGGAGTTTGGTTTGCAAGGCTGGTGTGATGTTGTGGTTTGTGCAAAGGACCAAGAAACTTCACAAGAGAGTTTGCAAGGCCCTATTTCCCAGTTCAAGAATTGATGATGGAAGAGGGGGGAGGAGGAGGATGACAATGATAGCGATAACGATGATGATAACAACAAAAACAGTTAGATCTTCCGTTGGCAGATATAAGACTTCATGTTCTTACAAAACATAAATAAGTTATTGGATAGCACACTTTATGTACTGTAAATCAAGATTATTACTACAGTTAAATAAGATGCACAAGAGAACAGTAGTCTCCTTACAGGGGTAGCAAACGGATCCTGATTCTGTAACTGTTTGACCTTTCCTTCCTCCTGTGCCTTCACAGACTGAAGAATGGCCAACACATTCTTCAAGAATTGCTGAAAATATAATTCCCCAATGTTAGGTGCTGTTTAGACAATATA
Organism: Orbicella faveolata; assembly: GCF_042242905.1. Taxonomy (NCBI): domain Eukaryota; kingdom Metazoa; phylum Cnidaria; class Anthozoa; order Scleractinia; family Merulinidae; genus Orbicella; species Orbicella faveolata. The sequence goes on from NW_028301565.1 coordinate 6,895,045, forward strand.
AACTCAGACCATGGGTGGGAATGTGCTGAAAATTACAATTGCGTTAGACATTACTAAATTGAGTCCAAATATTCAACATGTAAGTGCACATTTCTGAAAACTCATACTGACTATTCATTTTTGAAACACTAAATGACTACAAGACGAAGTGAAGGATTTTAAACAACTTGGGACTTCTACTTGAAAGGTCTATTTCAGATTGCTTGAATCCGCTTTCCCGTCTGGAACTTGACACAGCTCCTTTAAGAGTCTCTCAAAAGCCACTGTGATCAATTTGAAATAGATCCAATATAACAACCTTAAACCTGTCCTTGATCACAAACCTTGCCAGAACTTTGCAAGACAGATGTTCTTGTGCGTAAAGGGCGTTCACGACTAACTATGTCCCTGGTCACATCAACTTCCGCATCCACAAAAAACCGTTGTTCCTATAAAAATAAAGGAAAACCACAATCCAATGTATCTAATGAGCAGAACAAATGGTCTACATGTATGGTTGAAAACTTTTACATGACAACCATGTGGGTACATGCATCTTCCTCCATAACCAGACTTAGGCATGCTATTCACATGCAAGTGTGCACATGTACAAGCACATGCACATACTCCTCAAATCCTTATGCCTGCTTCTTACCAAAACTCCTGCTTCCAAGTCATCATCCACTTTAATGGTGGTCCTTTTCTTTGCCAGACGCTTGGCTTTGATGGCTGCAATCTTCTCAACTGACATAGCATCACTCAAGGATCTGTTAAGATTTTTATGATATAGACACGAGTGTTTTACTGCAAAATTACAAAAATTTGATGACATGAAAAATGATAAAATAAAAATTAAGCATATAATTATGTGCAAAAATTAGAAGCCAATAAATGTCAAGTAAAAATATCTTGAAATATCTTGCCTCTAACACTGAGTTCATTTTTCTGGATACTTCAAAGTAAATATATTCTACACATTTTAACTATAGTGTGGAGAGTATAACATTTTTGTTTTAATCTGTCTGACTCTAAATGCAAAATAAGTTTACCTGATCTGTTCAGTGGTAACAGTTCCTTCCTTGTGTCCTTCAAGTCGAGCCTCCAACCTTTTCTAAGAATGGAAAGGAAAACAAATTTAAGAGTTTTTAACTACTGAAGAAGACTTAATTATTACTCAATTATTACTTAATGATTGAAAGAAGACTACCAGTAGGTCAAGCTAAAGAAAAATTTGAAATCATAAGTTTGATTTCTTATGAGTGTCTTGTGCTAACTGTTGTCTCACTGTCAAAAATGTGGTAAAATGGAGAGAGGGTAACTTAAGGTCATTCCACTGAAATAGAATCTGCACTGAGATTTTTGTGAAACTTTGCCTGTTGATTGTTTATATTATAGGAAATTAAATTTTGAAACAAAAATGAGGGGTCCCCATGTTCGTTTAGTAGCAACAGCACCTTGTTTATACCCATATAAATCCTTATAATAGCACCATGATTGTAGTCACGATTGCTTGCTAAATTCACGTTTCGGACGATTGTTTTTTGTTCTACACTGAGAATTGGTCAATATTTATTTTAAACAGAGAAATTTATTACTCAATTCAAAACAACAGAAAAAAATGATATGTCACCATACTCGTTTGCGAGAAAATGACGATTTACCTCTATGGTGAGGTCTAGCCGTAAAGAAAAAGGCGCCATTTTTTAATGCGCATGCGCTAATCACGCGTGAAATTATGCGCAGTACGGATGCGCAATGCAATACTGGGGAATGACCTTAAGGGTTTCACTGAGGTAACCATGTAGCTGTGATATGGAGACATTTTCTTCATTCACCTCAAAGGAAAGGTGCTGAGAGAAGATCATTATCAATAGTATTTTAGGCTTTGTTATTGACCATAAGCATTAATTTGGAGGGAATGAGAGGGGGGATTAAAAAGTTGAATTAATGAAATATTAAAGATTATTGCAACATACCTTGTCCAGCCGCAACTGCTCAGTCTGTAAAATACAAAGTGAATATAAGTCAGAGAAACAGTTAGTTAAATATTGTACTGATAGGACTTAGAACAGTATTCACCTACTGTATAACAGATCTGCAAGTGTACATCACATGCAAAGGGTGATTGGGTCATTTAGTTGCATCACTGACCTCTACTCTTGGCTTCTTAAACTCGCCACCTACAGAGTCATCTCCAGGTCTTTTTGCTATCATTTATAAAATAAATCAATTAGTCACTAGCCATAAGAATGAAAATCTACAGTCTAAGTGTTAAAAATCTCGGGAATATAATAGAAGAATTGCAATGTATAGAAACAAATAATTCACCAAATACCTTGTGCTTGAGCAGCAGCTGAGCGCTGGTTAGGCATCTCCAGTGGGACACTCTTGTCAATACTACTTGAAGTATCTGATAAAAATCAAAACAAACAAGCAGTGAGTGAGAAATCACCAGATTGGATGTTGTCTCTTTTCACTGGGCAATATCCTCTTTGTATTTTATTACACTCTTTTATTAACCAAATAGTGTGAAATATTAAAGTTTGATTTCATTTGAAAAAAAGATGTGATAAACATTCACTAAAATATTTACCTGCCTCGCCATTGAGATAGCTAAGCAATCCCTGAAACAAATGCATAGGAAGTTAAATTTTTAATTCAATGTCATCATCCATTTATAAGACAGTTCTCCCAGCCTCGTAATAAAAGGAAATATACTTTTTTAGGGTAAATATGCAAGATTTTCCCCCTTGATAATAATGAAATAGCTTGTAATGGTACAGTTATAAGGTACAGTTTTTATCGGTGAATGCTTAGTCTGGCCTGACACACTAACTAGGAATGCCTGGTCACATAAGGGAACATCGAAGTCCTCTCCTTTTGTAAAAATTATATGGAAAAAAATTTCCACAGGTAGCATTCAACACCAGGCACATTCAAAACCATCAGAAAAATATTCCAGCCACACTGCCTAGTTGTCAGGTCTTCAACATTGTCACTGGATTTGACAAATGACTTGCAAAGAGAAACATGATCAACCAGGTTTTTTTAGTCGCACTTTCTGTTATTCCCTTCCCTATTCATCCCACGCCAAAACTATTAGGGAAGTAGGAGTGAAATGGCATGACCACAGGGACCCCTGCAACACTATCTCGCAACCACCCCAACCACCCCATGTCTAGTGAGAAAGAAAATGCTGGCCAGTAGCTGTCTTGATATTTTTACTTAGCCTAAACTACATTTACCCACAGTTAAACTTTTATATGATTGTACCAACCTTTCTGTCTGGATATCTCACCACTGGGATTTTTGTTCCCTGACGACATAATAGACAAAAAGAACGTAAGGACAAGATGACTCTGGTTATTAAAGAGGCAAGTGTTTATCATAAACTTAAATATTCTATTTATCGAATTGTTTAGAAACATTATCACTTTCTAAAGACCACAAAAACAAACTGAATGCTTTTGCTCTGATAAAAGTAGGCTGGTAATTCTAAATTGACATGATATCACTAAATCACAACAATGTTGGGACGGTATTGAACCTGCTGGAGTTTGAGGTTCGTTTATTAACAACGAGAAATTATTATTCATCAGCTCACCGCAGCACGCTGGACATAAATTGGATGTGATAAATGCACATTCTTCAGCAGGAACAACAGTGACTCCAAAGTATAGTATTCTTTCGGCTGGGATCTGAAAAAAACAACCGAGAGGCTTAAACACATATAGCAAAACAAATCAAAACTTCAGCGGAGGGCAATGCAAAACGAAGTCGACGGGTCTGAGTCGGAAACTATCAGAAAAAAAACACACAAAAATTTACTCACTTGAAAATGACATAATTCGTCTTTGCTGTTCTTGGAAATGAGAACTCGTCAAATATAACTTCATCTGCTCTTTCTATGATCTCTTTCTTGTTTATGTTGTACTGACGCAGAAGCGACAATGGGTCCGCCATGTTCGTCACTCACTTTTCGAAGACCTCGAAGGCGCGGCTGCTGAGCGCAAAGTAGTGGTTGCAAAGGTTGCGCTTACTGGTATGTACCGCATGTACCTCTGACCTTTTCCCCCCGGCAGCCCGGGAGTGGGTACTCCCTTACATGGGCCATATAGGTATGTGCGGCCCCAAAGGGTATGGTTTTTCAGCCGTTTTGGTCATAAAAAGGGTATCGATTTTAGCTGATTTTGGCCATTTTGATCATAAATAGGGTATGGTTTTTGCCGTCTAGCTTTGATATGGGTATGTTTTTCAGAAGAAGCCAACTTTTCATTATTATCGAAAAGAAAATCAGCAAAAGTCCTTCACAAATTATGTTTACGGTAATTTAACATTGGTCTGAACCAGGGAACTAACTATAACGCAGGTCTGAAACAGGGTTTTGAGTTAACGGTCAGGTCATAAACAGGGTTTCGAATCTTTGGTCAGGTCATAAATAGGGTAGGGAATATCGTAGATTTTGGTAAGGGTAAGGGTTTTGGGAAGCGGGTCGTACACCCCCACAGAATTTTTCTGGGCGTTACCCCTCCCCCCTAGCCTGCGAACGCAGACGTATTTCCGGCTGTCGCTTGTCTTCGCCGAAAATAACGTCTGCGAACCTGAGCCAGGAAACGATTTCTGTGACGTAGGAATTTTAAGCCAATCACAGTTTAGCTCAAGTAGTCCCATAACTACCGCGTGAGGTATTCACTGCGAGGAGCACTCGAGTTTTATTCCATCATGGAATCTGATTGGCCAAGGAGAAACAAAAGTCATTACGTCACAGAAATCGTTTCCTGGCTCGGGTTCGCAGACGTTACTTTCGGCGGAGACAAGCGACAGCCGGTGTCACAGTGATATGTGTATCCCCGTGATATGTGTATCCCCGCACACATATCACTAGTGATATGTGTATCCCCTGTGGGGATACACAAAACACTGATACGCGCCTGGGCATTCAACGAACAAAATGGCGACTCGATTGCGAGGTTCCGACGAGCGCTGTAAAGAGTAGAAGAAACCAGAAATGAATTCGCGCCCAACGGAGCAGATTAGGATTTCTTGAGTTCCAACCGACTCGATTGTATATCTGACTAAAACTTCGAACAGCGGATACGCATATCACTAATTATTTCATGGCGCAGTGATCTCAGTGTGTATCCCCTAAACACAGCCGTTAGATTGGCTATCTACCTGATCGAAGAAAATGGCCAATTATTACCGAAACGTGCTGGCTGCTTACTCGCTACGACGTTTATACCCAGGTTGAGGTTTGCGGAGTTTGCAACTCGAATGTCTAAATATCTAAACTGAAATCGCGTGCAGGGGATACACATATCACTAATTATTTCATGGCGCAGTGATATGTGTATCCCCAGAAACACAACTGTTATAATATAGCGCATCAACCTTGTCAAAACTGCAGGCAATATTAACACCCGACGTTTTTACACTGCTTGGGTTCACTGAAGTTTGAAACTCGATAATTCCACTAAAAACGCGTGCACGCGTGCACGGGATAATAAGGGATACACATATCACTGATTATTTCATGAACTAGTGATATGTGTATCCCCATGGACACAGCTGTTATATTGGCTTTCTACCCAAGAAGAAAAATGCCCATAACATTTGCATTGTCAAAACTGGCTTGCTAGAAATATTCACACCCGGCATTTATTCATAGCTTGGGATTTCTGGAGTTTCACTGACCTCGGTTGTACACCGTCGCCGACCGCATGCAGGGGATACACATATCATTAATTATTACATGGCGCAGTGATATGTGTATCCCCTGAAGACAGCCGTAATCTAGGCTAACTGCCGAAGAATAAACGTCGAATATTATGAAGCGTGCTAGCAATATTCGCAGTATAGCAATGTTAATACAGCTTGAGACTTAACATATCTTACAAAAAGTCGAACTGAAAAGCGGGTGCAGGGGATACACGAGTGCCACTAATCATTTTATGGCGATCGGGTCGAAGCCGTGATATGTGTTTCACTCCACGAATAATTCAGATGCAAACAAGGCGATGAACAGTGGAGAATATGCGTTACTCGAGGGGTGAGAATGCACCGCGTCGAACCGCGCAATTAATATCGTCCTAGAAATCCGGTGCCGTGAAACTCAAATTGAAATATATCTAGATCCATTTGGTGTTCAACTTTAAATTCATTATATCCTGCTCGCAGAAAACCAGTTAGAATCAAGAACACAATTCCAGCAGCAGATACGTAAACTTTTTCAACTACAAAAATTGAGATTTGTGTTTTAGGCCTGTTTGGGTTAGTCGTTCGTCCAGTAAGCGACCGGACGACGAGAGCGCTTTCAAGGAGGATATTGCTTTTTAAAGTAGAGGGGAGGGGGGTGGGGGATACACATATCACTGGTCGCCATTTTGGAGGGGATACACATATCACTAGTGATATGTGTGCGGGGATACACATATCACGGGGATACACATATCACTGTGACACCGGAAATACGTCTGCGTTCGCTGGCTACCCCCCCCCCCCCAGGACCTTTTGGCTCAAACTCGTTGTTCAAAAATCATCACTACGTCGAGTTGTATCTACGAAAAGTGTTTAACAATCAGAAGAAGTAAGTTACATATCGTTAGCGTCTTTGAAGAGCTCGTTTCGCAAAATACAGCACAGGTCTATCCGTTTCGTTTCATTTCGTTTCACAAAATACAGTGAGCCAAAATACAGTAAGCGATTAAGCGATAAGTAAGTGATTATCTGTCCCTCTAAGAGCACTGGTCTTCTGTCCCTAGCACTGATCTTGGCCATCATGATCAGTGCTGGGGACAGATGATCACTGTTAGGGACAGATGATCTGTGTGCTAGGGACAGATAATCAGTAACAGGGTCTGTCACCTAGTAGTCACGCGACGTCTAATGACGTTTTTCTTGAGAACGGCAAAAAATGTGTGATTTTTCCCTATTTTTTTAGGAAGGCCATTAAGAATTCGATAAAAAGCAACAGAATGAACGCTAAAATGGCTACTGTTACACCCTGCTCTAGAGCTTCCAATAAATACCAAATAAACTAGAGAGAACTATTTGAAAGTATCCAATGTTATCTTGGGCAGTCCACGAGCAAACAGGAAGGCAGACATGCCATCCCCTATTCTTTAGTACGTCACATAACCCTATTTTAATCCACTATGTTTACGTTAATTTTGTTTGCTTGGCGAGTATTAGAACAAGGCATGAAAATAATGAAAACAAAGATAGTTAGTGGTTTATAATAACGTTCTACAGTCCTAAAGGGAGATAATAAGCGTGAATATCGGGAAATGAAAATTAGCGCGCAGGTTTCCTCTGATAAGAGTTTACGTTTGCGTGACAGTACAGACAGCGCTGTTGGTATCACAGCCCAAGACACGCAACGCTTTACTCCAAAAAAAAAAAAAAAACAGAAAACCTGGCGAAAGAAAATTCTGCCTTGATTTCTTCAGCAATTTATTTCATATAAACTATATTTTTATTTTTATTTTTTATTTTTAACTTCATTTTAATGTATTTTTTAAGTTACCCGCGACCCTCGACATGTTACCCTCGACTCTCGACATTTTACCCTCGGCTCTCGATTCTCGACAATTAGATACACTCGCAGATGATCAGTCAGTGACAGGGACAGATGATTAGTGATAGGGACAGCTAGTGATTAGTACTAGGGAAAGATGATCAGTGCTAGGGCCGGACAGATGATCAGTACTAGGACCGGACAGATGATCAGTACTAGGACCGGACAGATGATCAGTGCTAGGACCGGACAGATGATCAGTGCTAGGACCGGACAGATGATCAGTGCTAGGACCGGACAGATGATCAGTGCTAGGACCGGACAGATGATCAGTGCTTAAAGGGGACAGATGTTAGTGATAGGGACAGATGATCAGTGCTAGGGACAGAAGATCAGTGCTACTGTAGGGACAGATGGCCTATCAGTGCTAATCAGTGGTGGGGACAGATGATCAGTGCTAGGGACAGAAGATAAGAAGTAGGGACAAAAGATCGGTAGAAATAAATATAAATATAAATCAAGACCTTACAAGAATACGTAACTGGTGTTTCGATAACCAGTTACAGTTAAACCCTGACAAGACGAAGCTCCTACCGTGGCAGTAAACTTGGAGTCGCTAGCTAAGACTCGCAACTTCAAGCTTTCGTTCCTTGGAAAACAGCTTGTTCCAGTGGAGGCTTCCAGAGACCTTGGTGTTATATTGGATACAAGTTTAACTTTTGATGATCATGTCACTGCAACTGTCGCTTCTTGTATGTCGCGACGTATCGACTAGGCCAGATAAACCGTGTTAAACATTGTTTTGACAACTGCACTTTAATTATTATTATCAACGCGTTAGTTTTCAGTAAACTTTTTTATTGCTCTTCAGTATGGAGCAATACTTACAATCTAATATTGCCAAACTCCAAGCTGTTCAGAATTTTGCCTGTAGAATCGTTAGTGGGTCAAAGAAATACGATCATGTTACTCCCATTCTCAGACAACTCAACTGAGACCCTGTTAGGGGTAAATTCCGACAAGCGACATGGCCTTGAAACGGCGACATGACAGCTATGAATTGGCGACAAACGGCAGACTACTCCAGCGAAATAGAGAAGGCGACACCAATGGCAAGATAGACCGACAACGAATTTCGGAACTTAGAATGCAGTGATTGTTTTAAACATCTGAGTCGAAGTGAAGACGCATTTCCAGAGTTTTAAATGTGTTTTCCTCTCTCACGCGCAATGTCCACGGGTCGTGAAACACAGGCTTTCTCATATATGCTAAAACGTCCACGTCGTATAAATCGAGTCCGTCATTGCTGAGTATTTTTTCTCACTCTCAGCTGAGTGAGCAGTGCCCGAAAACGCCTAAAAACACGCTTAAGGAAAAAGGAAAGAGATCTTCGACCGTCTGCTTCATATTTTTATTAGTGGGTCACCAGTAAAAGAATATGAAGCTGTATTATCAGCAAATGGCATTATGGAAGGAAAATAGAGACAGGGGAAAGTTGCCAAGGTCTTCTCGTCTTCAGCAGAAGATAAGGGTTACGCCAAATTCAAAGGATGATTATAGATAGGAGAGATTGTCTGATTGAGGCTGTAAAGATTTCGAGTTAAAGAACGGTTGTTGAACATAAACATGGTAAAAATAGTCATAGGTTCGATTGTACTTTAGGTCCAAATAATGACTGGAAAATGGCTGAAAATAGCAATTCCAAGCGCCTAAATTTCAAAATTTCCTGGGAGGAGCATGCCCCCACGTCCCCTAGGAGGTTAGCAACTTCAGCACTCGAAAGCATGCCCAAGCCCTTAGAAAGCATGCTCCCAATATACCCCCAGCATGCCCTCAGCCCTTTAGAAAATTTTGAAAAATTGAAGTAGTTAAGAAGTCTTTTCCTTCATTCTGAGTCGAAATGTGATGCTTTAACAGTAACCATAAAGTAATCATTAAACCTACTGACCGGAGAAATGCTGGCTCTGCATAAGAATTCCTAGTGCTGAAAAGTGTTCGAAGCAAGTGCAAAGCATACAAGGAGTAAATTATACCCAAAGAGATACTTAATTATATATGTACTTGACTAAAACAGCAAGGAACCTTCAATGCATGAGAAATAATAGTTTCAGCGTGAGAGCGCAAGATTGAATTCGTTTGCTTGAGCCTCATGCTCAATGTGTGAGACTTGAGAGCACTGTGTCGGTTTTTTTTTTTTTTTTTAATAAACAAAGGTATTACGATGTGTTATACGTGTAGCTTCGTTTTAATCGAGCAAGGTCAAATTCCCGACACAACTCCTCTGAGACGAAATTCCGACCGGCGACATGAGAATCTTGCGAAATGCCGACATGGCTTTTGGCGAATTTCAGACAGGGGCCATGGGTACTCCCCCTAACAGGGCCTCTCAACTGGCTCCCGTGAAACAACATATGTATTATCGCGATTCAATTATGGCATTTAAATGCATGAATGGCCTTGCTTCGGGGTATCTATCTGATCAGTTAAGCGTTCATCAATATCAACACGCAAAACTAGAAACTCACAGCTGTTAAATATTCCGTTATTTAAGACCGCAACTGGCCAAAGAACTTTTTACTATCGTATGGTATCTCTCTGGAACGCTCTGCCTCAAAATATTAAGTTAAGTTAAGTTAATCGTTAGCTCATTTTAAGACCTTGATGAGGAAAAGACTCTTAATGGATAGCTAACTGAATTTATCTAGTACGGAATACTTTAAATCTTCTAATTCTTTAGCTTCTATTAGATTTGAATTTCTTAGTGCATTTTAAATTTTATTCACATAGAATTAATGTTATTGTATTTTATTGTTGTTTGTTACATATTTCACTGAAAAGCCCCTTGGCAACGTGGAATAAACGTATGTATGTATGTATCGGTGTCCATCTCTTCAGTGTAGTTTACACGGAAGTAGAATACTCAATGCACTTGTGCAGACATTCGCCCATGAAGTATATACCTGCTTACTTCCCAAGCTACTTCCGCACAATTTGAAAAGAAGTGGGAAAACTGTGAACGGTTTTCGCTTTCATATGAAAACGGCTTCAAATTCTCTAGTGATGAATAATAAAAAGGATAAAATACCTATAAAGTACCTAAAAATACCTTGGGACACGTTAGCCCCTGCACGTACAATGCGCTGTTGGAGCGGCTACCAAGCCTAAGCAGAGCATAATACAAACAAATCAACATCGATCAGACGTGGCCACAAATTCCAAAATGACTCGGTTAGTTTATTTCTTTTTACTTTGTCATCTTTCCAGGAGCTCGCTGTCGAGGTCACCAGCCTCGGAGGATGTCTTGGTAAAAGACAATATATTTACTACTAATGAACTTTGGGACATGAAGTCTTTGCTCAGCCAAGAGGAGACTCTGTGGACTTTCAAGTCTAATGAACAGAACAACATGGACCCAGGAAGTCGAGCCGAGGTTTTTCCAGCGAAATCTTGCTACTGTTGGTCTGCTAACCTAACTTCTCACACTTTTTCGAGGTCACCAGCTTGGAAAAAACTATCACATGCATTGTCATCTCACCTTAGAACGCAGGGTGATTGTAAGATACTTGAAATCGAAGGCCAAATCAACATCAAAGCAAAACACTATTGTACCAAGCGGTTTAGTAGTAATGTCGACAGCAGCTATATTGTTGTTATTTTTCTTGTAGAGAATTGGAGAAAAAACGCTTATGGTGAACTGGTTGTTTATAAGGAGGGTGAGATTCTGAAGGCTGTATATCCCAAGAGAGGAAGAACTGTGATCTTTCCTGCCTCTTTGGAACATGTACTCAAACCTCCAGCAATTGACTTGTCAGAACGCTTGTATTTAATGAGAATTCACCTGTTATTGTCTGATCAGAAGAGGCAATCAGGTACTGAAAGCAGTGAACAATCAGCTGACAGTTCCTCAACGACAGATTTGACAGATTCTTACCCTTTTGAGCATTTTGCTAGTTTCAAACTCTTACACAAAACTGACACAGCTCCTAGTGAAAAGCTAGACATCAAACAGTTTATCACTAGAAATTTTACAACCGCTGATGGTCGTAGTGTCATTGTCTTGGATAACATCCTTCCCGCTAGGGAACTCAATGCCCTAACATATACAGTTGTGAATAGTGGATATAATGACAATGCTGCTGATGCAGATAGTGGAGATAACGTACAGTGGATTATGGCATTTGAAGTTGAAGACTTCGTGCAAACTACCCTGTGGCAGCTGGTCAGTCAGATTGTAACTACTGTATCAGGAAAGGAAGGTTATTATCCTTATGACATTGGATGCAATAACATCCAAAGTAGTGATACTACAACTATTCACACAGATTGTGCACATTATGAGGATGAATATACTCTGCTAATTTACCTCAATCAAAACTGGACTGAGAACCATCATGGCGAGACGGTGTTCATGAATGATATGGATGGAAATGAAGTCATCTTTGCAGTGAGACCAAGATATGGACGTATTGCTATTTTCCATGGGACAATCCCACATAGCGCCCGACCACCACCATTGACATATGAAGGTATGGAACATTTTTTATGCACCTTTTTAGACCAACTTTAGGAGGTCTGGTGTCCTCATGGTTAGTGCACTCAACTCTGGATCAAGTGGTCCAGGTTTGAGCCCTGGCCAGGGACATTGGGTTGTGTTCTTGTGTAAGACACTTTACTCTCTCCCTGATATAAGCCTCCCCCCTACCCCATTTATAAGCCCACCCAAAACCCCCTATTATGTCATATAAGTCCAGGGCTTTTGTAAAGTTTTATTCACTTACAATCAAATGATTGGAATTTATTTCTGTGCTTTTTTTAACACTCCCATCCTTATCTAGATTAATTCATGACTCAGCTACAAATTCTGACAGGACCCATCTTTTGGCCCAAAGCCTCTTACAGTCAAACCAAGTGAAGCGTACCCGTCAAGATTACATTAATGGATTGATTATTTCAATATTGAACCCACTAGTCGTTCCAAGAATGCAATAATGAGTTGATTATTGGAAAATTGGATCCACTAGTCGTTCCAAGAATACGGCTAATGGGTTTAATGTTCAAAAAAGTAAATTTAATATTGATTTCTGAAATGACTAGCGAGTTCAATATTCAAATAGTCAATTCATTATTGCATTCTTGAAACGATTAGTGGGTTCAATATTCAAATAATCAATTCATTAATGTAATCTTGAGGGGTACGCTTCACTTGGCTTCACTGTAACATTTGAAATTCTGAAAATTCTGAAAGTACTGAATTTGGGAGTGAAAGGTGCTTGTCTCTGCAGATATCAAATTGCTTGATTATAGTTGAAATTAAGGTGAAAGAGCCACCAAAAAAACTAAACCAACACATGACTCCTGGGCAAAGTTGAACCAGTGAGCATAGTGGTGAGAGGAGATCTTTCCCTACCGTATCTTCTATTCCCCTGATTATCAGCCTCAAATTCATGAGAGTATTCATCTTTCAGCATCAATGTCACATTTGTTAAATGTCCTGTTTATTCATCAGGTGCAAGGCTAAGTTTTGCAGTAAAGATGTCACCATCTAAAGAAATTGCACTACGAAAGTCTACTATGATGGAAATCGATGTTCTGCATGATGCTTTGGACATTTTGCAAGGAGATGAAGCAGAAAAACTGAAAACAATTATTCATGAGATTGAGGAGGGAAAATTGGATCAAGAAGCAATATTTAAAGTGACAAAAAAGTATGAAACATGGATAGAACTACTGAAAAAAGATCTTGTGACATGAGTTTTTATGACATCATTATAGTGGAACCAGTTACCAGCTGTCACCAAATCCTTGACCTCGACCTCGACCAGTGGTGTGAAGTTTGCAGGGCACCAGTGTATGAACTGTATATACTAACTCAAATTTTTAATATTAGGACTAGTTGCTTTTAGGACTATTTTATTTTATATGAGTATAAATCCACTAGCGTTCTATCAAGAATACCATTCTCTGATTGGCTACTCTACTCACTATCTATTCTGTGATAGATAGTGAGTAGTGAGTAAATAAAGTTACCTTACCTTGCCTTACCTTTCGATATAAAATACACTAAGCACTAACCCCTTAATGTCTGCCCCCAAGGGAAGTAGTGAGTACTTTTGTTTCCCCCGAGACTCTTAACGTTGAGGGTCAAGTGGAAACAAATCTCACTGTTTCCTTAAGTGTTTTATTATACTTCTCAACTCAAAAACTGAACAAACTGCCAACAAATTATTTGCTTGATGTCAGCTGGCACACAAATTTGCAGCAGTTTCAAGGTGCACAACCTGATCCCGTGTGAGACGAAAGTTACCAAGTTTGTCTCTGCGCCCTAAAGAGTTATTGAATTTTGACCCGTGACGCGAAGTTTGAACTTAAGTAGTTTTTAATATGCCTAATATCGCTGTAGCGTCATTGAAGAGGGATACAGTTAACTTCCACGGAAGCTAGCCAGCTGGACTATTTTTCGTAATGAAGATTTATTAGTTTTATTCAAGAGTTAATTCTGCAATTTTGGGAATAAGTAGAAATGGAAACTTCGTAGTGTTGATTAGAATTTGAAGTACTTCCCGCTCGTAGTGTATGTTAGAAGTTGCATTGACATGTTGACTTGGGCAAATGGCGTGTAAAGGATGATATATGGGCGAATCTGACAGTCATTTCGCGTGGTTCGGTGTAATAAAGGAACAGAACTTTCGTGATATTTTAAAATATCTGAAAACTTTCAAGATATTGCACAATTCCGACACCAGTAATAAGCACTCCTGTAGGCCTTTTAAATGTTTCATTCGCTAAGTCTCTTCCAAATACTTTAGTATTAACTGAGGCGGACATTGTATACCACACAAGTGAATAGTGCTTTTTACGCATTCTGATTGGTTAACTCGGAGGAGATAAGTAATGTACTCTTCACCTCCGAGCAGACGAAGAGAACCAAAATGGCTTTGCGTTTAGCCTCGCGGCTCGGTAAATGTCCATCACTATTCACATCCACCGCTTCGGCGAACAATTGCCGTTAACTTTTATCGTAAATTTATGGTATTCGTGTTGACATCATTATCGATTAAGAGGGTCTCCACCAGAAGTTCGAGTAAGAAGTGGACAAAAACTTTATACCAAGATTATTTACATCATTTGGCAAACTTCTGTGCGACTGTGATAAGTATCTTTCGATAGCTTCTCAAAAAAGATCATTTCAAACAACACCAAATGTCGAAAACAAATTTTGAAGCTCATATGAAAAACTTGAAAGTACTGGTGAAATGAAACTGATGGTGAAATTTTACCTGTGTTTGCACAATTTCTCTGAACTTTAAAATTTATTTTCTCGAGTTCCCGTGGGAAATTGCTTTCGGTGTTATTTCAGGCAACTACTTATATCTTTAGCTTTAAGAAATTGTAAACAGGACTGCAAAATACTTTGGTACAAGGTTTTTTGTCCACTAAAAGCTGAAATTGCTCCATTTCCTATCCGGCGGGTTTTGTCTTAAATTTACAGGGTGTTCTGCAACTATTTTGAAACTGTCTCGAAAAATTACCCGGCCAATCTCTTGATCGATTGTAAACCTCCTGAATGGCAGTTTTCTTAAGTTGGTGTTAGTGTAGAGAGCTTGGTACTACATCAAGACAACATCTATGACATTTGATGATTATTTTCTTTATTCTCATCACCTGCCTTTTCACATTGTATTGAGACTGGAAGGAGACATAAGTTGTTTATCGCTGAATAACAAATGAAATCTCGAGATCGTCACTATTTATGGGCTTCAGTTGAGGATCTTTTCCAACAAGAGACGCCGGTTAATTCGCAACGGACGATTCAGAAAATCCAGCTGACAGAAACTTTGGCAGCTGAAGAAGACATGCCTAAAATGCTATTGTTATAAATTAGAAGGCTAACCAGGAAATCTCTATAATCCCAGACGAAAATGTTGCACCAAAAAATGGGGCACCAAACAAGTTGTCCTCTTCCCCAACTTTATGCAACGCTGAAAATCAGGCCGTATTTTTTCCCTATTAGTTGGAAAAAACCGCGACAATTTGCTACATCAGTGATTAGAGGGGGTAGGGGAATAAGGGGATACGTCGTCCAGATTAAGTGTCCCAACAACTTTCGTCTGTGATTGTAGATTGCCTACTTGTTTACTGATCTTTTAGCTGTCTTAAGGCCTTGCATTAACAGGCCAGGCGAGAGATTTTACACTTCTAACGACTAAAGCAAGGTTGTAGCTAAGTTGAACAAGAAGACGTTTCTTATAAGGCTGCAGGGTGTGGTCGACGGAATGATCTCCTTGCCCAGCCCTACTTGAGTCTGCTTTTCAAAGTGCAACTAGAGCTAAAACCTTAGTCCTTCTTAGCCATTGCGTACAAAATGAAAAGAAGTATGTGCTAGTGATTCACAGCGCTGAATGTCCTTAATGTAACGAGAACTAAACCTTGTCTTCTAGTTACTTCTCTTTACGTTTCTCCTCTATCTCCATGTACGAAGTAAATCTTTGTGGTTGATTGCCATCGACAGTTTTTTCTAAATATTCCCACACGTATCGATTTTATGGCAAACACGGTCAAGGTGACTAAATTCGCAAAGTAAATATGACTTTCTGCTCAATCATTTAAGTGCGCCGACTACAATTACAAAACACCAAAACAACACGAATTTCACTTAGTAACACTACATAGAAGATAAAAGCAAGAAAATAAAAGCAATAGTCCGACTTTAAACGCAGTGATAGGTTTTTGCAAATAAAAGAGTCCTGGTCGGTGAAAACTAAAGCGATACATAGTTCATACCCAATAAGCTCCTACAGCCTACACTGCCCACACATGCGCACAAGGTCTTTGAATACAGTCGAACCTCCACTAATAAACGGTCACCTCCCTACAACGGCCACTTTTTTGGTCTTGGCGGAAAGTCCTTACATTCATTTTAATTTTAACCTCTCTACAACGGCCACGACTGACGAACGATGCATACTAAGCCTCATTTTTGTGTTGCAAAAGTCACCAAACTTGATATTTCGCTTTGCATACGCTTTTTGAAAAGAAAAATGTTGCACACCCAAAAATACAGGTGTCATATTACACCATTACCTGCCCATAACGCACACCTCTCTACAACGTCCACTTTCCTCTGTCCGCCGAGTGGCCGTTGTGGAGAGGTTCGACGGTGTAAATAACTTCAAGTGCCACTACTAAGTTGAAAAATAATCCCTTGTTTCACAGGTGATGGAAGTTGACGTGATCGCATGATGTTTGCCCTAATTGCATCCCTGTACATGTACACATGTGTGTGTACACCGGAGATGATTAAAACTGATAAAAACGTCGAAAATGGATTAACACTTTGTTCTCTTTAACATCGTCAAAACTTCCCGTGGAAATGTATCTTTCTTGTTACTTAATGGGTTAACATTGACCGAAGACACATTACAACGCACGTTTTCTGTGTAGTTTACATGTATTTGTGGCCAGTTTAAAAAAGGTTTCGATTTTGTTTGGTAGCTATGGTGAAAAATGATTTTTTGGACATAGAAAAAAAAAAATACATAAATGAGCGTTAGCTATGGTTTTTGTTGACCATCGATCGTCGCCTGCTGTGTTAAACGTTTACATTTAACAAAGTTAGTCAAACTCATTAAGCCTTAAAACAGTCATTTGATCAGTTCCTTATGATCATGAAAACTTTTATAGGTTTGAAAACAAATAAAAACCGATTTGTTTATCGTTTAGTTGCAATTTAAGACGCTAATGGACCTTAAGCTGTTTAAAAGGAGATGTCGCAGTTTATAGCTGGGAATTGACGAGTTGTAATACACCAGAGTGAAAAATGGCTGACTGGCCCAATGACACATCCACTGAAGGGCCTTCTTTCTCGATCCCTGCTTGGTTCAGCTATCCGACATGGTCTCCTTATATACCAGGAACGGCAGTTCTGGAGTATTCCAAGTGGCCACCGATTATGCCGACACCAGAGCCAGAAAATGCACTCTTCAAAAACATCAGTCTGGCTGTACGAGTGGTCCTCTTCATTGCCTGTTTAATAGAAAACAGCATTGCCATTTATATTCTGTGCAAGAGCATCAAGAATGGGAGAAAAATGTTTTCACAGTACATTCTTATCAACATGGCGTGTGCAGATATTTTGACGACCCTGCTATTACACCCGGTAGAGTTTGTCAATTTTCACCATGGTAAATACATCTGGGTTGTTGAAGGTCCCCCCGGTGATGTTTTGTGTAAGCTGTACCGCTTTCTTTTTCAAATACCTGACAGGGTTCTTATTCTCAGCCTGGTGGCTCTGGCTTTCCATGTGTCCAGAAATTTGTCTTCCAAAGGCCGAAAGGAACACACAGGAAAATTCAGCGCAAGATTGATAGTTTTCTTCTGGATCTTCGCCGCTACCCCGTCGATCATGTACATTGCAATAGGCAAGGTTGAAAGCAACTTCTGCTATGTTGATCCGACTAAAGAGGACACACTTATTATGATGGACAAAATTCACTTGTTCGTGTTTATGGTGTCAGGTGATGTGATTTTGACGATTCTAAATCCTGTCGTATTTTTTCGGGTTAGGCGGAGGAAGAGAGAAATCAAGCGCAAACGAGAGGCAAGGAGGGCTGGAGAAATGAAAGAAGGGGGCCGAAAGAAGTGTATCGGGGACAAGAAATATGCCAAAGTCGAGCAATGGAGAAACGACGCCCAACAGGAGCCCATGTTATCGAACAACGGCTGGTGCCAGCCAGATGGAAAATATTTTCCTGCTGGAGCGATCCCGCAACAACAGAATAATTCAAGCAACCCCTCTGAAACTTTGATAGAGATGTCCAATGGAAATAAAAACTTAAATGAAGTCGACGAAGCTAACGGCATGTATGACGTTCATGTTGATCAAGAAGATGATGGTACCATCAGTGTCGATGAACCTGACCAAGAAGAAAGTTTCGAAACGACGCGAGAAGAGGCGAAGATCACGGGTGTAGCATCGACACTCTTCGTCGTCTTATCGATAATCGAAATGATGTTTTGGTATGTATGTGTAGGTTCCGCTTGCATCGGCGGCGAATATTACGAATATGTGGCATTTGCCATTGAGATCGCGAAAGGCATCTATGCAGCCATCAAACCCGGAATTTACGCTGGCATCGACAAGGAATTCAGAAAGAGATACACCCAGCTGTCGCCCTTGGCCTGCTGCTGTTTTAGGCAGATTCGATGCCACAAAGAACCGAATCAAGTGGGAACTAGAAATAGTCTTTCTACCCAAATGAGCAACGTGTGAACACACCATGACTGGTCCAAACGATCTATATCTACTCATGTCTTGCATGGCTCAAGAAAAGCTGTTTCTGAATTATCGTAACAGTACCCGTCCAAGGAAAATTGACTTATACAATCCTAATCATAAATTACCTAAGCCTCGTAGGGCAAATTGGCTAGTAGCTGATCCGCATTACAGATAAAAGTTTGCATACAAACAAATCAAAAGTTATATATAGTGATCAAAAATGCGATTAACTAACATTTCCAAATTTCAATTACCTTGAAATTAAAGAGGACGCAAAATTAGCAGTTTTCCGGTCAGCAAGCTGAAAGTTAGAGGTTACGTTTAAGATTTTTGGCTGAAAGTTCACGAACAGGACAGTTTTAATCTATAGAATCGTCTCAACTATGATTTCGAAATTCAAGACAACTCTCCCCTCCAAACCCTTCCACGTCCTTCATCAGGGGCTTTGACGCACATCCTTTGATGGTGAGAAGTCAATCATTATACTTAAGCTCGAGAACCGGGCAATTAATCAACGTTAATCAATAGGAACTGTGGATCTTAGATCTCTAGGAAATGAGATTGAAATTTAAAGACCTATTTGCATAAGCAGCTTTTATAGAAATCGTTGTAGTCACGGAACCTCAATTTTGTTGTCCTTTCACGTTTCATGATCAGTCCTTCGGTTTTTAGTCTATTCCGTGTATATTTGTTGCAGTAATTAGTTTCGCCAGTTATTTCGGTTACGCGCAGCGTTCCATATTTTCGTGTGCATTTTTTGTCATCCGTTGTTTTTTTTGTTCTTTATAGCTTCTTCTGCCGTTAGTCTTTTAGTTGCCGTTGTCATTATATTTTGCGTTTAGTTGTCGTAGTCGCCACACAAATCTTGAACGTTTCGTAATTTTTCCGTCATTTTTGCTTGCTCTATTTATATTTCGTTTTGGTTTCCAGCTCTGTATATTTAGCTTGTTTATGTACATTTGTTTTACGCGAATCGCCAGTAAAAGTGCAAATCTCTTAGCTGTGTGGATTTCGATTGCAATCGTTATTCGAAGTGAAAGTAATTTTCCACTGAGGTGGATATACTGTTCAAGCAACGAAGAATTTACGTATACGGATCTTTACAGCTAGTTTAGAGTACTAATCAATCAAGCAATCAATCAAGCAATCAATCAAGCAATCAATCAATCAATCAATCAATCAATCAATTAATTAATTGATTAATTGATTAATTGATTAATTAATTAATTGATTAATTAATTAATTAAAGAATACTCTGTCAATACGAGCAATGTAAACTGGTGCCATAAAGCGCTATTATAAACCGAGAATCTCTGGATTAACCTCGTTTATCCATTTAAGTATGAGCTCTCGTAACTACAGGCTCAGGTCTATGCGAGAGATTTTGCTTTAAACTTAAAGGCTGTAGCAAAGTGAAACTGGAAGAAGTTTAATAGAAAGTCTGGTCGACGAAAGGTATTCCCTGCCCATCCAGGGTCCTTACTTGGAGTCCAGAAGAGTGCAAAACTTGTAATATTTTACACCAGAAGCTCTTTTACAGTGTCAATTCTGGTATTGTCATCTAGTCTGTCGATTTTTTTCTCTAAACAATTAAGTTCTGGCTTGATTTTTTCAATTCGGGTACTCAAAAGATTTATTTTTCCTCGCAACCTGGTGAATATTCAAGAGAACTAATTCAAAACAACTCACAAAACGTTCGCACAACACAACCGTGCCTGTGACTCATGCGGACTGCCTAGAAAGTTCCACTGAGACCTCCACGAACCTCGCTGTTCAACTGACATGATTTACTCCATATGCAAATCTTTATATCATGCCATAGAAAATGTAGCCAATCAGAATACAGGAAAGCAGTTGTATACTTGACGATATTACACCCAGCCTTCCTAACTTGCGCTGCATTAACTGTGTCGACCACCGTATTTCCATGACGTGGCATAAAATAGTTATGTAACACTTTCTCGTGGTATACCTTAGAATCTGATCCTACTTGTCACTCGTTTTTTCTTGGTATACACACTCGGCGCGTAAAGGCTCGTGTGAATACCAAGAAAATGACTCGTTAGATATTACACTCGAAAGCGTTGCACACCTACTCTGAGTATATATATCCCTTGTATACTAACATAAACATTTATCTCTTTATTTTCATGGGAACTCCAAAGATGCCTCCTCGGGTTCTGACCTCAGAAGTCAAATCCCCGAGTGGAAATAAATCAAATTACATGAAAAGAGGTGATTTACAGAGTTGAATGACCCTTGAATGTCTTTAATATAATAGGAGCTAAGAATCGTCTTCTGTTAACGTTTAACTATTGAACTAGGCAACACAAATCTCGGAGGTGGTCAAAAATAATGAAAACAACTTGATACAAGTTTATATCATGATACATGTTTTCAATGTTATTTCCTCTTTGACGCGTTAAGAATTCGTGCATTCTAGCACTATCCGTCCGTGAGACTTGAATCGGGTGAGATCAACTGATGTCTTTTATTCTGTCTTTTATCAGCCTCGAGCGAGATAAAAAAAATTAAAAGAGGTGGGAAACTGTCCTTCTCCTGTTAACAAGGTCAAATTCCACACAGTCCCCTCCCATGTCCGAGCAAAAGGTCTTTGTTACAAATGGACGCTAAGCGGTACTTGGAGAACGTGCTTAACTGCCGAAGAATATGGCAACTGCCTTATAGAACACTACCCCAAGCTCTTTTCTCTATTTCATTAAACGGTATGCATTAGCGCGTGCTTATTGAAAGAGCGTCGGGAACTTTGACCCACCAGACATGATGGAAAACAAAGGCCAGCGTTTTTTTTTAACAATGTGTAAATTGGGGCGTTCGAAAATACAGCATCCGGTGGTTTAGAAAATAATTATGACCACGGGCTTATTTGTCTGGTGGAGACCGTTAAAGCGGATTTCGCTCCAGTAAATAAAGCTAGGCTAATCCATTAAATATATCCGCTAGCGCTAATTACATTGGACCAACACAGGGGGCAGTCTGCGATAACACTATTATGGCTGTCTTCAACAAGGGTTATAGGCCACCTTGAATTGAATTTCTAGAAGCCGCTAAATTTGGCTATTTTCCCAAGATGATTTTAAAAATAGCGAGTAATTTCATGATACGTTAAATCTGGGCTTAATAAAAGTACTGTAGTCTCTAAAAATAGTTCAGCCATACCTCTTTAATATGGGGTAGATCTGACTGTCCTTATTATCGAGGTAGCCGTAATATAGAGGAAGAGATTATATGAATTCTGGTTTCGCCGGGACTAAGTTAACTGTCGTCAACCTAAAGGTGTCCGTTTTTTGACCTATTATGGAGTTTTCCGTGAGGAAAGGTCTGATTCCGGTATCCTTAGGCCATATTATAATGATGCACGAACACAAAAAAACACAATTGCAGAAGAAAAGACCATTAAAAAAAATCAAACAGCAAAAGCAAGAGTGAGAAATAGTTGCTTGGCTTGCCAGAAATTTATTTGATGTGCAACATAATACTTGATAGCTTGTCCCTGTTGAGGTTTTCGTTACTTGTTGCGACCATTTATCAGAGATTATTGTTATTTTTAGCTTAAATGCTATTCAGGCTTTCTTTTCTTTTTAGCCCCTGCTGGAATTTACTCCCCAGCAAAAATAAACATAAAAGCTCACAACGGGATGCTATTGTGATGCCTTGGCATGCATGGATGGTATATGAAATTGTCAGTAAATAGTAGAAAGGAATTTGTTTTCAACCAAGCAAAAGTTAATTCTTTTTGATCTTGTAACCGTTGTGAACTGATGCACGTTATATCATTTCCTTTGTCGGTTAATATATGTGATGTTTTTACTCCACTGTGCGTCACTAAGCCCTGTAGCACACCTTAATTCAAAGTCCATTTCTTAGTAAACCACAATTCGAGAAGTGGCTGGACTGGACAGACTGTGATAAACAACAAGCCGTAAATATTTCGGATAATCATTCAAAATTCCGATCTAATCACGAAAAACAGATGACCCGAAACCTAGCTCTATACTTGGTTCATTCTTGTCAAAAGATCTCCAGCTTAACGGAGTTAAGGGTAGTGACATAAATTAGAGGCTGGGTGTTTCCACATAAAGTTTCACTTAAACGAGTTCCCGGATGCGATTTCACTGTAAGAAAATTGAAAATCTAAATAGAAAGTAAGCAATATGTGAAACCATGTTAGACCAGTTGGACAACATTTAAACGAGTTTAAATGTAGGTGTGAACTGGGCTTGTCAGACAGGCTTTGAAGGTCACATACGTGAATATACTTTGACAGATTCCGGAAACAATTAACACGCAGGGATTACTCGGCGAGTTTTTTTATTTGAAGTTTTAACCTTTTCCTGACTAGTACGCTTCGCTCTACTCTCTGGCAACAGTGTCAGGTACAACTGCAAAAGTGAGATAGCGCCACATTTCTCCCGCAATGGAAACGTTGTTCTTCTAGAAACATTTCTGTAAAACCTACGGAGCCCTGAAAGGAGAGAAGCGGTCAACAAGACTTGAAGATGAACAATACATCCGAACCTAACTCAAGCGCTACAGGAAGTTTCTCCTTGCCAACAAGTTTCGTCTATCCAGTTGCGACGTGCCATGTATTAATAGTGGCAGTAGCAATCGTTGGAAATCTCATGGTCTGTTACGCAATAGCTGCCCACAGAAACCTTCGCAAAATTCCAACAAACCTCTTTATTTTCTCGTTGGCGTGCTCAGATCTTCTTACCGTGTCTCTTGCCGTGCCATTTGACATCGAGGGACTGTTTTTAGGAGGGGTTTGGAAACACGGAGAAAGAATGTGCAAGGCCTGGATCACGGTTTACCTCATCACTGTACCTACCTCGATTTTGACCCTTTTGGCCATCAGCGTTGATCGTTACAAGAGCCTTAGTGATCCTCTGAATCGCTTTCGCCGTTGCGGGTTCATGACTCGAAGGAAAGCTGTGATTATCAGCCTCATTATCTGGTTATACAGTTTGCTGTTCGCTTTACTTCCCATCATGGGCTGGCGTACACACGAGAAGTTCGTCTACAACAGCGTCTGCTATTTTCCTTTCACTCCGATTTACTTGACGCTAAGTTCTTTACTAAATTTTATTTTCCCGCTTCTAATGGCCTGTGCAATTCATATCAAGATTTACCATATGGTGTGTATACAACTTAGGGGCTTTCAAGGAAATGAGCCAACCACAAAAGAAAGAAAAGTTTATTTTAAAAACGTTCGAGCGGTAAAAACTACCACCATGTTTGTAGCGGCTTTTTTCTGTTGCTGGTTACCATACTCCTCGGTAAGCATTGTCGCCGTTCTCTGCGAGTCGTGCGGGTCAAACATCCCAGCCGAGGCCAGGGTAATACTGCTCATGTTTGGTTATCTCAATTCCGCGCTGAATCCCTTTCTGTTTGCTTTCCGTAGCAAGCGCTTCAAAGCTGTGTATCCGAATATGTTCAGTCAGGAGCCATAATCGGGGACGGAGACCGTAAGCGCGCGCCATTTCTAGTATTAGGGTTGTCCCCATGATATGGGACAATAATTCTATTTTTAGAACAAATTGCGCCATAGCCTGCGGCACACGCGCGTACTTGCTGCGAGGATTTTTGCGGATGTCGCGCGGAGGAAATGGCGTCCGAAATTCCCGAAAATTTTCACGTGTTTGGCCCACAACTCAACGCGTTCACGTCTGTTGGAATTTTGCTTAAGTATTTTCGTCGTAAGCTGCTCCAGTTTGAGTGAAGTAAGACAGTGTCAAATTTAGGTATGTTCCGCTGTAAGCTTATATATATCGCTGACCAAGTTGTGTTCCGACGGATGCTTCTTTTACATGAGCTGTACATTACTCCACTTTAAATTTCACATATGTTGAAGATTAACAGCTTTTCCATTACACAGCAAAAAACTAGCTGGATATATTTAGATATAGCAGAGCTTCAGGTCGTCATAGTTTCCTAGCTCTTCTTGCCACACGCTTGCGAGGAATTTGTCAGTCTATCGCGACCGAAAAGTAAAACAAAATAATTGCTAGTTTGAGTTTCGCTTGAATTGTAAGCAACGCTTGATGTTTCATCAAGGCCCAATAACTTACGTCCGTAGATACTGCTCAGTTTTATTCGTGTAAAAATCCAGTAAATTCTCTGTTGTCGATGAATGAGAGCGCCCGCCGATGCGTGTTTTGTACAGTCAGTAAACATGACAAATTGTACTTCCACTGCACTTTCGTGTGAAAGCGTACATCGAACTCAAACAATAACTCTATAGCTTTTAAATATGTTTAAGATTGATAAATGTTTGAGAACATATTAAAAGCTAAACTGAAAATATGTGAACAAAGCAGAAATAATCAGCAAAGTTACGATGACGCTTTCTTTAATCAACTTGGAATAACGATTTCGATTTTGTTGATCGAGTTATCAAATTTCCTTGTCTATTTTCATTTTCGCAGTGTAAAACTTCACTATGCTTATGTTGAAGAAAGACACATGATGTTAGTAGCCTTTTTTGCGTTCGTGAAATTTGTTACAGCAGCTCAGCACAAAAGATAACGAAAGAAATCTTTGTCAAGATTTGTTGACAATTGAAAACACCGACTCGGACTTGAAAGTGCACGAACTGCACGATGCAAATGAGCTAATTGTACGCGTCAGACTTTCCTTTCAAAAACTTTTGCAAACCCATCAAACAAGCAGAAACAATAAGAAACCGTCAAAACAGGTTTTGGTTATGATGAACCATTGTCTGAGAAACTCACAAATTAACTCGATACCAGAGTAGAGAGTTTTCTTGCTATATTCTTAAGTCAGAACAAACGCAAAAACATACGCGTAAGCTTACAACCAGCGTGAGCAGATCTTATTATTCATTCCCAGCGTGAGATTGAAGTCTTGTTTTCGACCCTGAAAAACCCACCTTTTCCGTTAGCTCAGAGCATTAAACTACATATAAGCGCCCTGGTTCGTATTCCCTGCCTTATTCCCTGCCATCCCTGTGAAAAATACACAAGAGAATTTCTCAACTCTCACCATTTGATCACGCAACGTGACAACATCCACGCGAGAGCCCCCGACATGTGCGTGAATCCGCGCGGATATATGACGTCAGGATGGCGCAATTTGTTCTAAAAATAGAAGAATTGTCCCATATCATAGGTACGCGCGAATCCCGAGACTTACGGTCTCCGTCCCCGATTATGGCTCCTGGTTCAGTTCGCTCAGGCCTCAGGCTCGACCCGATGGTACTCAGGCTGTACCCTGCGGGTAAATTAAAACCCTCGGGACAAGAAAAAGCCGTTAAGTACCTCAGAAGACTTCCGTCTATTAAAACATGTCGACCGTTGTCTGGAATGCAAGAGCCAGAAGCATGCGAGGCAGATGAGATGTTTGTTACGCATCTGGGAACTCTCGTTGAATAATAACTTGAGTGTTGTTTTAGTAACAAACACAGCGTGATCAAATGCTCATTAATCTTGATTCCTTCATAATTAGTTTCAGGAATTTACCAAAAAAGATTAATGACAGAAAGTGGGGAAAGATAGATTGTTTGAGCCTTGTTATAATTCTCACTGGTTACCATTAAAGCCTTTATTTTCACAAGGTTTCAGTTCGCCAGTTATTTGAATCCAGCGTTCCTTCTATAAATTCCACTAGCCTCCCACGCAGACGCTCTTAGGGCTCGTCATGAGCGTGGGAGGCTAAGACTGAAAAGTTCTCGTTTTTTCGACGATAACCCTGCATTTGTGTTCGGGCGAAAGTAGAATGTCGTCTATCATCGCAAGGATAAATTAAAACTGAAGAAAACAAAGCTCTCACCTACACCTAAAAGGCATTAGGATAACTCACGTTTCACTCGCAAAACAGTCCACTTTTAATACGAGTTCTTGAAGGCCCCGTCCACACTATGCCGAAGCAATTTGAAAATGCAACTTTATTTCTACGGTTAGGCCCACCGTACCGTCCACACTAATCCGTCACGCAAACGGAGCGTTTCCAAAACGTTTTTCAAACCGGAGGAATTTGAAAGTCCTGGCTTTGCGTTTTAGTGGGAACAAAAATTTTGAAAACGAGACTTTTCGAAGACGAGGAGATCACAATAATCATATGATTTACATGCAGGAATATCTTAGGCCCAGTATACAGTATGCCGGAGAAATTAAAAACGCGACAATCATCGGTCATTTTGGATTTGTGTTTGAGGACACACTGAACCTCTACGGAAAAGCTAGGAGGCCAAAATGTCACGTCCCTCAATGAATCCATTACATATTTTATCCAATGCCATTCAATGAATACATTGTCAAGCTGAAAGCTTCAAAGAAATTGTCAATCTCGTTCCCAGAGGCCACGATCCTTTTGCGGGTAACATCCAGCATATTGTCCTTTCTCAAAATGTCTGCTGATGGCACAAGGGTGTACAGACAGCTGTTTAACCTCGAAACCGACATCCAAGCCCTCCAATCTGATATCGACCGCTTGGCTGACTGGTCATCATGCAGTGGCAATCAGAACAGTTAGATTCAACCCGGAGAAATAACTAGAAATGCATATGCGTGACAATGCGCATAACTCCCAACCGCGACAACTCACTATCCTGGGTGTTCTGATATCGTCGGACTTCTTGTGAAGCGCACATGTTGACGCTGTTGTTTCAGTTTTTAATTTCCTTCAGGGGGTACTAAGGTACAGCTGAGGACGTTATGTGGGGTCTTACACCACAATTTGCCAGTGCAGAGCGTCTCGCGTTTGGTCATCGCTGACCGAACGCGCGGGATCTGGAGACGAGATATTCAAACTTCAAGGAAATTTCCTCTACATACCAACTGAGTATTTTAGGAAAGGCTTTCAAGTCCTACTGACTGTTACAAAATAAGCTTTTTATAAATATAAATTAACCGCCGAGTTTTTGAAGCTGACGCTCGGAGCTTTAGCCCTTCGTCAAAACAAAGTCGCTCTTTGCGCTCTTTTAAATTAGGGAAATGGGCTTGGATTACGCTCGCAGGAGAAGTTACCGGGATAGCTTAGAAAAAGGATGCAATCTCAAGCACCACCACGTGACTTGTCCTCCGTTGCGAGCTATAACAACGGTTGCAACGAAAGACAACCAGTTGAGGAGAGAGCAAATATACTGAGCTGCGAGGAAGGCCCCCATCAAAAGGCACACTCATGAAATGAATCAGTCGAATACAACTATAGCTTTACTTTATTACTGTTATAATACAAGAAGTAGCCTCTAAAACAGCGAAAATCAAACCAATTTAACCATAATCCAGTAAACATGAATGAATGTACATATTTTAATGAGTGTTTTCATTGTTTCGTCTTTCTTTTCCCCTTGCGAGTTTTATGCTTTTTAGTCTTAGAATCTACAATCTGTTGAGAGTAGCGCTTAATGGCGTTCCTAGAGAGGACATCTTCATCATCTCCGCTCTCCTCGTCATCTGAAAAAAAAGTTCAGGTCGTTAACAACGGTCAAGTTAGCAAAATTCTTTTTGTTACACCACGTATCCGCTATTCTGTCTTGTAGAACAGGACCATCCCAACACATGAACGGCAAATGACAATTTTTATCTGCAGTAAAGGTCTGGGCCTAGACTGAAAAAAATGCTGGCATTATCGGAGTAGATAAAACAGAATATGTAATATATCTCATCTATCTCAATCGGTTAGCCAGTGGCAGTTTCAACTAACTGTATTTCCTGGCAGGCATGCGAAGGGGTACCATAGAACCCGAGGTTTTGGGAAGCGCGCGCCCTATGTATGTGATTTCCTTTTGTATACGCCAACTACACGTACATCGGCTACAGCTATTCATGTCCGTACTTCTAAGCCCTTTTATTCTGAAAAATTTTCCTTGTTACGTGCAGACATTCCTAACTTACCATCGTACGCAGCCAGGCGATCAGAAGTCATGGGTAGCTTAACTCGGGTGTTAAACTGCGGCAACTTGCCCTCCATTGTGGTACGGAACTGAAAAACAACAGACCCATTTAGCGATTTCCTCTTACCTGCTGTTAGCCAGGTCACAAGAATACAGATCGTGAAAATCTTAGAATAAAAGAGCGTTTCAACCCAAACTCTTCAGATCTCGAGAAGGAAATGAAATGAAAGGCATTAGGGAAAATATCTGTCATGCCGAGGTTTTGAGAACTAATTCGTTTGAAAATTATGTTCTGAAGAAAATATATGACACTGGAATTATCGAAATTTCTTTCTGCCCAACAAAATGATGCCCAAATAACTCGAGAATTTGAGCATTACCTCAGCGTCTTCCATTTCTTTCATGACGTCATTGATATCCTTTCCTCCTAAGTCATCCATTAACTTGAGTAGCTTCTGTTCACAAGTACCAAGTAAGTCCAGGATGTACTCGTCGGAGGTTGGGGACAACTGAGCTTGGGGCACGTGACCTTTGGGCTGTAGACAAAAAAAAGTGGGATAGTTTACAGAGGGAAGCGATGAGGTTCGTGAACGAAAACGAAAATGGACTATTTGAATTGAGAGTTTTCGGTACCCATTTAGTAAATTAATACACAGCATGTCAAAGCGGTTTTTAGCCATAGCCAACAAATACCATCGTAAATTATACATAAGCACTTGAAGCGAAAACATGTTACGTTAGGGTGGAAAGCGCGGGAAATTATATAACGAGTCGCAGGCGTGGGAAAATGTGAAACCTGTAACCGATGGCAAGCGCGGGAAAAGTCGCGTGTGGGCTGCATGTTTTCGCTTCGAGTTCTGATTGGTTTATTAGACTACATGCGTGTGTTGTGATTGGCTAAATCAGTCAACTTTAGTCTCTAGTATACGACAACTGGGTGTGATCTCCTTCCGAAGTCGATAAAAAAGCTCCACATAGGTACGTGAGTTCATCAAATTCACCTTCATTACATTGAATCAGTCTATCGTTTTTTGTCCTCTCGAGTTTGAAGAAACCTAACAGATGTCAGTGGCGGATCTAGAGGAGGGGCCTGGCGGGAGGAAAAGACGGCAGGGCAAGCAAAACAAAGCCGCCTCCTCTAACCCCCCACCCAATCCCCTTAGCTGAAGGTCTGGATCCGGATACATGATTAGTTCTTACCGCTTTAAGGTGTTGCAGTTTATCAGCCAAATGCTCAATTCCAGCTTTAACGTTAACCAGGGTTTTGTTAGCTCGGTCCTGACGGTCTTGTGAATCGGCACATCTGCAAACAAATCAGTAATATAGGATTATTTCACAAAAAGCATTGCTGGGGTTCTTCATAATTTGAAACATTCATTCCACGACAAATGTAAAAAATAACTTTTCTTACCGTTTTTCCTCGTCAGCAAGGCGTTGCTGAAATTCCTCCAGCATTCTCTGTCCACTGAGGAATAGAAATAATAAAGATTACTACAAGGTATTTACACCGTCCAGAGCTTCCACGTTTCACAGCTTGTGTAACAAGAATTACTTAACTCTTTTTCTTCACTGCTTAAGACTTTTTAGTGCATAAGTTGATTCAAAATGCCGAAACTAAACCGAGATCTGATTCAAACCGTATAAAACTCTTCAACACTTAGCAACAAGTGGTTAAAGTTTAGCTATTTTGCAATCACTGATTGATAGGATGATTGTACAATTTTTATGCACAATTCTGACGATTAAATCTGTGAAAATTAAATGACAAGTCCAAGGGAAGATATAAAAAAGTCTCACTCTAAATGGACAATATTTACGCAATAACTGTTGTACCTGGACAACTTCGCTTCTCCAGAATATTTCATCTCCTCATACTCCATTCTTAGCTTCTCCTAAAGAGTGATTACATTTGACAACAATTAAATAAACAAACACACAAATAAACAAATAATTTGCAACTAAATGATCATAACATGTAATATGTATTTTCTCTACAACAGCAATAAATAAGTCCAACAGAGAGATTTTTCAGGATACTGCAACATCAAAGTAAACCCAAGCCTTGAAACGGTACCTTTTCTTCCTTTAACCTGACAAGCATCTTTTCATTGTTAGTCTTGAGCTGTTCCAGGTGCTTCTGTGTTTCACCCTGAGACAGAAAACGCTGCACCACCTCCTTGATGTCAGACACCCCTGTAGTGTCCTTTATTTTGTTCATGGCTTCCTCGTATGTTGTAATCTTACGTTCTTGTTCCTCACCAGACAGTACTGCTTTCTGTTCTACTACGGGACAAGAAAAGAAGGTTTGTTTGTTTGGAGGTAAGAATAAATACCACACATACATGATCAAACAAGTAAATGGTAGACTGAAGAAATTCCAAAACTAAAGTATTTGCATAACAGTTAGGGGTCTGTTTCATCAAGTCTCAACTTTTGATGTTTAGTCCTTCAAGCAATCTAATAAGAGTTTCACACCTGTTAGTCAAAAACTTTGATCTTATATACCTACTGGTGCTTACATACCAATTTCTCATACTTAGCCAACAAATTTGAGCTAGTCATACACACTTTCAAAAAACATGTAAACTCGAACTGATGCAAGAAAAGAAAAGTCCATGTATGTGATGCTACATCTTCCCAATTTTCTGATTTTAAGGGAAGAGTGCTCGTGCTGTGTTCTTTCAATTGCAAATCTTTGGAAAGTCCTGAAAAACCTTTGCATGTCTTTGAATATGGTCTTGTGTTCTTCAAACTCCTGGCACTATAGCTCCAAAAAGGTCACTGCAGGTACATGTATATCTGATAAATGTAATTGTTGTGACTCACCCGTAAGATCCTCCTGCTGAAGAGAGCTTCTTTGCAGCTATTAAATAGATGAACAGAGCATGGTTAACAGAACTACCACCAAAAAAGTAAGATAATGGTAACCTTTATGGGTTCCTTTGTGAATTTTGTTGGGTGGACTTGATTGGAGTAGTCACAGTGTAACATGGTATGTCTTGTAACCACCCTGGATAATTTATTCTTACCCGTTTTTCAACTTTCTCGGCATGATCTTTCTTCTCTTCAGCTTGTTTCTTGTACTGGGCCAATTCCCTTTCTCTCTCCTTTTTCCTCTCATACACTGACTGCTCCAGCTTAGAGAGTTCTGCCTTTGCAGCTTCACGAGCAATCTGAGCATCATGGTTCATCGCATTCAGTTCTTTAAGTTCTTCCCTTTGAGCATAAATAGCTCTCTCAAGATTATTGAGCTGATTAGGCCAAGTGCGGCGCTCTTCCTTCAATTGCTCCAACAGACCCTCGTAGATTGTCTTGATTTTCTTCCCCTCATTTAACTTCAGCTGCATTTTGTCAAGGCTGTTCTCCAAAGCACGTAGTTTCTAGCATAGGGAATAAATTTACAAATGAAGTCATAAATTCAAAGAAGAAGAATATTAGTAAAATTAAACTTCACATTAAAACCAAATGTTTTTTTTCAAGCATTGATGCCGCTGACATTGTGTAGTTGTAAGGAAAAGGACAGTACCGCATTTGAAAAACATGTAACTGTTTCAACAGAAACATCTGTCATCGCCAGTTACAACAACTCGAGTTACTAGATGTAAATATAAATAAAATATGTTAACTTACTATAAATAAAAGTTTGTGACACCAGGTGTTACTTTTACTATACTAATGAATGACTTTATACATATTAAATAGAATAAAGACGTTGACTTAACAAAAAACAGAACCAAGACAATGTTGTGTAATTGTTGGTGTAATAAGCCAATTTCAAAAGATTCTCACAACAAAAATTATTTTGGTGCTCAGACATGCTGTTTGGCCATACTACAAAATTTATAGAATAATTTCAAAATTTGGTTGGACAATGTTTGATGACCAGCTGTTATATCCAGCACTGATAATGTATCTTAATAGTTTTATTCAGCCTCAGTACCTGTGCCTCAGCTGACTCTCCAGCATCTGTGTTGGACACTTCTTCAGCATCCGTGATCAACTGATTGTACTCTGTTTGCAAAAGTTCCAGTTTCTTCTGACGAGTGTTTTTCTGGTGTTTCAAAGCATTCAGCCTCTTGACTGCCTCACACACTTGCTGGTCCAGTTTAGTGATAGCAGCCTGTAACAGACATGTTGTAAATTAAGAATAGCAAAACCATGACAAACTGGTCTAAAATAATACAGTGCAGATCAATCACAGGCTTTTATTAATAATCCTCTCATAGGTGAGAAAAAAGAGGGAACCTCTGCTCATAAGTGCTTGACCCTAAACCCTAACCCTAAGCAAAGTGCTTAGTCCCTGTTATTAGTCCCTGTTACTTGATTCAACTGTACATGGTGAATTACTAGATTGCTGATTTTTTATTTTTATGTTTTTTTTAAAATTTGTTACAACAGAAATTTCATAGGGTTCTATGAAGTGCAATATGGAATATCAAGTGTTGGAAGTCAAGTTTGCATATGGAGTAGAACAGAAGACTATAATTTGCTATACCTTGCCTGACATGCCTCTCATTGCACAGTGTCTTTGTGGATCTCTTTCTTTGAATGCATCATCAATTACTTGTTCATCTCCCTAAAGATAAAGACAAGATTTTGAAAAAAATGGCAAAGGTATCCATTTTACCAGTAATTTAAGGGGATCCAGGGGATCACATTTTTTCATAGGAGTGGAGTAGGAGATGGAAGAGACTGTAAACCTCATCCCCCTTGCCTTGGGATTCACATCTTCAGTAATCTCAATAACTCCCCCAAAATAAGAAATATATCAATTTTAAAAGGTGGAGGGATGAGTGCATTTTAATTCTCCCACCCCCAAAAGAGAGGTTGTGTGCCTTTTTGTTTTGTACAAGTCTATTTCAGGTGGACTATACCCAGGAGTAGGGTTGAGGTGATTTTAATTCTCCCTCACCCATAGGGAGGTTGTTTGCCTTTTTGGTTTGTACCAGTCTTATTCAGGTGGAGCATACCCAAACCTCCTTAAGGCCTTGCTTAATTACATGAATCATTCCCTGATTTTTAAATAACAGGTACCATGTATTTGCATGTAGCATTTGTGCTTTTATAAAATTCATTTCTACAACTGTGCAAATCAAGATATAGAAATCATGACAATCAAGTTACCCTATGAAGCAAGCATGTACAACAATGTACGTATAGTATAGTATAGTGTAGCATAGCATAGCATAGCATAGCATAGCTAGCATAGTGTAGCGTAGTGTAGTACAGTATAGTATAGTATAGTATAGTATAGTATAGTAGAAAATAGTATAGTATAGTATAGTATAGTATAGTATATAACATTTTCATTAGTTAATAATAGAACTGAACCTTATCACAAATTAAACCTATGCAAATGATGTACATGTACATTTTCACTTACAGATTTTCACTGTTTCTACGTTAATGGGACATTCCATTTTATTTCTTACCCACACCCGTTATGGAAGGCAACCTCTGACACAGGGCCTGTCAGAATATTTTTTCAAAGAAGCCGACAAAATTTTGAACCCCTCGGATGCAAACTTCAAAAGTTCCGACAACAAAAAACTAAGGTGTCGGAATCTGCCCTTCCATAGGGGGGGGGGGGGGGGGAGGGTGCGGATAAAAAATGGAATGTTGCAATGCATGCCCTTTCCCATTAAGTTCTTACTTACCGCCTTTTTCTTTGCCAAATCGGAACGCAGACGTTTATTTTTCTCCCTCAGTTTGACGATTGTATCTTTATTCTTTTTCATAGTCCATTGAGAACTTTCGTAGTAAGCTTTCCTGTCCCCATCTGTTTAGATTTAATATCAGAGCGAACTAAATGAGTTTACATTAGAAGTATTACACAACTCAGTTTGAATAATACTGTATTTCGATCTTTCATCATCATTGGAAAACGATTAAGAGAAGAAATTAGTTGTACAGAAGCAAAATTTGGTCAGCTTGTGGCCATGAGAAAAACAGTCCAGCAAATTCATCGATTCATGTCAAAGTGAACACAAAATTGTGACATCCTCACACTTTGCCTGAAAATGTGGTCGATCAAGGCTTACCTAAAAGGGCAAGCTTCTTTTTGAGCTCTTCGATCTCTTCTGTAATGGGAACTGCTCCCTCCGACATATTTTCCGCTCTCTGGATTGAACTTCAAACCTATAAACACTTCCAACAAAACGAAATGCACACCTATCACCAGTTTGTTTCTCTGTGAAGCAACTTCATCTCCTTGACCCGTTGTCAAGACAACCGTACAAAATATCGCGCCTGTGTCAACAGCGGTAATGACTGGCCAGTGATGAACGCAGTCCTAAATTTTCTCAGCCAATGAAAAAGCGATATTCGATACCGCGCAAATTTACAAAATGGCGGCAAACATCCAGTCAAACACGGGTAATGCTGAAGATTGCGTTTTGAACTCTTTGAAAGCGAGAAATGAACCTCTTACTTTAGCCGAAATATTGGAGATGTCCTCGTTTCCTTCCCGACAAATTGAGAAAGTATTACAGCGTTTGGAATGCGAGCAAATAATGTAAGCGTTTACTCTCTCTGGGGGCGCAGCCGAGCTAAGCTCAGAGTTAAAAGCTCAAAAAGCTTATTAAGTTTTTTATTTTGGTCAATCTTTTTGTAGATGCAGCCACTTCACTGCTAAAGAAGACACCAGGGTTTATTCTCTGAACGCCAAAGATAGTGATACGAAATGTTTCTGGGGAACGCAAAATACTACAAAGCCGAACACAACACCTGGGACGTCAAGGAAACGACCTTTGGTCTCAAGGCAAATGTCAGCAGTTTATAAGCTTAATTAGATGACAGCTTTGATTTATAATTATGTATCGATCAAATAGAGGCATCAACCTTACCCCACCCTGTATTTGACAATTTCTTGCCCCCCGGGAGTTAGGAATTTGCCATCATTGGTTGTCATTGTGAGCGTTTGAAACCTTATGGGAAGTGTAGGGAGAATTTGAGTCATCACGAGACAACGACGTACCTTACTGTTGTGGCTGTGTTTTCAAATAATTCAAAAGTTTTGCATGTGAAAATATAATCACTAGCATATTTATACAACACTGACTCATTTACTCCTTTATATTTTTACAGGAGCAGTTCCAAATTGAGGCAACCTTTTAAGTCACCTGTAAGTAAATCAGTTTCACAATCGTTTGAGGTTGTAGGAATCCTCTCTCATTTTGTTGGGCCAACTTTTTATATTGCAATAAAATTTGAATACACAATCTGCTCAACCCGGGGGAAGGGGGGGAGGGGGACTCCCATATAAAAATGACGGGGGTGCTTGTTGGAAATTTTGGAAAGAACCCCTATGAGATACCAAGATCCTGATTTTTGGGTGTGGCTTGAAATTTTTTCCACTCCTGAGAGGTGCCAATTCTAAAACAACACATTATCTGCTGTCATATTTTTTTTCTCAGCTCAGTACCCTAAAAAGTACTGCAAAAGCTCCCGCTGTGGACCTTTTGAGGCTGAACACCTTAAGAGGTACCAAAACTGCTTTTTTAACCCCTAAAACGTACGACGAGCACCCTGTGATTTTTATATGGGAATTCCCCCCTCCTGCCCCGGGCTGCTTAACTGCTTTAAAATATAGTGACAAGTGGCTTATGACCATAATACCGGTATAAACCTTTCATGGGGAAAAATATTGTTGTCTCAAATAAAATGAGGAAAGAAGGAGCATTAGGGAGGACTGTATGGAGGTTTAATAGCACCTAACAAATTTCAAGACCCCTTTCAAGACTGAATTTAGTTGATTGTACTCAACTTTTCAGCTTCAATCAAGACAACAGAGCACAGTGGTTGCAGACAAAGGTTCACTATTTGAAGAAATTGATGATTTAAATGGAAAGTTAGAGATCCTAAACAATGACATCGCAGAACTCAGTAAAGAGTAAGTTGTTGATCGTGTTATTATAGTTGCTTAACTGTTAACTCAGAATATTTTACTTCGAACTTGAACTCCATCTAAGAGTGTCTATTGAATCCAGATTTTTTTTACCATGTGATGGGCAGGTACAGTGAAGAAGAGCTTCAGCAGCACATACAGAAGCTTCATGAATACAATGAGATCAAGGATGTGGGCCAGCTTCTCATCGGCAAATTGGGTAATTTAAAATAAACATGATTCAGACTTGTGAGAAAATAATGCCATTTCCTATTAATTAAAACTAATAATCTTTAAGTGATCATCACACCTGATACCGGAATAGTGAACTTGACAATTTGCTGTCATGAAGATGGCAAAATCTTGTTCTCTTCTGATTTTGCTAGTTTTTATTTTGAAAGGTTACTAATTAAAACATTTTATTTGGATGGCCTTATGGGTTGAACCTCTGTCATTATTGTCAGCAAGCATGCCACAGGATGGGATATTGTCCCAAATCAACAATAATACTGTGCATCTAAGTGGCACCACTTGGTGTGAAAACATGGCTTATTTGTCAGCAAGCTTTCAATGCAATTGTTGCATTGGGTGCATATGGCATGATCTGTGCCGAAAGCTATGTATAGCTTCTAGATTTTTGCATACATTGCGGCTTATGTTAGGGGGAATGGCTGCTCAGTACCACACTGTCAAAAACAAGTTTTATAATTTTTATTTTTGTGTTTATTCACAGCTGAGATAAATGGCACTACAACAAGAGCTACGTATCAAGAATTTGGATTAGATCTTGAAGACTAAATTACCATGAGGTAGTGCAATAATTTCATTTGGAGGATGAGGGTAAATGCTAGCACTGTAAGATTACTTGTAATATTCCCACAAGAAAACAATCAGCATGTTCATATCACTTGTACTTTCGGTTTGAATTGAAAGTATATGTGTATGAAATTTGTTAGGCCATTCCAAATCATTTCTATTGTACAAAAATTTCTTATGATAAGTCATAAACAGTGTAACAAGACTGTGTGTCTGACTTTTAGTCAGAAATTTAAGCATGGTTGTGCCTTACTTGCTAACACGTTACATGTTTCTACTTGCTTGGAAATATTGAACTTTACAAAGGTTGACCTTACAGCTACATACTCAAACAAGAAAGTACTTAGTAAAAATTAAATAGGTCAATATTAGTCTTATGACTTTGTCACTCATGGAAAATGGTGTTAACACAGAATGCAAGTTTCTGCAAAAAGGTCTTTTTTTTCAATCAAAGGCTTTAAGCCATTTCTAACTCTGCACACACAGTGATTTTCTGGACCTTTTCCATTACAGCACAATAGGCTTGTGAAGTCCCCATTCTGGATGGATGGTAAAATGCCGTCCATAGGCCCTGTGAGGCTGTGTGAACATGGAACTCTTGTTTATGGCAGCATCACTTGGTACCTTGTAGACCGGAAGATGGTGCCATGTCTGGAACTGCTGTCGCACATGTACTGGAAGACGCTGTCTGGCTTTCTGGTAGTAGGACTGTTTGGTGATGTCTGGAGCCCTCTTGGGATTGTACAGCAGTTTACCCCGCGATGCAATCGTGTCCTCCCTGTGGAATACCAAGCATGGGGCAGAGTATGAAAAAATCTTGTTTCATTTTTCATTTTGTATGAAATAATATTAAATATTATTTAATGTGTCACTGAGAGTTATTAGTGACTGTAGGTAACTGACAGTGTTGTCTAGAAGAGAAATATTATATTTGAGACTAGGCATTGAAACATTAGCATTCTAAGGAAATTCCAGAACAGTTTTATGACACAGTAAACCATGGTGTAAGCATGTATTGTATAGACCACTTACATTAATGAGTATTGGCCCATTGGAACAGGGGACAACAACATTGCTTCATACAGGTTGACATTTCAGA
This sequence comes from Orbicella faveolata, assembly GCF_042242905.1. NCBI lineage: Eukaryota > Metazoa > Cnidaria > Anthozoa > Scleractinia > Merulinidae > Orbicella > Orbicella faveolata. Next base: position 6,933,489 of record NW_028301565.1, read on the forward strand.
ATTTAACAACTAATGTACAGTACCTTGCAAGTGCCTCTAGAGTTTCCTCAATTCTTCCACTGTCGCAGATCTCACAGTTACCCTCTGAGAGGTCATGGTTTAATTTGAGCGTACCCATCTTGTCTGCCTTTACTCCAGACAGGGTGCTAAAGAACTTCAGTGCCAACTCGTGCTCTTAAACAAAAATTGAATAAAAACACCACAAGCTTCAACTTTAAAAGTAACAATAATTATTATTAAAGTTGATGCTCAAGGTGTTTGTTCTAAATTTAAAAAGTTTAGGTTGATCCTTTGCCTGAGCAAATCAGAGTGAATCTTATAGAACATTAAATTTATATTATGGTGATAAAAATAATTTGTACTAGTTACCATGTCAATTTAATTGGACATTTTACTTCATTGAAACCCTACAACTTACATCAGTAGCTGTGTTCTAGAATAATGGTAGCATGCAACCTGAGGCAGAGGGTGATGAAATGTAGGACTATACCTGACAATGAGCAGGCTAAGATAAGAGCTGCCCAAAGATAAAAGTTTTTCTTGCAGTAATATAATATTTATATAGCAGCAAGGGCATCTATGAAAACTGTGAACTTGTGTATGCTTTGTGCTCTGGAAGTGTTGGTCCAACTTGTGGTAGTTGCCAATGTAATAATAACTTACATCTCTTAAAACTCCTGTATGGTACATGTAGTTGCAACTTACAATAGTTTTGTTAAAACATTAAAAACAGAAAGCAGAATATCTAAGAATTAAAATATTCATTAACCTTTGTCAGTAGCTGTTTTCAACCATTTATCCACTGCTTCCAGTGACTGGGGATGAATTGTCTTCTTGATGGACTGAAAGGGAGAAGGGGCTTTAAAAATACATGCAGAAGGAAATTAGGAAATCAACACGTGTATTTAGCAATACTAAAAAAGACCTAGTATGAAATAAACACAGTGGTTTATGCACGCATTTCCAGCACAACCTAATGTTATTATAGTCATGTGGGGTAAAAACTGCACTTAAATTTAATCCATATTGGGAACAATTGTTTTTGTTTCCCTAACCTCCATCCCTCACTCCTTCCAGCAGCCTAACACCAGAGAAATCTTATCCTTGGCTAATTCTTACATTCCCCTGCCTACTAGTATTGTTAGTGACAACCCTGTTAGCAGAATGTTTATAACACTTGATACAGTGTGTGCTAGATCTTCATTTTCTAGTCCTCTTCTATAATAATTGTGCAAAACACAGCAGTAAGAGCACTAGTAATCATCGCAAAATTAACTATTTCTTGTAAATGACTTGACCACTTGCCAGACCACAAAGCTCTCTGTAAGTGCAGGTCATGCCAAAACCACAACCAAGTACTGTGGCTGAATTACAATGACACATTGTTCGCAATGGGAGCCCTTCTACCACATACCTTCTCAAGGGCAACCTTCTTTGCCTCTGCCATATCTTGCAAAATACTTTTATCTATGTAAAGGAAGGTATTTCATAAGGCTTACATTGTATAAAGAGTTTGACTGAGGAATTTTGTATTCAGAAAAATACTTCTATTACTTTTTGCCAGCTTACCTTGCCCGTTTGGGGTTCCCATGGCAGGCAATGAAGTCTATACATTATGACAAAGTGAGTAAACAGACCAGATTAAATATTAGTACAAGAAGGGTAACTCAATACTGACACCCTATTCAGAACAAAGCTTAAATTTACATTTGCTTTAAATTTACCCATGTATGTTAATAGTTGGTCTGACCGTCTGAACAGGATAGAAGCTGAGATGAGTCACATGAGGAATTGTTTGAGATTAGAGGGCCGTCCAGGGGTTTTAGGGAATAAAAAAACATGATCACTTACTTGAACCAGTGGTGTGAGTTTCCTCTGCAAGGGACTTTTCCTTACAGAGTTAGCAGCAGACTCCAACCTTGGTACTAAATTATATGCCAAATAACATCCTTGTTAGTATTTACAACACTATTTAACTCCAGTCCAAATTTATAACTTACAAATGTAAGTAAAATAAATAATATTGTACTCTTTACAAGTCTTTGACTTACAGTCATCCTTTTCCCTTGAGAATGGTTTCATCTGTGCACTGCCTAGGGATTGTCTACTGAGTGCAGACATTCTGGACCCTAACTTCCCTCTCTCGGCCTCACATCCACCTGAGATTTAATTTAAAATAATATACCAGTAGTTAATGATAATCCCTAAATATAATCTTTCAAGACTAACATTGAGACAGTAAGAATAAAGCCCTGTAATTATTCAAAATAATTCACTAAATGTGTTTACACTGTGCGAATAGTTGATAGTTACCATACATGAGTTGCACAAATCTTAAAAAGGCCTTCACGGTATTACATTCTCAATGAAAGTTTGCCACCATAGGCCACAAAATATATAAAAAACACACACACACACTTAAACAATGAATGTTCAGCCCTGAAACAAGATGTGACCACACTATCCTCATCTGAACAAGGGTAAATATATTCAAGATACCAGTAGTTCATCGCACCTGGTGACAGTGGCTGATTACCAGTACTTCTATTCTGTTGAATCAGTCGTGATGGAACATTCCATCCCATGAAACTCTGAAAATGAGATGATATGCAGGGCTGTCATTAAGTTTTGAGTCACTGGTAGCCTTGATCTTCACACCTGTAACCAACTTGATACCTTGTGAGTGAATTGAATCAACTATAGGGAAGTTCACCTGTAGCATTAAGGGCCCATCATACATTCTCAGCTTTGGCCGGTGTTATAGGTTACGGCCCTTTTTGACAGCCCTGATATGTATAGGTTTGCTAATTATCAGCAAGTTATAATCCTGATAGAATACATAGTTTAACTATACCAGGTTGTCTGCCTGATAGTTTGAACAAAATTCATCTTTCTATCAACCTTAACCTTACAGCTGTATGTGGTTAACTGCTGGTATGAAACAACACAGTTTTCTTTGCCAACTTTTCCCCGCGTTTCAACTTTCCCGTGCCCCCACTAACTGCCCCTTGGTCTCCAAGGATGACCTTTCCCCTCCACAAATACAGTTGGACCTGGCTTATTCGAACTTATTTTGAATTCCCCGTTATTTTGAAATCAAAACCATTTTTCTTGGATTTGCCTTTCAGTCATACACTATCGGCTATTTCGAACTCCCGCTATTTCGAACAATTTTTTGTTCCCCCTGAAAGTTTGTAATAGTGGGGTTCAGCTGTATGTATTTACACAATTTCACAGACCTTGATTTCAAATTGAAGCAACCTGTGCCTTTTGAAAATGAAAAACTTGACTATTTAAAAAAATATATCAAACTTCATCCAGTTCATTGGCTACCAGGATTCTAATCAACATTGGCAGATTTATAGCCCTTCCCAAATGTTTACTTAAATGCAAGCCATTTCTGGTTAGTGTGGTCATATATTAGGGTCATTTACTATTACAGTTCAACCTCCTGTAAGCGACCACCCATAATGTCAAGCCTAGGTGGTCACTTACAGTAGGTGGTCACTTACGAGAGCTTAGACCATATTGGGTCAAAATTTTGCCTCAGTAGCGTATGTTAACTGCAGACATTTATTCCAGGTTTTAAATGTTTTATTCATGTAAAAAGTCAATTTCGAGAAAAAAAAATAAACTATACCTCCCATTGAGAAATTTCCATCTCTTGTACTACCCAGGAATGCGATAATGTTGCAACAACTTATTATTTAATTTAGGCACTATTATCTGTCAAGTGGTTACTTATGGGAGGTTTAAAACAAAAGAAAGTTTCAAACTTTTAGCTCTGTAAGTGGTCGCTGTTGTTAATGAGAGGTCGTCGCTTACAAGAGGTTCCAAATACAGTGATTGGACCAGGAAACTCTTGGTATTTTGAAAAAACTGGTCGCTAAGGAGAGGTGGTTGCAACTGGAGGTTCAACTGTAATTTTAGAGGTCTGAAATGGGGCTTTGACTTTTGGATCAGATCTAAAACAGGGTATGGAAAATCACAGATTTTGGTCTGAAATAGGGCAAGGGTTTCAATGTTCCGGCTGCACACCTCACAAAAAACTTTGGGGGTAACCCCCCCCCCCGGTAGTAGAATAATTGAAGGACATTTTAAAATTCAATTTGTCACCCTGCAAGCAGAGTCTCTTTTATCTCCTTTTTGCACTAAGTATATGTACCGTAAGAAAAGGTTCTGCCTGTAGGGTGTCACTCTGCATGCTATTTGTGTAAATGTACTGCTGACTTAAAGAACTCGTTCTAATTATGCTTTAATTAGTTTGAAAATTCTGTGAAGTGCGATGGCCACACGAATTTGCTCTTAACCGCTTATGATGGCGGATCATTATAACAGTCAATGTCTGTTATTAGTGGGAATTGAGAAAACCCACAACTATGATGATATTGTGACCCTCGCGTTAGTGACCCGTAAATTTTCAGTGTAAACAAATCAGGACAAAAGCTCATATTTTTTGTCCTAAACACCATGTACTAAGTGATAATTAAAGTCGAAGTGACCTTGATTATTGCAATACACGATTACTGAGTTGTTTAACAATATACCGGTACAGAAGACCCGCTAGCTGCCGAGCCAGTTCTTTGACCTCCCACGTCCTTCAGAGTGGCCTTGGTGCCGACATTTGTAGTGCTGTATGGCGTTCCCGGCGGAAAAACTCGGGAAGATTCTTGTTTGTACTTGATTTTGATCGATCTTAGAAACCCAGCCGGTAGGCTGTCCGTTCTCGAGTCACCAATTAAATCTATGAGATCCATAGCTAACAATTCTCAAGGTTTGTTTCACAATTCTTTGGTCTACTTGCAATCCATTTTGTCGCGTTCGATAGATCCTTGACAACCAGCCTCGTTTTCGTTTTGAAGTGAAAGATTGGTGGACTGGACTTGTGCATCATAAAACGGTTGACTGAGTCAAATATGACGAACAGTGGCTGAAAAACTTCATTTTCTGTATTTGTATGAGGTAGCCAGGAGTTACCCTGTAGAGGAAGAAAAAAAACGAAAATGACCGCTATAAAACTAATAAAATGTGAATAGCGTTTTTTGGGAAGAGTGCTTATTGTCCCGGGAGCATTAGTTGTAAAGTAGGAAAAAGGCGGCACTTAACAGCACGTTACCGCGCCAGCGTATGTTATTAATGGCTTATACGCCAGTAAAACCAGCCTTACAACGTTGAAGTATCAGCGCATGATTTCGCATTTCTCGTCTGTTCCTTTTTCTCTGGTGGTAAAAGTTCTATCCTCAGTTTTGCTAAACTCTGTGAGCACAAGAGGGACTGGAACCGGCTGACGTGCCGAACAGGCTCTCCCGAAGAACACTCGTTTCTACTGAGTCCAAAGTGCAGGTCGCTAACTACTATAACGGGTTACTGAGGTTTTTGATATTTTAGATCTTTATTTTTGAAGGGAAGACTGCGATGCTGTGACAGGAATACGAATCTATTGGGTAACCACAGCGGCCAAAGATGGTTTTAATGCTGCTCTCTTTATCGAGATCAAATTTAGTGGACACTAGAAATACGGCAATCTTTACTGCCGTTGAGGCGGGAGGAAAATAGCAGTAATCCAGAAAGAAACTCTTTGAGTGCAAGCTAGGCAAGCAGCAACATTAAAAACAACCCACACTTGCACCTTCCTCATGCACAATCTCGACGAGTGAACCATCATTCTAATTAGACGCAACACTGTAGTCCCTCTCAGTTTCAACTAACTACTACTCGTGAACAGAACAAAGTACCAGTCCAGAACAAAGTGCTCTGCGCTGGAAATCGTTTTCTTTTTGCGGTATATGGTAGATGTATGCCATCGTTGCCAGGCGAAGTGAGCTTCACCTAAGCGTTACTCTAGCCACTTATGGTTATAGACGTTATAGCCTTCTTGCTCCCTGCGCTTGATGTAGCGGACATCATTGTCCAGTTTCAGAGTGGCCATAGTGGCGTAGTTACTGACTACGAACTGTACGAAGAGGTGGAGATTGAACTGCAGTAGAGCTTGCTGAGAATGCGACAGGCTGGGATGCAATTTTACGGTTTTTACTTTTGTTTTCATTTTCCTGCCGTACTTGCCTCTTTTTTTAAACCGGAGAAAGTTGTCACGAAATAGTTAATTACTGAAATAGCTTGCGAGTCTGCGAGTAACGGTAAGGTTCAATCGTCGAATACGCTTGCAGTGGTCAACAGGTGAAATAGTCCAAATCTACTTTATAAATATCCCTTCAGCTCCCTAGGGATGTGGTGGGCGGAAGTGACAGGAAAGACCACAATAAACTTCGATTACGTGGAATTACGAAACCAAACCACTCATTCTAGCAAGTTGTGTGCAAATAAAATGGTGCTACAAGTCGATTTTAGAAGAAGAAATTCTAGTGAGACGGTCCTTCCGCTCATCTGTGGTGGATAACAAGTAAAAAGGGCAAATGAAGTTATACACAACGCAAATTACGAAACCAAAATGAACCCCCACTAGGACTTTATTGTCTGGTCAGTATAAACCGGGGTTTAAAGTCTATTTTATTATACAGCTTTACTATACAGCTGAATAAAAGGCCAAAAAAGGCTATAACACCTTTAAATGCCTTGAGCAAAGGAAGAAACCCTATTTAAGGTTTTTCGACCTTTTTGCGCGGTAAGACGGAAACTTAAGTTACATTGCGTTACAACACTAATTGCGGAAAATCGCCAAATCACGTGTTATACTAAATGTCGAGGAACTTTGTACTGGCCTTTGAAGAAGACCTTTGAACATGAGGTGGTATTAATGTTGCATGCAGCCGTATAGCGATATACCCTTTCCCAATGACTTTTAAGACCTTCACACAAAGTTCTGTTCAAAACTGGAGAGTTTTCTGGTCAGTATATTTAAATCCGGTTCGTGCGTTGCCGCGAGCATCTTACTTTTAGTGTCCTGACATGGCTTTTTCCTCTTCATTTCGTCTGCGACATTACGATCACGTAGTACAAAATACAAGGTTATTCAAGGTCACAACGTGTTCCTGTGTATATATAAATTACATCGGCTAATTTCTCAGTCCTGTCTGGTAACTGCCGCTGGCTGCATGCAGTGAAGCTAGCTAGATTTGTTGGTGTTGCAGACAACCAAACGATTACTCAGTCTGCACATCGCAAGGACTCTACAAGGAACGACACGGAAACGATACAGCCTTTATTAACACTGCTGCTGGTGAGTTATATGTTCGTTTGCTGAGTGTTTTTTTGCGTTGTTATTTTATACCAGCTGTGACGCACTGATGCATGCTTTTGTCAAACGGTATTTCCTGGAAACAGGAGGAGAGTATATTATAAACAAACAGAGACGTCTTCAGTAAGCCTCTCTATATATCGACAGTTTTTATTTCATTTCATTAATATTAAAGTCGTTGGGTTTTTGTTGTTGTAATAATTATAAAGGGTCTTCATCATGAACATTTTGCCGGCTGCGACATATCAATTTGGACTTTATACTCTTTCACTGTCAGGGTCAAACCTCGAGTCGCGTAAATTGTAACTTGTAAGTAAATGCGGGAAACTTTTGTTTTCAACTCTTAGACGCCATTTTTGTGGTGAAAAAAACGGGGGCGGAGTGGGTATTTAGTATTTAGGGTTAAGTCAGTAACATTTCAGTATTTTACAGTTAGCTTAGTATCTTAGGGTTAGGCAGAGAATAAGGTTAAGTTAGGGTGAGCAATCGAACATTGTAATGGTCACCCCGGCTTCGTCACCCCTGCCCTTCCGTTAGCGTTAACTTAGTACACTCCCTTTTTTAATCAGCATATTGCTTCTCCGGCCCGGGATGAAAATTCTCGTTTTTCTGCGATTTACGCTGAAAATATTCTTGTGAGCATTCTTGGATCATAGCCCAAGCGTATGGCATTTCCGTTTTAGAATGTATTGATGGCGTTGAAGTAATTTTGATAGGACACACAACTCCTTTTGTTGTTTCTTGGCTAGTTTTACCGTTTAGAGAAAGGAAGAATTTTATACGGTTTAGTTAAAAACATATAATTGTATTATATTTACAAATTTTCAACACACAAAATTATATTCTTTTCAAAATTTCAGTCTCGGGTTTGTTCTTAAACAGGTTAGCCTGTTACAGTTAGCTCCGCTCAATAAAAGTCAAATGGTGTCGGTGATTTCGTTTACTCAGTTTCGCTCGTCTTGTCTGTTTCTGTTGTTTCAGCGGCGTTTCTAGTGGTTTCGTTTCATTGTTTCAGGTTTCAGTACATGCAGTTTAAGCAAACTGTGGAGTTAACAAGCGATTCTCGATGTTTTTAAAATGTTTTTTGAGGATCTTTCAGTCTGAACTGAGGTAAATTCAGTTGTGTGATGCAGAGCATCCGAAAGAATGTCGGTACCTATTTATACAAACTAGTTTAACCCCACCATACGATGGGGCAATCTGAAACGTTGCAAATGAAATGCATCTCAGTACAAAGCTTCTTGATTTGCCAGAGGAAAAGTCTAGCTGGCGCAGTTTAGGAGAAACATTATATATAGCTCCGATGTCTATCGGACTTTTCTCATGGAAACCGACTTTCATCTTGTATCGTATAGACTGTCTACAAACGCAGGGATCGATCGAACTTTGCCCCACCTCCGGTTTTACGGATTAAGTTGACAATAAAAATTAGTGACTGGAAGCCAATTTAGGAACATAAAAGATGACAAAAAAAAATCGCTTGCGTAGAGATTCTTCAAGACGAAAAATTCTTGCGCTTTTGCTATTCGTGAGTTCGATTACTTGGCGAGCATTTGCGGTATTTTACACGTTTTTTCGTAGCTTCATTTGTTTGGATATTTTGATCACTGAATCGAGGGCTCTTGTGTAGCTTTCCCTTTCTTTCCGGTATCAAAGTGCCCTCGGTCAACCATTTGGTTACGCAATAGCTGGAAAACACGGTGAGACGAAGTTCACAGCGCAGTAAAAGGGGCGCGGGCAAAGATGGTCAAAGATTTGAGTGCGGGGAACGGTCTGGGTTGATGGTGAGAAGGTTGAAACGCGAGAACGAGGGAACAAGAGAAACTCGGTCCATGAAAACTTACTGAATTGCCGTCACGGTTCATTTCTTTCCCTGGCTGTGCGATATTTATCTTGCCTCTGGCCCTCTAAGAAGAGAAGCGTTTGATGGCAATACAACGGAAACTGGATTATAAGTACATTTTTTGGGTTATAGTGATTTTCGAACTTCGTGAACTCGCACCATATTTGACTTACGCAGATTTCAAAGTTCACTCGTCCTTATAGTTTCAATTTTTTTATCCATCGCTTTCCCTATAGATATCATTGCTACGTTCTCGATCACAGGTCGTGAAACTTAACGGTTTTTATGGCACGTGCATTTGGATTGTTTGTGACGTTATTTTCGAATCTCGTGCGTCGATGGTGGATTCAGTCGGTAGTGTGCATGTCTGTTTGAGATTTAATCAGGGATTTCATTGATATCAACATATAACATGAGCAAGTAAGATTTATTGTTATTTTTAGCTTTTCGATAAAGATATTTCGTGTTTCCTTATTTAGAAGCTCTGAGTGCGACCGGGTACCACGATAACGGACTGCAATGTACTGGTACGGTTTGAAAAGTGTTGCTTATTTTAGCTTAACATTTGTGTCATTGATCCGGCTTACTCGATCAGTTGCCCACCGATTTATAGCTGACTTAGGTCTAAGTTTTCGCCTGCACCTTAGTTTCGTTAAATGTCAAGATAAAAGGTTAAGTGTAGCTTTTTTTTATTAGTTTGCAGACCCAAGTTGACCCATGATTGGTTACTTTTGCTGTAAAGGAATTTCAAAAGTCATTGTGATATTTGAGTTTTTGTAGGTGTCCTGACCTCACTTATAGTTACACTCTGCATTATTATATTCGTTTAATTGTTTTGCGCAAGAGATAGGAAACTGATAAGTGAAAGTTATGCCTGTGTGGTCAGTATTTCATCAGATTTTGTTTTGTTTTTGGAACAGCATTTGTTACTTCTGTGTCCATAGCAACTGATGTTCTATACCGAATGCGCAATTCATTTGCACGCGCAGTTTGTACACGCTTTCACTGTGCCATGTACCGGAAACTGCCGCTAAGCCCTGGGCTTATAGCACTTCTTAAGGAGTTTTGGATGGGCTTATAACCGGAGGGGCTTATAAACGGGAGGACTTATAAGAGGCAGTTTACGGTATACAACAAGTTTTGTTGTTGCTGTAAGATAAACATTTTATAACAATGCTTCTTTCAACCCTGATTGCGATGATTATTAAATGTTCGCTGTCTCGGCTACTCGTTTCTCCAAAAGTGCCATCGTAAAGGCCGGCTTCCGTATGATTTGGCTACGATCGACGCAATTGCTACAGGAAAGTTGTGTGATCTTTTAGACTTAACTCGCTGATTAGTTTCGATAAGCACTTCACGATCGCTACATAATAAGAAAAATCCCGAGAGCATCGGGAGTATTTTCAATGACGCAGTGCCTTCTGGTATAGTATCATAGGTGACAAAATGCTCCTTAATTTTGGCGCGAAATGTCAGCATTAATTTATAACTATATGAACTTACGAAACTGCCATGGCAACGTTTGGCGCGAAATACTCGAACAATAAGAAGTGAAAAAACCCACGATTGTAAACGTAATTTGAAACCCATGATATTAAAAGGTAATCAAATGGTATACTCGCAAAATTAAGAAATAATTTCACTTGTCACCATTTTATTATCCACACTAATTGGTAATGATTGCTACAATCTATGGAGGGGTTTCGGTAGGCAGCTCCGAGAACTATTTCAATCAGTGGAAATTGAACTGAGTGGAGTGCAATTTGGTCTGAAATCATACGCGTGCTTTTGAAATCTGATTGTTGGTTTTGTCTTGGTGTTCCATCCTCATTGGCGGGAATAAAATAGTGCGGTTCGTGAATAAATCGCACTGCTGAGAGCCAATCAGATTGCAAGGATCACCAGTGATTTCAAATGGATGTAGTGATGGAGATTATCTAATTTTCGTTGTTACCGGCTCACGCCTGAAACAACTTTTGCTTCGCGCAACGACTTCTCTGAAGAAATAATAAAATAAAAAAACTTGATGGTAATTACGTAATAAGATTCTTACGTTAAGGTTTTATGGAGAAGAAGGTGTTGAAAATAACACGATCACCTGTTAACCTTCGCTTTGATTTTTTTTCCGCAGTCAATTACCTAAAGCTGAGATGAATTTGATACCCTCTGTAGTGAAGAAGTCCATCATGCGTTCCCTACGGAGGATAATAAAGTGGCTGTCCATCGACGATCTTGGATCAGAACGACCCTTCATGTCTCTGTTCGTGGGCGCATTCTTGTTCACTGGATTTTTACCCCTGTTGACGTACATGGTATTTGTAAGCGTGGTTGTTTGTTTAGGCGTTTTCCTATTGGTTGTCATCGAAGGCGGGATCGTCACCGTGGCAACCGTGGTATTGATGGCTGCTCTAATCCTTCCAGCTTGTATCGCTGGCGGATTAGCTCTTTTTGCCTACACGGTCTACGCTGTCTTTTCACAGATGAAATGCATTGTAGTGTCTGCTGTAAATGTCCCAGAGAAGCTTCTCAGTGGAGATGGGTGCACAAACGAAGTCAAAGGAGAGTGCCTCGACGAGAAGCCGGGGTTCCAGGGAAAACCTCGCTTCAGGCGCGGAAGGAAAGCTGGCAAAGATTCTGATACCGAGGCAGATGATGCTAACGAAACCAAATCTACTCTCCTACCTGGGGACCAGCACAAAAAGTCCCCTGTTTCACCACATCCACAGTGGCTAGAAGACAATGGACCAGTTAGCGCTTGAAGAACTGTAAGAAATAAAATCTTGTTAGAATAGTTTCAAACTGCCTTACTTGCAATTGTACGTCCACTCTATTCCTCCACTATGAAGAAAGAAACCGAACCCTGTGCGCCGCTCCATAAAACACTCTGATCATAATTTCTTCAGTTCCTTTCTCTGTATGTATTTGCGAGACTATTTTCTCCGGTATGTACGCTTGCATTGCAATGAGGAAATTGTAAATCTATTGTTTAAGAATGAAGTTATATGACGATAAAACATTTATGAATGTAATCCTATTAGCAACCTTCAAATTAAAGACTGATCCACCCTGCTTCATCGTCAACATTATCGCCATCATTTAGGTGATAGCCGTTCATCTCTTGTCCTCAGTTTTAACGGTTCTCCATTTTCTCTCCTCGATCGTCCAATTTGCATTTCTAAGACGTCCTTCAGGCTTTTGTCTGCTTCAACACGTTGAAGACTCTCGGTGAAATGTTGCTTTACCATCATTTCTGTTTTGGATTACATGTCTTCGCCGTAGTGCTATTCGATCGTAAGGTGAATCAGTCAAGGACCATCAACCCACCCAGTGATGTTATTGTGCATCAGTAGGCGTAGCATCACATTTGTGCCCAAAAAGCCAGAACAAAAAACGAATATTGCTATTTGTCTGCTCTATGACTTCTCTCGGTGCCATGCCCGTAATCTGGCAAGTGAATAACACCTAGACGCTAGCCAATTAAAACAAATTCTAGTTTTGTGTTTTACAGTACCCCTCCATACCCAGAGGTGTTTTCAATTTGTCAAACAACGTGATGCTAAAATGTTGTAAGTGTTCACCAATTATGGACTAGCATGCCTTCCAGGTAGGGGGGAGGGGTGAGTGGTAATATTCAAAGTCACTTAATTCTACAGAAACAGGAGTTATAAGCGCCGCGTTAATGACCAACACAGATTTCACTTCACGTCTGATTGCGGTGAACTTGGCTAATTGGACAAACTGGTTTTGTTCAAACCTCAAAACGGTAATTGTCGCGAGGATGATGAAAGCAACGCTTTAAAACCCTTACAGTTAGCACCAAGCTAAAAAATTCAGTCCTCTTCACTGACTGGTATACAGTTGTCTTTATGTTAGCTTATGTTAGTTTTTTTTCATAGAAGAATTAATCTAGTCAAGACAGTATACCCAGCCAGCAGTCTGACCATTTTCTATAATCTTGTCACCCTTCTGATATAGAATGTGTTGATATTTGCAAGGATAAATTAGATTTTGGTGACTCTCTTGGATTAAACTTGCGCAGTCTTCCTTACAATGATCTCAAGTTTCCGATCATTTTAAGTTGAGACGTAAATTAACGGGAACTAATCAGAACAATTCAGTTTTAAAGGACCCTTAAGGTGTCAAGGGCGGTTGTTATCACTTGTTATTACTTAGCGGACAGGAATATCTCTAATTCAAATGCGAAAACCTTTTTTAATAATTTAAAAGGTAGCCAACCTCAAACAGGGTACGTATTACAGAGCGCTATGCATTGATTTTTCTACTAATCTCGCACAATAATTTCTCTATAATACACAAAACGTTTCAATTTTCGATCTTCCCGTCTCTTTGTGGTTAAATCAGTTCACCCTCTTTCAAGTACCAGTTGCAGATCGTAACTAATCTAACGGATTTTTCCGACAACAGCATTTGAGAAATCTGGCTCTCCTCCTCACATAATGCAATTAAGACTGATTGAAGCTGAGCTCGATGAAAGGGAAATTAGTCCATATAACGGCAGGCCTATCTGAAGAAAAAAAAAATTTGATCTCGTTTATTTTGAAAGTTACAAGTTTTGGATGGCAAATTTGTTTTCCAGTGAAGACTCGAACATTACCAAAAAGAAAAAAAATATATTGACGACAATTGAGCGGTGTTGCAAGTTTTTTCGTCTAAGAAATAAGCTTTTAAAGTTATTTGTCGATTCCCGCGGTGATGGGAAACAATTTGCGCAAATGTTCAGCATGGAAACATAGACTGATTGATCTAGAGGCCGTATGGAGTTGTTGTCATTTATCAGTTTTATTATTTTTACCATTGTCGATACAAAGCAATCGGAATATGGACGTACAAAATAGTGGCATTCGAATGGATAACGCAGAGCTTTATTCAATTCATTGATTCCATCCCTTAACAATTTCTGGATTTTGTCGACAAGTGCAACAATGGGAGAAAAAAGCTGGAACTTCGTGCGGTGATTTAAATGCTTGGAGCCTGTTTACAGAAAAATAGATAATTTTAACTTACGAAGCAGTAGGCGCTAAATCAAAGATCAGATTTGTGCTGTTTTATTATTTAAATCCATGACAGCTGCCCGGCTGGCAGTTTTGGAAAAAATTAAACATTTTCAGCTACTTTTACTAGAGCGTTTCAGTGAGTACGATTAGCACGTATTAAAAAGGTTTTCTTTTCATCGATTTAATTTTCCGGCACTCTCTATCCGCAGATTTGCTGGTGAATGGGTTTCCAATTTTAAGGGTATTGTTTAGTCATCGTCCGCATCTGTTAAGAGAAATGACGACCCACGAAAAAGGAATTGCTTAATTAGGTAAACGGAAACCAAACAACATTAGAGTGCAAAAAGCCTGAGGTATCATGGCTTGTTTAAATGATGGCTGAAACAAACGAAGGCCATTGAAAAGCAAAAACTTCAATGGAGGCACATTGCACTGAAATGGCTTTCGTTCTTAGATGGTTTTATTTTGTAAATCCGCTTTACCGGCTACTGTAGAATAAAGGTATCAAAACCCTTTTTTTAAAGATGATTATTGTTATTTGTTATCGAAATAACCACAGCATCTGCTTTAAAATTGACAAAATTAAAATCATTGCGAGAAAGAGATTGAAAAATGTGTAAATTACCGCTAATTAATTGCTGCTGTGAATTGAAATTGACTGCTTTTCGCTGGAGGCTTCCGTGTGATTCTCGGCCTAATGTATCATCACTACTTACATTGAGAGTGTCAATTTCCCGTTACGCCCGATATCCGCCCCAGAGCCTGAGCGATTAATAACGAGAACGTTTGACAAGAGCGCATTCGTGCAAAAAAACACCTTAATGCCTTCTTTTGTATGTACTCAGTACTTAACTGCCTGGTGGAGATTATATGACGGCCCTCTCTTTCCATTAATTTATTTATGGAAATTTAAAACTTTACGGGAAGCACGCAAAGCTAATACTCTTCTATTTAAACGCGACGTAAAGTGGATGATATCGACTTCACAGTAATGACGGGTGAGTCCAACAAAGTGCATTAGAGCAACTCTAGAATATCGCATTATTAAGCATGCACCATGCTTGTTCTGCAGAACGTATCGAACGGGCGGTATATTTTTTTGCTAATCTAAGTAAGGTAACCGAGGTTTTTTTTGTAGATGTTTCTAAACCCTCACTTGTTGATATATGTATGTAAATACATTAGTATTCAGGTTGATATTTTACAGAGCTCAAGGCTTCCATTTCTGGCGCAGTCATGAAAGTTTTTATTCACTCACGGTTTTGATTTCAAATCATGTTCACTCCATTTCCGTGGGTGTGTGCACATATCAATTACAAGATTTTTAAAACCATACAAACTCATTGATTTTTTTTGTAGCTCATATATTGCCACAGACAAGATTCTGCATTAACCTGGGCGTTTTGTTTTCTGTAAATATTTTTGCTGTAAGTTTCTTTTCGCTTGTGTGTTTATTTGATGCAGCCTTTTAGTTTAAATCCCTTTTTTGGTATCCAAAAGCAATCTGCGTGTTTGTAAATGTTCCTGAAGCATCTGGTCTTTTCAGTGATGGTTTCGTTGGGCCACGGAAAATTCCCCTCGCCGAAAGCATATCATTACAACTGCACTGTTATCGTTTAGAAAGTGTAACCACTATCGAAACCTCATGCTGATAGTGGTCCATGAAAGAAAACAAATCTAAATCTCTACTCCACATTTGCTCGACTGAGATTCGACACGTAACTGACGGAGGCATTGTAGTAAATGAATGCATATTACATAAACGCCTTCATTGCCGCCTCATTCACGCGCTCTGCCTTCACAGAACACTCGCGAATTGTACAAAAAACGTTTTCTTTTGTTTCTTGTTGCACATTACACGGCCGCTTTCCAAATAATAAGGTTGTGATTTGAGACTCGGATCGGCTTTAAGTCTTTATTCAAGGGGGACCTTTTCATGTATCGCTCCTTTAACACAGGACTCCTGTTGACACAAACCGAGTGCAGCAAAGAAAGTAAGTAACGAAGAGTTTTTAGTTCCACGCAACGTTTTTCTGTGTATTTGTTTTTCTACGGGGTCCATTACTGGTAAGAAACCTTTTGATCAGGCACGTGTAGTCGTTGAGTGTGCACTCCGCTTCTATCTTGCTTGATAGCCCGGCTTCACCTGGAAAATAAAATTAGAAAGCGGAGAAGAAGCAGACCGCGTGCAAAATGCAATTATACATCGTTGTCTTTTATTCGAAAAACTGTTCTCGTTTTCAACAAAATTTTTACGTGGAGAAAACTGTCGAGAAAGTGCGCAATGCATGCTATCAGCGGCAGTCTAAGCCAGCTACCTCATTTCAATGTGGATTAATTTTTCTTGTGAAATTGTGGCTGATCGAGACTCTATACTGACAAAGAACTGCCATTAGCTGGTAACACTTATGCATCAATTGGAAAAAAGCGGGCAGGCATCAAGTATAATCACTTAACCTGACGGCCCCTGTTAAAAGCACATTAACTAAACGCCGAGATATTCTGGGCGCCACCAGATATTAGAAGATGCGTTGAAAACTCTGGCGCCGCGTAGTCGCGGACAAAATGAGGTCTGTTGATTCTGATATGGACATCCGCTGGGCCGCTATTGCTCGTATTAACTTCTTCAAGAACCTCTTTGGCCTTTTAATAGGTGTTCAGTGAATCGAAGCTCAGTAAATATTTCGCTATCGTTTTTCTCATCTGATTGACTTCCTCTAGTTAAGTTCTGCTCGTGAACACAACTCAGCAGTTTCCTGTAATACTGTCTTTGAATCATGTTTAAAAGAAACCTTCATAGGCTGATGTGATGTTCTCATGTGAGTGTCAATTTATCCCTCGTCTGCTGCGTGTTATGAGATGCTACACCCTCGTGAAATCGACACAGCTTTTCAACCGGTCAGTGAAATGGTTTTCCCTATACTTTTCCCTTAAAATTCACTTCCAAGTTGTTTATCGTATTCAGTGCAGTGCGTTAAATACCAAAAAGACTTCTCTGGTTTGCGTTAAATCTAGAAGTCTATATCATCATTCGTCATTTGTTTATTAGGTTCCAATTACTTTACTCTGAGTTTAAAGAAAGCGAGTGAGAGATTTCAGTTTAATTTCTGCTCCGACGTTTAGCATGTCACACGGGTAGTATTCAAATTTTATGTATTCGTAAGATGCCTCAAGCACACAGCTCATCTGATACACAGATGTTTCAGTCTGGACCCCTGCTTCTTTGAAAATTTCGTGTGCAAAGCCGGAAAAGTGAAGCCCTTAGAAACGGCACTGTATTTTCTGTGAAAAAAAATTACCCAGCTATACATTGACTGTTAAAGTTAGAAAAAATCATTAAGCTTTCAGCTGACTCGACCAAACCTTTCTCAAGAAAATTAAACAGTCTTTGGACGATATGGCAAAATTGTTAATTTTATTTCGTAAACTCGGCCTCTTTTGTGCCTGGTTTTAACATGACAAAACCGAAATTAGTTGTACGTTTTAATTTCGCAAACGGTAGATGCGTCGTCGAAAGTTGTTCTTCTGCAGTTGTAAAGAGAAGTTGCGTGTCTTTGAAAGTAGATTTTTACCTCTATTCTCCTTGACAACTTTGTCGGGGCCCGAGCACGATTAAAAAGACTAACAGACACAAGCGGTTTCAGTTCAGGTTATAGATTGCATTTATTTCCTCAGCTAAATCTTTAGAAACGTTCGTTTGTTTCAAACCTGGTCTGTTCTTTTTTCTTTTCTTCGTTATATTTTGGGTCAGTAATCATTTCGTGAGCAAGAACTTTATTATCAGCGTCAAAATTCTCCATCGAAACAGATCAATTTCCATTGTAGGTAGCTAAACCAAACCCGGGCAAACACTCAATGACTGATATAAAGCAAAATGCAGTAAATGAGAATGAAATTGGCGAATTTCTTGATTGCTTCGTCCTCACAGAGTGGCTCAAGTTTCCTCTCACATCCAAGCGGATCTCAAGGACAAGCTTTTTTTTTTAGGGGGGGGGGGGGGGGCGGTTAAATAGGTCTAACTGATAAGGATGAAGGATTTTAAGTACAGCCGGCTCGCTTCATTGAGAAATTTCGATAGAATATGGTAGTAGCTTCGGTAGAGAATGAAAACATTATACTGAAAAATGTATCGTGCATAGGTAGAAATAACCATTAACACTGTGCGTTAAATGTACCTGTATTTGGCTTTTTCATTTCGTCTTTAGTATTCTATAAGTTCAGCTTGGGGTGTAAAGTAGGACGCCCAAGTTTCAACACGATTTGAAGACTTTATAAATATCGGTTCCTCATTTGGAAGTTCATTACAGCGAGCTTGTTTGCTTAACAAACTTTTGTTTGACGATCATTTGTGTTTTGCTTAATTCCACCAGGAGAACCTGTGGAATAGTCTTGTAGACTTATTTTAAAATGTAAACTGTCCGCAGGTTTTTTTGTCAAATAATTAAGCCCACGTTACTTTTAATAATGCTAATGTTTTCATCAGCGTTTTGACACCGTTTACTCTGCAGTTGGTTGACAGCGGCTGAGCGAATTATTCCACCGAGTCCTTTCAAGTTTTCGTTTTGTTAACAAAGTGCAATATTCAGTATTTCAGTTATTTGCCATTTACCAAGCGGCAAACGTGCGCAATTTCAAATCAAAAGAGGGTGAATTTTCTGCCCGACTTACGCCGAGTAGCTAAAAATTAATAAACGCAAAACAAGAAAGATAGGCTGTCGTTACAATTGCAAGGGACCCACAGATAATTCAGTCCCTGTTCGTTCCGGCTACTTTTCGTGGAAATACCTTAAATTTTTCAGAGGATTTTTAGAAATTTAAAAGAAAAGGACAGAAAAGTTGCGTATAATTGTGACGCGTTCGGTTCACCAATTCTGTGAATTTCTTATCGCTTGAATGCCGATTTCATAATCTAGCAGCTGCTGGCCACATTGTCGAATTAGAAATTTCGCAAAAACTGTTAATTATCCCACTGTTTAGGGGAACGCGAACGGTTATTTAGATAAAAAGATAAAAGATAAGCCTCTGCCATTTATCCGAGAAAAAATAAGCTGGCTCCAGCAAGAGGAAGAGGTTTAAAGACCATTGTTGATATAATCGCGCGCATCGATCGATATTACGCCCGGTCTAGCGAAGAAAAATCTTAGAATTAGTTCCAAAGAAAACGCAATGTTTCTTGGCTAGTGGACTTTTACGACGGTTGCGATCATATCGGATTACAGAGGCTTTTTAAAAGTAAAATTTGAATGAGAAAGACTTTCCATCAATGAAAACGAAAATATGTGAAATTTAAAGTACCGCGTTTGAGAGACACGAGGTGGCTCAAATTAACTTGCACCAAAACAGACCTGCCAGAAATTTTAATATTTTAAACCCTTGCCATAAATCATTGCAAAATGACATTTTGGAATCGTCAGGTAACTTCATGTCTCAGAAACAAAGCATTTAAATACAAAGGTCCACCTTTTAAGAGATGAAACTCACGACATCTTTTTTTTTCGTAAAATG
The DNA here is from genome assembly GCF_042242905.1 of Orbicella faveolata. NCBI lineage: Eukaryota > Metazoa > Cnidaria > Anthozoa > Scleractinia > Merulinidae > Orbicella > Orbicella faveolata. Next base: position 6,953,047 of record NW_028301565.1, read on the forward strand.
TCTTATTTTGACTTGCAAGCGAGTAGGAAAACGTTCGGCGACAAGCTTGTCATTTTTAAGTTTTCATTTTGTTTTGCTTTCGCGCTATCTGTTTTTCTTCTTTCAGTCGAAGTTGGTTCTAATTCGGAATTAAATCACCTGAAATGGGAAATGGATGTTAAATATGAAGTTTCAGGCAGAAACGTTAGAGTTTCACATCACTGAAACATCTTCATTTTACTCATTGTTTCAATTCATACATTTGCATTGAATGATTAACAGGCGAAGAAAGAGCACCTTATCTGTCGAATACAAAAGTACCGTTTTGTATACATTATTTTTCTCGGCAACGAAATCGGTTTCGTCCTCCTTTCTTTCGAGGAAACAACCTTTAGAAATGGAACGTGATTATTTAATCTAGATGGCATCTTGTTTGGTTTTCCAGTCGTGTTAAGTAGCTTAAGTGCTTTTAGCAAAGAAATTGTTTGAGCCATCACAATTTTGCTTATTAGTCAAAGATTAATTCGTCATTCGTACGGAGCCGAAGAATGGCTGCACTCCGGGACCCATTTCATCACAATAACCTGCTTTACTCATTTGGAGTTAATTTTTCCCTGAGGGGGTCGCGATAGTAATTCGAAAGCAACTCACAATTGCAAGTGAAAAAGAAAAAAACAGTTGTTTAACAGGGCCGTAGACAATAATATCTTCAAAGAAAATATTCAACAGAGACACGCCAGCTTTAGAGTTGAATAGTGAAACACAAAGTTATCGCCGGTGATCGCTATATTATAAACCACCAGCGAGTCAATTTAAAAAGGCTGTACAGTTTAGTCGCAATGAACTGATTAAAAATCCCGAAAACATTCACTTCCGAAGATAATTTCGACTCCTCGCGGTAAATTATTCAAGCGAGGGAAGAATTAAGGTAACCGGTGCTGGGTTCTCATGCTGTGTAGCTTGGAAAATCGCGAGTGCACCACACTTGAAAGATTTTTTTCATTCATTAATAAATGCTTTTCGGTTCGCTTTGACAGGAAGCAAATCAAGACGAAGAGACAATATGACGGAGATTTGCATGTCTTACTAATGGACGCTGTTAAAATGCTCCGACCCGCTAAATCTGAAAGCAATTACGAATCAGTTTCTTGTCATATCGAGCACTTCAATTCGCAAGTTCTTAAGAAAAGCCTGCTCTAATTTGCATTCGTTAGTGATTTTTTTATTGCGCAGTATTTCGCTATTAGCCAGAAACGTTGGACCGAAGGCGATGTGTTGTTTTGGCAAGGAAATCCAGCTGAGTAGGTTTTATTGGCACTTAATACATCACTACAGCAAGAAGACCTAAAGAACAGACAATTCACACTTCCTTTCTATAACCGATCGATTTTATCACAGTATTCATTAGCGCTAGACAACCAGAATGATTGCAAACAAATCGCATCCTGTCGGGATTTTAGGGCGAGTAAATGTTTCTAAATTTAATCGTCACTTTACACAACTTAGCGACGGACTCAAAACAAGGCTTGCAAGCCATAAGTTTGATTTCGAAGCACGCCATTAATCACCCGAGTTAATTCGATTTAATTTCTGTAAGGGAAACCTGCCTGCACCTGTTAAGGGTTTGATTAGAGTATAATAAGCTTTCTCTAACTTCTCTCGTAATTAGCATGTCAACATTCTCCCCCGCAGATAGAAACGACTTTTTCAAGTCACATCACCCTGTCTCAAAAAACACATTTTATTGTGCGACCCAGCGACGGTAGCACGTGCCTCATTCATCGATAAACACACGCAACAATCCAATTGATTGCATTTGTAATTTATGCATCAAGATTTCCTTTTTCCTTTCCAAGCTCGCGTGGCAACAAACAGTTTGATATGCCCACGTTAAACTGAACGTGATCGACAATCGGCGCGCTAGAAAATACGATTTGCTGCAGTTTTGTTTTGGCGTGTGCTGAAGTTGTGTCTGCAATTCCCCTCCCCACCCCTCCTCGTGAGTGGCACCGAAAACCCGGAAAACCCAACCACACTTGAGCGGGCAGAGAACAATTGAAACTGTTTGATTATAAAACCACTAATGACGATCTCCTCCTAATACTTGGCCTCCGATTAAGGAAACCCAAAATCTGACAATGCAAGGGAGAACTCTTAGCCAATCACATCTTGACCTTGTTGATTGCGCGTGCGCAGCGGCTCGCTTTTGCCATTGTATTCACCTGTCACAGCTGCCACCGTTGAGATAGGTTTTGTTCATGACGGGTTTAAAAAACCATGACATCAAAAAAATGCCTTTATTGTAAAACGACCGCTTCAGGTCGCTTCTTCACTCGAGACAGCACTCAGATTTCACCGCGGCTCAAGTCGAACTCCACCAACAGTGCGATAACAAGATGCCGAAGTCTTTCTTGGTCAAAAAGCGGGTAGTGATAGCAGCTTGTAACGAATCGCAAGAACTCCCGGACGCTAAAAAAATACATGAACCGGGTAAGCTGCTGGAAATATAGTTGCTCTTTTAAGGAGAGCTTTTTACTAGCCATGATTTATTTTACCTTCTGATCAAATTGGCTGAGTTGGCTGAGGATGAATCTTAGTTAATTTTCCTACTGATTTCACCTTTTGATCTAGGTTTGCTGTGTTGCTGACTTTACGTCACCGTGAGATCCTAATAAACTCGCAGAGGAATTTCTGTTATTGATAGGTTAATTTTTGCACTGAATCGCAACTGAACCTTTTTCCTTTTCACTCTAACAAGGAAAATGTGGATTTTATTTTCTCTTCGAGATTGCACACAAATGGGCAGTGTTCTATGCTAACTAAACGCGGCCAGATTTCGGCCTTTTAAATATTCAGGCTTTTGAATTTGCCATCTCGAGGGCATGATGGTTTAAATACGCTCTAGTTAACTTGCCGAGTTCTTGTTTCTTCAGGGCAAACGGTCGAAATGGCGCGAGATGACCAGGACGCAAAGGAAACCAAATCAACGTCGTCTAACCGTCCGTTCGATATCGTGAACTTATTCGCCGCAGACAAACCGACGAAAAAGCAGATAACATCCTCAGAGAGGAGGCCATCAGATCCTTGCAGACCTAATTTCGCCTTCATGGAACCTGCTGTGCTTTCTGCAAATGGTAATTACAGTGTTTGACTAGCTACACGTTTTGGATGGAAAGGGAGTGCCATAAAACGGCAGATTTCTTCTTGGGCAAATGCGTGCGTTTTGAAATCAGAGTAAAAATATTTGCGTCACATTAGCAGTAACGCTTATCGCGTCGTTGAGATTAGAATAATTTTTTTTCTTCTCAAAATTGCGAAAAAAAAAAGTCAGCACAAATGGTGGCGCAACCAAAAATTGTTGGTGTCGAAGACTGAAAAGATAAAAAGCGCGCTTTTCGTCTAAATTTCAATATGCGAAGTCCTCAGTTTATGGAGTTTTAGTTTTAATTTCGGAAATCAGAACTTGCGAATTGCCATAATAAGACACACAGGAAATGATCCCGCTTGCCTATAGACTTTGCGTGTAAATAGCGCGCATTTTCACGGCTCGATCATAGACAAGATTTAAAATCTGCAAACAAACCACTGCAAATGGTGTAAAGCCGAGCGGAACGCTTTTTATTTGATTACCAATCGCATGCGAGTCTGGGAGATGAGAACGTTATTCAGTGTGTTGGGTTGTCGTAGATCATACAACTACGAGACATTGACAAGTAAATAAGGATTAATTAACTCGAAGAAAACTCTAACAATACCACAAAGACTGTATGTTTAACTCGCTGGAGTTTAATTGTTCAAACAGTGTATATATTTCGGCCTTGTGTTGGGTTTATTAAAAATAGCATATCAAGCTAGCGCCCTTAAAGAATTGTTTTCGTAAATTAAATTGAAGCAGAGTGGCTTAAACCGGCCAGAACGGAAAATGAAGTTGCGAACAAACTGGAGGAAATGGAAGCGAATTCGTTTTAGTACTTTCTTTATTTTTCCGTTGAGATTAATCGACACAGAGGCTTAATTACGCGTCTTATTTAGAGGAAATACCGCACAGTCATTTCTTTTTACAGTCCCTTTCGGGCATTGTTACAATTTGGATGGTTTGTTTCTTCCTCAATCAGGACTAAAACACCCTTTTAAAGTTCAAAATGAAGCGGTATCTACAAAGGGTTTTAATTTAAGTGAATCATCACTCGGCTTCGCCGAATTGACCAAGACTCTAGTGAAAAGGAAATAACAGTAGATCTCTCTAAACGAATTTTACATTCAAATTTGCAACGCAAACACTCTATAAACACTAAAAAGGGAAAAGTTATTAAGCGCGCAGATTGCCCGGTTCTTTTCGGATTTTAAACATTTATGAGATCTTCGTATTTGAATAGCCCTTCCGAAAGTACTTTTAGTGTTTTTATTTGCTCAGAACCTGGTGTAAATCACGAAAATATCTCGCTCTGCTGCCCTATGAAGGAGACTACTGGAAGAAGAAAGAAACACGAATCCCACAATCCAATATATTGTTGCGCACTGTACGCGACAGGGTTACAAAATTCACAGAACTAACACATTGTTTCTTTTCGTTATCTGTTAGGTGCCAGACCTTATCTCCCTCGTTTTCCAAGTCAGTTTGTGCCCAATGCATTCAACCCATTTCTCGGGCTGTCTCCTTATGTGCGCTTCCCTCCCCAGCCGTTCTTGGGGGGCCACCGGTTTCAGTTTCCCTACTGGCAACCCCCGTTCTTTGGAAACGCTTTTCCAAACCCGTTCGCGCGTGTTGCAGACGAGACGGACAAAGTAGTGGAGCCAACTTTTCGCGAAGCCCCTCAGTTGAGTGCAAGCGACAAAAAGAAAACCGAAAAGCCGTACAATGGTCAAACATTCGATTGCCTAAACTGCAAAAAGGTGTTCAGTACGCCGCACGGTTTGGAAGTGCACGTGAGGCGTTCACACTCCGGACGGCGCCCGTTTGCTTGTGACGTGTGCGGTAAAACGTTTGGACACACAGTCAGCCTGGAGCAGCACAAGAACATTCACACCAACGAAAGAACATTCGAGTGTAAACAGTGCAGCAAGACTTTCAAGCGCTCCTCCACCCTCTCTACGCACATGCTCATTCATTCAGACACTCGGCCGTTCCCGTGCGACTACTGTGGCAAGAGATTCCATCAAAAATCCGACATGAAGAAACACACATACATTCACACAGGGGAGAAGCCTCACAAGTGCCTGCAGTGCGGCAAAGCCTTCAGTCAGTCGTCGAATCTTATCACGCACAGTCGTAAACATTCTGGTTTCAAACCGTTCTCGTGCCGCATTTGCGATCGAGCATTCTACCGCAAAGTTGATCTCAGGCGTCATGCCTACACGCACGAAATGGACCCATTGACAATTAAGGATTCCTAGAAGCTGAAGTGACAATTTCTCCTTCATCATTTTTTAAGATGCCATAAATTGATTTTTTTTTAAAGAAATTAAAAAGATATAATAATAATCATATTTATTAGCTCATCGAAGATCAACTTAATCACGGATTTAGTGTAGAACTTTTTTGTGACACTTTTCACAGTAAATTCATTGCATTTATCAGGATAGCAAAAAGTTTTAAAAATAAAGCTTAGAAAAGATAGTGAAAAATTTATATTTGAAACTCAAAGTATTATGCAAAGAAATGGTTTGTTAACATTTCATTAATATCTAAATTTAAGCTAATTGAAATAAAATTGTAGTTTTTCTTTCAGAAAGATTAACTTTATTCCTGCACTGTACATATAGAGGAAGGCCAGGACAAAATATGTATATAAAAACTAAGTTTGTAGCCATTTGCAATACAATCTTTGATTAAAATGAGATTCAAATTCAGCTGTGCGCGCAAATTTTGATCTTTTATTTCGTTTATTTTTGTGGAGGTGGAGGAGGCTTAACTGCAATCGCATATAAATTTAACAGTCAATTCGTACGTGAAAATCGAAACTTTACCCATGTTTTACTTGCGGTGAAAGGAAAATCTAGAAGATACCGGCATGACAAAGGCTGCAGTCCGACAAATGTCGACAGATGATCGGCTTATAACATATATCAAATACCTAATCTTTAACTGAGTTGAAAGACATTGGCCAAATTCCTATAGCATTTTATCACCAGGATTTCTCTGTAGCTCCACTCAAGTTTAATTTAAAGAACAAGATCAATTAAGAGTACGAAAATTAGTCCAACTCAAATTTGAAATTTGTTTAACCCCTTGGGTATTGCTAGTTTTACTTCATAGCCTTTATGCAACAAGAAACGACACATCGAAAATAATAAACAAACACAGAGACAAAGCTGTTCTTGGAACAAGCTTTCTTTTGGTGAATCTGCATCCGACATAAACCAGAAATAAACACCTGAAGACTCGTTATGAAAAATATTGTCTGACGAAATATTAAACGATTGCTGTGTTTTATAAACCTTCTATCTTAGGTTTTAATTTCTCTAAAATAGTATTGCAACCTGATACTGCATATGTTTCTGGGGTAAAATACGTTGAAGAACTCTTCAAAACAAGCTGCTATTATTTAACAGATGCACTACTAGTACGGTGCCGCGTAGCTGAGAACGAAGACAAAGAAAACAGTCATGATATGCAGCGGAATAGAAACTGTAAACAAAGCGTTTTTGCCATAACACAGTTGAATCAATCATCTTTTCATAAACTTCTGTTTAATGCCGAATTAAGTATACCCCAAAATAAGTGGGGCTATAACGATGCTAATGCGAAAAAAAAAAAAATCGCCAAATTCATTTGAAAGCGGGTCTTTTCTTACGCAAAACTTGCGTATAGGTAACATATGTTGCTCGATACTTGTTAACCACAGATGGTTAGACCTGACCATAAAGGAGACAATTTTCAAAGGCTTATCTCCTCAGTTTATATCTGTGTAAAACTGCATCTTCTTCAATTAGAAGTTTTTTAATAGGGAGACATTTGTATTGTTATCATTATGAATCTACAGTTAGGCCGACACAGCGTATAATTTGCTGTTGATTTTCCCGTCCCCTAGTTGACTGAGCGAGGTTTTCTGACAAGTAGTCACTGAATGAATAACAGCTCTGATCCTGGAAGTTGGTTATCACTATGGCGTTTCAAAATGTTCGGGTTAGTGTACGAATAGCGACTGTTATATGAACCGGCTCAATTAATTGACTTCGCTCTTAATGTGTGACTTCATAGCTCAATTGGTAGAGCATCGCACCGGTATTCGCGGAGGTCTCGGGTTCGAATCCCGTTGAAGCCCTGATTTTTTCAGGCTTCTTTCCAATTGCTTAAATTGGAAAATTTACTGCGGTGATCATTCTTCACTTTCAACAGCGACTGTTATATTTGAAATATGTCAAAATCAACGTCGGCTGTCGTATTTTTCGTTTTATGACCTTAAAACTCTTAACTCAGTGGACAAAAATGACTGAAAGTGCATATGTTAACTCTAGTCTTCTGCCGGTCTCTTGCATAAAGATGGCAACAGAAACAATCGGAAATGCTCAGGCAAACAAATCCGTGTACATCCGAAAGAACACTTCACTGAAAGTAAGTGGTTTTCGTTTCTTGACACTGATGCAAAAAGAACAGGATTCCGGAACCAGTTGTGAAAATTTGTCTGCTTTCTGAAGGGTAACGTTTTGAATCATGACTGACCACAACATGGCTTTCTCGTCCGTAAAACTCTAGACCTTAGCACTGATATAAACGGACGAAAGGAAGTGAGGAAGGTACTTCATTTCTTACCACGAGGGGTGCTTATTCTATTGTAAATTCTTATCTGTTAACAGTAATGAGCAATCTTTGGAAAACCATCACGTTTAATTTCCTGCATGGAATCGGATGTGTGGTAATTCCCTATTGAAATGACACACCGGAAAATGAATTTCTAACAATCGAAGCTTCACTCAGTGATTGCTGATTTTCAAAGACAGGCAAGCATGAAAGGGTCAATTAGCGCGCAGAACAAAATGACTGCGATTTGAACGTGGAAGATTGAAAATTAATCAATGCGTTTTTCAAAAGAAACTGCCAGCCTTGAAAACTTTATTATCTCGAATTGATTTTTAAAGAACTGCGTCCTCAGCACGTACTAAATACAAACTGATGCAGCTCTGATGAACGCAACTGTTCCATCAGGTCTTAGCTGCAAATATTGCTTGGTTTCACGCTTTCATATCAAAATTAATGATTACAGTTTCTTTGTTGAAGGTTTCTGTCGATGTTCAATTTCCGGCCACAACAATATTTTGATGGGCTTAGACATAAAAAACAAAGCTTTGCTTACCGTTTTGTTTTTATTCAGTGGTACTTCGTTTGAAAAATCTAAGTTCCACGTCGAGTTCGGGCGGCTTCATACATCATTTACCTCAGTCTGATAAAAAATGTTATTTGCATGTGACAATTTTTAGTCAAGGTGGCGGTGTATAGGTCTTACGTTTCAGGATAATCGAGTCCGAATTGAATGCTTTTGTTTCGCTAGCAGATCTCAATTCTTACATATTTGCTTTTAACAATCCCTTTTAACTAGTGGCCAAGGTCAGATCATTTTCTGAGTTCTCGAAAACAAAACTTCAAGTTAATTTCAGTCCAAAATTTACCAACCTCAGATTTTTACTTGTTTTATTTTTCATTTCTTCACGAGTAATATTTTAACGGTGTCAGAAATACTGTCACTTTAAATTTGAGAAATGAATAAGTGGCGTGCTTCCAGAAACAATGCTATTCCCGTTACATCTAGATATGGAGAAGTTGTTAACTTGTTCTTCGCGAGATCATGATGAAACCACTTTGTTTGGTTTCCATCGTGGCACTTTAGGTATTAGTGCCTGATAGTGTGTTTACTACTCAAAAGTTTAATCGTTTCAGTCACGAACTTGATTGTACTTTGAGAGGATCTCTGGAGTCGAACCGCTAGCTTAAGAGCTAGCGTTTAAATCCGTAACACACAAATATTACTCAGTCTTCAGACTCGGGCGTTAGCGAGAATTGACTGAAACTTCGAAATGCGCGTTCCACATTTTGTCGTTTAGGAAAATTGCTAAAATAAATGCTTTCTCTCAGGAGTTTTCAGGTTTGGAATCAGTTTCAGGGGTCCTCAGTCGGTATTCAAACAAACATTTAATACGAAGTTTCGTACAGGTTTATAGAAAAAGATCGACCAGAGAGATTTCGATTCAGTGTGTTAAATATATCATAATTCTAAGAACTGAACTGTTAACCGTTCTTTGTATGCTTTATCGTTGTTTTCTCTTCTTAAAAGACCACAGAATTTATAAAAATAAAGAAAACATTTCCCTGGAAAATCGCTATATCATTGTTTTCCCTGTTTAAAAGATCACAGAATTTATAAAAATAAAGAAAACTTTTCCCTGGAAAATCGCTATATCATTGTTTTCCCTGTTTAAAGATCACAGAATTTATAAAAATAATATAAAACATTTCCCTGGAAAATCGCTATATCATTATTTTCCCTGTTTAAAAGATCACAGAATTTGTAGAAATAAAATAAAACGTTTCTCTGGCAAAACGTCAATTCATGTACATCAGTCGCTTTATGACTTTTATAAGTGTGAAAAAAATTCAATTCCTGGCGTATATGAGAAATAATATAGTTCCTGACTTGCAGTTAAGTAGATTTTAGAGCATGCAGTGGAAACTGGCGACTGCCTCGTTCCCTTCACTACGCCATTAAAAGATCATACAGTGAAAATTTAGACGAGCGAAAAGATTCAGTTCAGTTAGGTTTTCTCAGTTTTGCGTGGAGGTGATGCGGATGTGAAATTGGACCGAGAGAGAGATGGCCGTATCCTTGAAAGTTAGCCACAGTTAAGGCGTTTCATTGCAAACAGTGGTAAAGTTTACATGAAAAGGGCTAATCAAGGAAATGCATGAATACTGAGGCATGAAATAAATACATAATCTCACGGTTAGAGCCATAGAATTATAGTTTCCACACACCTGCACTAAACAAGGTGTGATGTTAAACTCAAACTTCACAAACTGCTGTCATTTGTTTTGTGAGGATCAAACATAACATCAGTCGGATAACTTTTTCTTGTTTGATTTCCATACCCAACAGTTTTCTTAATATTTCGCCATTCATGTCAACCACTGTCAATTTCATGCCAGATATAAATAATTTCAATTTCATTTTGAGCCACCATAATTAAAGTGGGTTTGATAACCAATTTTTCATCACTGTCCTTTTCACCTGCTTTCGTAGCTAAACGCTGAAAAAGTAGGTCCTTGGCAAGGAATAGTTTGCTTTGAAAGACATTATTTCTAACTTAACTTTTTAATACAGTTGTTAACGTTTGTTTATAGCAGCTCTATAACGGTTACCGAGTAAAAAGTCTTTTAAGAGAAAGGGCGGCGTTTTGTAAGATCGGCTGCTGAGTTTCGTATTCAACCACTGTGAAAAAGAAAGCCAATTAGACTGATAAATGTGACAAGCGGCGAAACCTTACATCATTGCGCTAAAAATGACTTGAATGCACATTATATTTCTTGACAAAACATTTGGTTATATTATTCAGTGACAGGTTTAAACATAGTTTTCTGCGCTTTCGTGCCACACGCTCTCTTTGTTTACTAACACTCTTTTGAAATTACGGTAATTTAACTCGAAACATTATCAAGGCTGTGCCCCGAGGGAGTCAATCTTTCACAACCTTGTAGACTAAATACATATTTTGAAAAAGCTCTCATATCGATATGCAAAGTGACATAATGATCCTAGAAGTTTTTTCAGCACGCATTGTTTTAGAAATAACTACTCTTTTATCAGTACTGTAGAACTAGGAAAAAATTAAAAATCGGTAACAATTAATATGTATGTGCGCGTTCATATATTTGTTGTATGATCAAAAGAGGAGAAAACGTAAGATTCGCACCTGTTCAAGACTGCTTCATCGGCAAGGTCATGAGACACAAAATGCTAATTTACTGAAGATAGAGCTGATAATCCGGCCAACTAGAAGGCAGTCATACAGAAGAAAAGAGAATAATAAAGTCTCTTAATGTGTAAATGGTCTTAATGCAAGAAGGTATTATTTTCTCGAGTGCAACGTTTATACGCGAGGGTTAAAGTTATTGCTAAATGAAAAAGTACTTTATGAAATGAAAAAGTGCTGTACTTCGAAAACTGTCCCGCAATTTAAAGTATACTGTATTGACAAAACGTTTTGTGTTCAACAACAGATCGATATCACACCGACTTTCTGACATAAGAAGTTTATAAACACACAATTCATTTATAAATGACACTTATGGATCTTGGGAAAACACATTTCATGCGACGGCAAACGGCGTCCGAACCAGCGCCTTTCGAAAGTTCATACGCTTGCATGTTAAGGTGAGAGAAAACGAAAGCACTGTAACACGGTCAAAATCTGATGCCACCTAGCGGCCGAGTCATTTTTCTGTGGGGAACTGTACTGTGTTGTAATTGAAAGGCTTTTGTTTGTCATCGATCTCAGTTTAATTTCCAAATGCTTTGCAGTTTAATCGTTGTAAACTGAATAGTTCAACATCAGAATTAAACTCACTGCGGATGTGAATCTTAGTTTGCTGGAAAGATCTTCGATTATTTTTGATCTGAAAATCGGACTCAATGGAAGGAAATACAGGCTGACGTATAAGGTTGACATCGCAAACATCACTGACGCTGTACATTGTGAATTACTGCGCTCATAGCGGATTGCCAATATATACTGACATTGTCAATATAATAAGCCAACGTGACATACAGCCTCAAGAGCTTTTAGGTTTTAATACAAACTTCCTTCTCGGCCTGTCAGGCTGAAACAAATGCATCAACACAGAATGACTAGGATAATCAGTACGGCGTATAGTTCCTCTTGAAACGAAACCTTGATAATTAAAGTTGTTTTCACCGCTATGAAGGATAAAACCGACCTTCAGTACTAATAATTAATTTTCTTAAGAGTGAGTAAAAATGCGGTAAATTTGAGATAATTTCGCGCGGTTTAACATAGCCTTACAAATTCCTTGAGCAAATTTCAAATGCGATGGTATTTTAGATGAATGTACGATGACTCATGGCGTATCGCAAAAACTTTATTAGCAGGGTTTTTTTTAAATATCCTCAGCCCACATGAATGCAGCGGGCATTTATGAGCTGTTTAATAATTGTGCCGAAAAAGCGCGAGTTCAAATTACTTATCCGGCTGGCCTTGGAAGTGACAGAGGCCCGAAAATTTATTTTATTGAGTCATCAATATTTCAGTCAGAATGTCATCAAAACTAATGAACTAATAAGTTAGTGTCAGTGACAACTTCATAAGTGCCCTATAGATTTTCACAGAGTATGAATTGCGTTAATTATGATTATTTACAGGATCGGACACCTTTTACAACCATCCAATAATAATTATTAAAAAAGAAAACAACTTTGGACTCTTAAAGTTTCTTTCAAAGTCGGGGTTTATTAATCTTTTGAAATGAAAAAGCCATTCTCCTTTTTTTTTTTTTTACAATTGATTTATTCAATGTGTAAACTGGAAAGGATGAAAAGCGACAAGTCAAGAAATTCAGCTCAAGACACCTGAAGTTTTAGCAAAGCAGGTGCGCTGTTAGGCAGAAGAAACATCAAAGGAGCTGAATATCTTTGAGCCGAGATATTTTGACAAGGATATTTGTCGCCCACAGGCAACTTTTTTGGACGCCACACGAGTGATGAGCGTTTTACTAACGCAATTGACACATGTTTAGGGGCAGTGGCGATATCTATTCATCAATGGAAACATTTTAACTCATGAATAGCGAACTACCCACACTATAAGCAAACAAGGGCACCAAAAAACAGTCTGTCATCACTGTTTATCTGATTCAGACAAAAGTTCAGTCAATGGCATCAGTTTTCAAACGGGACGTGCTCTTTAAAAGAGTTTGTTAAGTTGGCATATAAAAGAAGCCTTGAATACATCTCGATCGACCTCGCGTATAACAATAAAAAAATATTTTTAGCCTTCATGGTCGTACGAGACAAAATTTCCTGCGATTTCAGTGAAACAAGGTTGCGAAAATAAGTTATGTTGGCGTAAAATTATACTCAATCTATATGAATAAGTTGGATGTGTGGCTCATAAAGCCACCCGTCAAAGTCTCTTTTCATTTTCAAACAGCATTTCAAGATTCTTAATTAGTTTATTTGTATTTAACCCATGGGCTTGTTTGGGTTACTGAACTTACGGAAGTCTGTCCCCAAGCGCGCGGTGGTCGTTTTGAGACTAAGAATAAACATCAACAAACAGCAACTCAATTGGTGTTTATGTTTCAATAAAATGTGGTTAAAAAGCTAGAACTAGCTTGGAGTTAGCTAGAAAGCTGAATTCGACTTCAGGATGGTGAATTGGAAATATGAACGCGGAAAATGTGGTACTATGTAATGCCTCAGTTCGTTATAGCGCAAACGATCCGTAAACACAATGAGGTACAATGGAAAGCTGTCGTTCTTCTGGTATAGACAATCCCAAATGACCTGCGGTAGAGATACTACTTTTTGTTAAAAGAATAAACTGGCATTCTTATCTCGCGTTTTTAATGCGATAAATTCACCATGACAAAGATCTTCTAGTAAAGCTGCTAAACGGACCGATTTCGCTATGGATAAAGGGTATTTTTTTTGTTATGTATTTCTGATTCAGTTTCAACAGTTTTTTTCTGCAAAGCAGTTAAGAGTTACATACGTTAGTTTGCTATGCTAACCGTGGATGATCATTAGTTTGTGTACACCGGCTGATAAACTCGTAAAAACTTTGAACAAAACAGTTTACTGAGTAGTGAGTTTTTAAATTAAGCGATGATCATGCCACCTCAAATACATTTGCCGCTTCGCTTAAGCTTAAGTACCTCGTCCCTAAATGAGATCTCTCACAGACAAAATGTGCTTTTATGTTATTGAAGGGGCTCCGGATTTACAAAGAGTTTCGAGAAATTCAGGGAATTAAGAAATAGATGAATGAGAGCACCTTTGTAAAACAGACATGAACCCCAATATCAGACAATCGTTCTTGATTTTATGCTGATAAGACTGACAGATATTCAGACAATCAATTCTGGCGAAGCTTTCACGAGTCTGAACTGATGAGCGTTTAGTTCTTGAGCCTGACTGATAACAATGCCTACAGAACGTCAGGCGACACAAAAGAGTATAAAAAAAGCAAATGACTCATGTTGCGTCATCCACTTTTCGCGGTGCTTTCGAAACCATCCACATCACAAGATGGTTAGTGCTTACTTGTGGAGGTCCTATACTGAACCAAAACAGAAAAAAACTAAAAACAGCTATACCCGACTGTTTGTGTTTCTCCCTTAAAGAACCTGACGGAACACGTAACAGCTAAAAATTCTCATTATGAAATTATATTCGTATATTCATGTCATGCTACCATTCGCAGCTGGAGGATGAAAAGTAACGACTTTAAAAAAAGAAAAAAGATGCCTGCTCAGAACAACAGTTTTTCACCATCATTTCTTATCAATGAACTCTTTTTGAGCTAAAAGGTTAGACTTGAATAATAAGTGAAGAATTGAATATCCTACGCTAGCAGCTGAATTGGTTTCAATGTTCAACCGGACGTTTCTGTCCCATGGTCCCAGCTGCACTTTACTTTCGAAACTCCAAAAAGGAGATAACGTTAAAATTATTTTGCAATCGAGGGTCAGGTTTCGTTCTCACGCTGAAAGTTTTAGCCGCCCGGCGTTCGTAATGTTTCCCACTCACCCCTGCCCCCTTGTACGTATAATGCTTGCAGGTGTTACTTCAAGCTATTTAAATCTTTCTCTCAGTTAAATGTTATCATTTCTGTTCATTGTCTATGCCTTCCTGCGTTGTTTTTTGTATGTCTAAAAAACCAAATAAAAGAGTTCGATCAGACTGAACATGGTTGTCATCATTAAGAGTCTAATACAGAATATAAAGAGAGTCTAGGAAATTTCACTTGTTTCGCACATGACAGGCAGCTTAATCAGTGACCACTCGCTATCATACGCCTGGGCTTAAGGATAAGGGGCGGAACGTGAGAATCTGGGCTCAAGGTTAAGAGCTTGAACGCGAGGATCTGGGCTCAAAGACGAGGATCTGGGCTCAAACGCAAGGGATGGAACGCGAGGACCTGGGCTCAATGGCAAAACCTAGAACGTTCCCTGGACTCGTGATCTAATGCAACCGTGAAAGGCGTTGTCAAAACATCCTGCTAAAGGTCAACTCCCAACAGGCAATTGCAAAATGATCTAAATTCTTACCGATACTTCTTGTACCCAGAACTCTGGTCCCAGCAATTCAAAGGGAAGATAATGCTGTCCAGCGGATAAATAACTATCCAGTAATGGAGAGGGGGAGTCATTTATGATAGTGTCATCCACCCTTTGAACAACCGTGAAATGAGCAACTACGTACTCCATGAGAGAATATTGCCAACTACGCCACTTTAACCAGTTGAGAAAAATGCGATCTTCTTCTGTTGCTAATCAATCGTTTGTGGATTTGGTTTAGTAATCTTTAGTTTCATTACCACTACAAAAACAGGATTCAGGATGGGACGTGTCGCAGTGTGTTAAGTGACCAAACTCAAATTTCTTCTTACAATACCAATACAATGTAGAGAAGAGGATTTGACGAGAATATTATCGACTTCGACTTACCTACCAACGGATGGGCAAAATAGATCGCAAATTTAGGAAACCTGTCATGAACTGGAATCCCAGCCTTCCTCCTGATTGCTTCATGTTCCAGGTCATGTTACCATGTCACTGGGTGGGGTGCAAGGCCTGCTGCCTGAAATGCTTACCCTAATTCAGACAAAAATATGTGGTTTTTCTTCAGACCTAGCCCCAATATGAGTCCAATATCGATTCGTTACTCTACACCTCTAAAATAAGTACAAGTCAGTCTAAAACATGACCTCTGCTTACAAGGAAAGGCTGCAAATTCCAGATATTTATGGGGAAGCAAACTTGTTTCTTTTAAGCAGCACTCAACTGCCTACCGAGGCCAATTGTTGCTGTAATCTTTGTATCGATTAGTTTATATATTTAAATTTTTATAGTCTAGTTTTTAAATTTCATAATCTAGTTTTTCAATTTCAAATTTTATAGTCTAGTTTTTGTACTTTTATTGAATAGATAATATATTTAAATTTTACATTTTAATTTTCAGTTAGCATACACGTTCACATTTAAACGAGCCCCAGGCTCACTGGTCAAATGTTTTTTTTTTTTATTTTTTATTTTTTAAAAAAAAAGGGCTGAGTGCAAACCACCCCCTAGTTCAGGTTAAGATGTTAAAAAAATCTCTGTCTCAATTCAGAACAAAACAGCACCAAACCCTTAGGGATACACATCCCCTTATAGCGTATTTAAGGAAGGAGGGGGAAAGACAATGGATTCTCATACGAACACTGCAGTCAGTGGCAGAACTTGGCATGACGTCCTTCCAGTCAAATTAGACTACACCTTGACATGGGACATGTCCCATTCGTACCCGTATTGAAAAGGGAGTAAAGCGCTATTATCCTGGAGCAACAGCCATGTTACCTGATGGCACAAAGACGTTACCTTGATACGAAAACCATGTGTCCAATTCTTACCCGTAGCCAGAAATCATGGCATCTTTATTTGAAGTCATCTAATGACGGAACGCTAAAACCGAGACAATGTCCATCATTTTGGGGCGCTATAATCTCCACAAGAAGGAAATGTCAAAGATATACAGTGAGACACTTCAGCTTTGGATGATCTAGAACTCGAGATAACTGTTAACGGAAATAACAGTGATAGCTCAACACCTAATGTTTTCAAGTTCAAAGTGCCTCTGCGATCCTTTTTGCAAAATCCTGTTTTGCACAGTGCAGGGACAGAAGTCTGATGCATCCGGTTCAACGAGGTGGAGATCGCATGTTATTTTACCTTTGAACTACCCTATTATGCACATTACATTCATGCCAGTAATTACACAATAGCAAATTTATTCCAATGACTAGTCAACCTATTTAACAACTATATACAAAACAAACCTTAGTTTTAAGTTACTATTCTGTAATGTATGGTGTTTGCTGTCGTTTCCGACCAAACGACCACTGAATACGAACTTGTGTTTAGCCTATGAACATGATTAAGTGGGTTGTAAGATCGCTTGAAATACATTGCCACGACGAGTTCGAGGTGATACCGTACAAAATCCTCTTTATGGCGGTTAACTCAAAATGCATGCGGTGTATAAAACGTTTTTATATAACTAGGGTAAGAAAGAAGCAACATCCTTATAGTAATATAATAATATACTATGTTAATTTATATCCTGATTTGTGGTCCAAAAGGCTGCACTGTAATATGAACTGTTACCAAAAATCATTTTCAGTTGAAAAATGAACGCTAGTTTGCTAAACTAATATTTTACATAAGGGAATTTCGGGTATACGAAGCGATTTAAATGATGACGATTGTAATTCTTGGACTTTGCTAACAAAACGTTATTCTCCTTAAAGAATTATAACACAGTTCTCTTGGCGGTTATCGCAATTATCTTAGCATAAAACGAAGTTTTGGGCTACTTTATCATTAATTTAGTTTGCTTTGTATATTTTTGAAGCTCTTAACTTGCCGCATACTTACTTGAATATAGTCTGTTGTCTCCTTCAATCTGATACAAAACCAATGTCGATATATAATAGTCTGATGTCTGCGCTATTCCGTTCTCATTTGCAAGAATTCCTGGATGAAATAAGGTGTCAGTAATCGCAAACTCGTACCATGAAAGGTTATCTCTCAATAACGAACTCTAATGATCTGATTGGAGCCCCGTGTCATAGTATTCAGTCCTAATTTGAAGGATTCTTAGGCAAAATGAAAAGCTTTCGTACGTAGGCCTAATGACAGTCCATAAACGCTGCTTATCATTCAACATAGCTTAGTTGTGATTATTATTAAAGGAGCTTCGTCACGATTTGCGTGCCTAAAAAACTTAAGCCTAAATTTCTGAAGTTTGTCGTTTGCAATCCGCATTAATCTTCTACATCCTTAACCACCCTTGTTCCTTTATGGCTTATTATTATCTGTTAGATGTTTTTCTATCTTAGTAAACTATTATTTTCAGGTTTCCTTAAATTAAAAGGTACTTTAGTACCTGGCCAAAATATCTCCATGATTGAGCTCCTTTAAACTATAATATGTTGATTTTAGTTGGGCTGCAAGGCATAATTCTGGTAGAAGAGTCAAGGTATCTGTTTGTATTAGTATGCGTTCCCTCTTGCTTGCCAATTTCAGTGTAGATGCTTGTAATACAGGTCATGGACTGATATGGACAGAGTAATCCCTCAGTTACATATGGGCTTAGTCAAGGCGAATTTTGTAAGCGTTTTCAAGTCTATGCGCATGATGAGGTGATCACATGCAAGGTTGCCGAGGATATTTAACTTTCTACCTCGTGAGTGTACATGTGTCTTCTTAGATCAACTTTGCGCATGAACGATACGCCACATTCGTCACACGAGAAAGGCTGAAATCCTTTGTGCTTCCGACAGTGCGTGATCAGATTGGACGACTGACTGAACGACTTGCCGCAAAAGCTGCACTGGTGGGGCTTCTCTCCCGTGTGGATGTAGGTATGCTTCTTCATGTCAGACTTCTGGTGAAACCTCTTGCCACAGAACTGACACTCAAACGGGCGCGTGTCCGAGTGGATCAGCATGTGAGTTGATAACGTCGACGAGCGCTTGAAGCTTTTACCGCATGCCTTGCACTGGAATGGTTTCTTGTTCGAATGCACGATCATATGCTGCTTCAGGCTGATCGAATTGTTGAAAACTTTCTCGCAGACCTGACAGCAATACAGCTGCCTTTTTTTTTCAGAACCAGTAGCCTTGGATTTGTCGTCTTTTTCAGCCTTTTCTGTTCCAGGCCTAATTACACAATTCATCTGTTGCTGACCATTTTCCTTCTGGAATTCATCGTCCGTTTGAGTGTTTCGTTTGCCAACAGCTCCTGCGTTTGGCATCAGGACATTGTAGTATCGATACGCCCCGGCTGCAGACGGTTGATTCTGAAGCCGTCTCACTTCTGCCCACTGCTGCATCCAGCGAGCAAATGCTTCTGATCCCGCGTTGTAAGATTGTTGACGGAAGTTCCAAAGGGGGAACTGTGGAGCCTTCCAGAACGGACCTTGGAGTCCTTTGGGGGAGGGAGAAGGGAATGTTGAAAGTAATCTCAGTCCTGTTTCCAATGGCATACCTTGAAAATAATGAAGAAACAAATGAATGATTGAATGAATGTATGTGTGAATGAATGAATGAATGAATGAATGAATGAATGAATGAATGAATGAACGAACGAACGAACGAACGAATCAATGAATGAATGAATGAATGAATGGCTGAATGACTGCCTGCCTGCCTGCCTGCCTGCCTGACTGACTGACTGACTGACTGACTGACTGACTGACTGAATGACTGACTGAATGAATGAATGAATGAATGAATGAATGGATGGATGGATAGACGGATGGATGAATCATAGAATTATATATTTGAATGATCAATTATAGATAAACAAATAAATCAAAACAAATTTGACACATTGTTTTAAGCAGACTCTAAATATAACTTTGGGGAGAAACTAGTACCTGAGCATATCGTATTGTATTCCATATCGAACCTTACTGACGGATGAACAAATTCAAACTGAAAACTTCACAGCTATATGTTTTTCTTTTGGCAACTCTTTACAGCTTCAAAGATACCTTACATTTGAATAGAATCGAAGCGGTAGCCGTTAAATTAATTTAAGAAAGGAAGCTCTCTTGATGCATGCATAGGATTATAATCTGAAATTTGGTGTTATAGCACGAGAAGGATATGTAAAAGGCGAGAGGCTAGAGTAATCCCATCGTTTAACAATGATTTTTTTGAATTTCCTTGTGGATTTCAAACTAGATTTGATACAATTTTCCTTCCTTCATGCTGGAGGAAGATTTAGTAAGTGAAAGAGAAGATATTGAAAGCAATCATTTCCTCTTGGTGTTTGCAATCCCCATTGAAAGAAAGCGAAGAAAGCAGTCAAGTTTCTCTCACCAGTGGAATAAAAGGGTGATCTGTTCTGCAGCTGGTAACTATTCACATCATGACCAATGTCTTTGTTTGAACTTGACTCTTGACACGTGGTTTCCTCTTCTTCCACATCGTGTGAATTCTCGTCACTGCTACTTTCATCTAGAATAGGAAAAATGGAATGTAAGACGTTACTGTTCAGAAGAGTAGCCGATGTCAATTGTAACCCTAATAGGACGTCTGGAGGTTCCGAAGTAATTCTTCACCAGAAAAAAAAAATATTTGAGTGGTAACTGAAACTAAAACACCGAAAAATCGGTCGGCTTGGCATTATAATAACCAAAACGATGAAATTCAAAAAAATCCGACCTCGGTTTGCGTTGTGAACGTTGTAAGCTTTCTTCAAGACTCTTTACTGAACTGTTCCGACTTCTGTTTGAAATGTAGGAATTTTGGCTTGTTGCCCTGCTTGGAGTTTTATGCCAAACTTACAGCCTTTGAAATAATGAAAGCAACGGCTGACCAAGTTATTATCGATCACTCAGATTATAAAATTTTCAGTATACACTTTGTGTTGTCATAACCTGCATGCTTGCTTTGTATCGACATTTTCGGGAGAAGTCAGGTGTTGGTGTCTCATGTTTAAGGATAAAATGGTGCTTCGAGCTTAGAAATTGATGAACTCGCCATTTTGATTCTGATTTAGCCTGTACTTGAACCCTCTTTGTAACTCGGGTGTTGATCCTGATTCTCTGGCCTAACACAGAGGCACAAATGAGTAATGTAGAACCATACGCAACTGAGCATTCTGACAGGGTAATAAGACTCTAACGAATTGTCAAACATCATATCTAGGAAGAAAGATTTACTAAAAAATTGTTTCCGGGGACATCAGGCTGACAGTTAACGCTGTCTTTGTTAGCATGACGCGAAAAACAAGGAATACTGTTACTTTCCCTTTTGATGAGGTGCTAGCAGACTCCTTGGCTTACTCTTTAAAAGTTTGTTCACATGTCTCCACTTGTCTTCTGTCCGAGAATATACATGCACGTGGGCATATAGAGGCACGGCGAAGTTAAAGTGCTTTGGCCAAGAAAATATCGCAACCCTTAAGCCCAACCAGCTTTCCAACCCGGTGATCAGAAGTCTAGCAGAATATTACGTCCGAGCGCATCCGACTCAAGAAGAGAGCAACAACTGAAAGCTGTTGTGGTTTAGTATCGAAGGAACCATAAAAGAATTTAGAGAAAACGTAAGCACTTTCGAAATTCCTTCATAACGAAGGACCTTTCAGGAAAGAAACATTTCATATTTCATCTGCATTTCTCAGCAAAACTAGTTGAAACTCTTCGAAAAGCAGCTAAACTACTTCCTAAGAAAGGTTTCCCAAACAATTTTAGTCAGCTATGGCTACAAATCATTTTTTGGCAAGAGTGTCATTAAATTATCATCAAGGACAAACGAAAACGTTGGCGAAATATGAGAGCGTTTATGCACCAGTTCCTACAACACTCGAGTTGCGCCCCTGTAGCAGGTGCCATTTAACCTCAGGTAAAGAGCTGTCAATAAACTGACTACTGCTAAACTTACCAAATATCTAAACTTTACAGAACGGAGCAATTTCGTTCATTAAATGTCGATGGATTTTGGAATTTTGTTCTTGTGTGACTATGTAAAAACTGGGTATGGCGAAAATGGTTGATTTAGTCGGTCAAGAGAGACTTGGGAGAAAGGTATGTAAAGTGCTACTGAGTTATCAACTCCGGAGCCACGTTATACGACTGTTTATCATAACGATATTTTAAAATGTTTTATAGGCCACCAAGTTGGGCATATTTTGGAATAAAAAACTGTCAGTTGAGTTTGGTAATTTCAAATGAAATTTCTGTTTCAAATCAGCAGAAAAAGTTTCCCACTCACAAGTCGAAGACTGAAAATTCTATTTAGAATACAACCAAGCAGCGAAACGAAAGAAGGAAATGGCACTGTCCATCTAGAAATAAAACTTTTAAGCTTATATCTTATAGTTTCAGAACTCAAATTCGTTCTTTAAAAATGTCGTTTAAAACTTGAAGAAATGTAAAGAACGCAACACGCAAAGAAGATTGAGTGAGATATCCTCTGGATGTGTACGTTTAAAAGATTTATGAAATCGGCGAAATTTCCGTCAGAGACAGGGTGCAATGCCGGTAAAATAATGATTTGGTCTCATTTGATTAAGTTACTCTTCGCAGTTTCATTCTTTTCTCAAACAAAACGGAGCTGAGGTAAATACTCCAGAACGGCTTTTGTCGTGATTTATATTCTATTTCTAAAAGGGCCCGATGGAAAGAGCCCGATCGTTAACGTGCTTTTAATTGTATCGCTAGAGTCAAAAGCAAACTTTGAGTTTAGATTCACTAGTAAAATGTTGGAGTTGAAAATTTACTCTCAAATGCCCTGGTAAGTCGTCTTGGTCCTTTTCAAATTCGCTATTGTTTAAAAGTTATTAAACTCCTTACCGGTTTGGGGTTGAACAGTATTGTTTTTTTCCTGATATTTCCAGGGAAAGTTCAGTCCTATTCTTGCGACAAAATGTTTGCTTCTATTATGATTTTTTCCCGCAGGAATAAAATCTTATCAAGTTTTCCAGTTTAAACAGCGCTAAACGCCCAGATTGTAAACGTGTTTACGTGAAATCTACTTGCTAGGTATGAAATATTATAAATTAGTCCAACAACTCATAAACTGCATAGATAATCGGTTGTATCCAACTTGCGACAGTCTCCAACTTACGACGTTTAGTACTTATCGAGTCCAATATATTCGCTCTGATTTTCCGTGATTTGAAGACGGTATTCATTGCCATATGTGGGTTGAGTTTGTTGGTGGCTCTCGCCTTGCTCCGAGGGTTTTTCTCAGGGTTCTCCGGTTTTTCGTCCCTCCAAAAAAACTAAACATCTCCTAATTCCAATTCGAACAGGATAGAGGACCCGAATGAAAACCAGGTAAGGCTGATGTGGCTTCCTCTCTCAATATTGTAATTTGTAAAGCGAGAAGAGAAACGACTTCTACTAGATTTTAGTTTAAACCTGGAAGCCACCCAATGTTCTCCCTACAGATTACGCACCTTTTCAAAGTGTACAAAAAATGAAAAATCACATACCAGCTCGGCCAGCTTTATCTTTGTGCTCAAATCCGGCATCTTCGGTCTCTAATGTCGAAGAAAGATTCGGTTTTATAAGAAAAGATTTCGGCATTGCTTAACGAAGCTGCTCCTGAGGGTCGAAACTGAAGGGAAGTGGTCAAGGGAATGCTTGCTAGGGAGTGGTTCAGCGACACTATCAGTGTTTTCAATCACACGACGTCACATAATTAGGCAGAACTAGAGCTTACGACAACATAAACAGCTTATGACTCCATAAGAAAAGCTATAGGGGAACATTCAGATAAAACCTTGACCTTGAACTAGAAAATAATAAAAAGAAGTAACTATACGACAGTGTACCTGATTCGGAGATCGTTTTTGGTAGAATGAAATAGCGCGAGAACATTGATGCCTTCAAGACAAGCCAATCTAGTTCAAGCTGCCGAGGGGAAGAGGTCCGCATTAGAACTTGTTGTCTGCATGCTGTTATATAGATCAAGTCGATGAGAAAGTGAAATATCATAGTTTATTAAACTTGTGAGGGCTATTAAGCGTTGAGTTTATTAACATGTTCAATGTCTCAATCTGTTTCTATAAATCTATTTGAATGTGAGTGGTTTTCACGCATTTTGAAAATCTTTCAGACGCCTTTCTAACGTACATGTCAAAATTAGGAAACGGCTGATTAAAAACGAGAACCTGAAATTCTTATTCAAAAAGTCTGAGAGTAGCAATTTTATTGATTAAAATGTCACACCTTAAAATTATATTCATTGCATAAGTTGTTGTCTTCAGGAACAGAGTAAATGACTGAAGTCATATAAGGATGAAGTTATGAAGCGTTTAGTTTTGGGCGTCACCCACTTTTGTACGCTAAGCACTTTCCCAGAGGGAGAAAAATGTTCCAAAATACTTGTCGAAGACACGAAGACAGAATTTTTAAATTCGAAATCAGGAAAACGAAACACTAAGAAGTTGGCTTTAGAAATTTAAATCAGGGAGACAAATACTGGAACTATTGTAGGCGAAATATTGCTAAACTGTTTATCGCACGGTTAAATAAACCTTTTATTTTCAATTTTCT
This sequence comes from Orbicella faveolata, assembly GCF_042242905.1. Classification (NCBI taxonomy): domain Eukaryota; kingdom Metazoa; phylum Cnidaria; class Anthozoa; order Scleractinia; family Merulinidae; genus Orbicella; species Orbicella faveolata. The sequence continues at coordinate 6,977,310 of NW_028301565.1, forward strand.
TTTGGGAAGGAGAAGAACGAAAACAATACCCGGTGGAGGTTATCTGAGTCTAAATATTTTATTTATTAACGTATTACTCGAGAGAAAACGCATGTTATTCCTGCAGAGATCCACTATGCATATCAAAAGACCCAACTGAGCTGCTCAAGGCAGAATTTTGCCATTTATTCAATAGCTTGAAGTGCTCTTTTTTTCATCAACTGTTAAATTCTGATAAAACGTAGAAGAAATTTTTTTGTGAGTGATGTCGTTAAATTTACACAAAGAAAATGCTTGCCTCGTTAATTATTCTCTCCTCTCGACCAAAATTTTATTAGCAAGGCCAGGTCAGTTAAGCTTAAGTTTCTAGAGCAGCGTGCTCCTTTTGTAAAATGACAAACCCTATAAAACTATAGAAATATGTCTCCATTATCACACATTTACACAAAAAAATCAGCTCCAAAGACTGGACTCGTTTAGATTTTTCATGATTTACTGGAAAGGTTTCAAATTGTGCCATCGCCCACGTCTGAACAGGTGCTGGACGGAATTGAATTTCCTCGCTCTTGTTTGTTTACGGATTTAACACACGCAGTGCATAATAAAAATTTGAAAAAAAAAACAAATCACTGATCTTGGCAAAGGTCTTAAAAAACGTTCCTTTTTTCGCGAGAGAGCTTGTAAGGAGCAATTGTCTGTTTATTTACAAAAATCGATAGAAAGCTTCAATTTTAGGCCTTTCTTAGAAACATGTCTCAGAAGACGTATGATTAAGTCTAATATATTTTGAGAAAAACGTCATGACTGAACTCGAGGTTTCTGTACTTAAAGCGTGTGATTTTATTCACTCGAAAAGCAATCGCTAGTTAAGCGCAAGAATAAAAATCCTGCCCCTAATTTTTCTTACGTTTACTGCTATATTTTGCACACCTAGCAAATTAAAAGTCATCATTAATTTTGTATCAGATTCCAGTGCTTTCTTTCCTCCAACCTACACGAAATTTGGAGAAAACGACGCGATTAAATGAACATTACAATCCTGGTGCAGTGGTCCTGAATACAGTCTTACAAGAAAATATGTTTAGTAAAATGTATATTTTGAAGTTTTGAAATCCAAAATGAAAATCTAAATGAAACCTGATTGAGAGCAGCGTCATGTTGTATAATGGCAGCCAGCCAATATACCACTTTTAGTCAGTAAAAGCTTTTAATACTAGCCTACTGCAGGTGTAATCAATAGATTCTTAATAGATAGAACCACACAAAAGCGTTGTTAACAAAGGGCAAACTCCGAATAGGGAGTGACAATTTTTCTCAGTCGTCAATATTAGATAGTTTTTCTATTAGTCACAGTGAGAATTTTGGGGGACATAAAAAGACGTCCAATGCAATTTACCACGTAAAAATACTCTAAATAGAAACTGATCAAGGTAACAAAGATGCACATGTAGATTATGTACCGAGCGTTTTGATAAAAATGCAAGGAGAAAATAGTTTCAGCCCAAGCTAGCCCATGCATAATACAGAGCACACCCCATAGACAGTCAATTGTCATGCAAGGCTAGTGCGCACTGCAAACATGGGTGTAATGAAGTTAATATCATTTGACAGACTAATAAATGGCGAAGAAGGCGATTGAATTATTGCAATTTTAGGTTTTCAGTCAGTTTAGAGATGAGTTAGAACGTAAATACACGTTTACCACTTCATTTGCACGCCTTAGAAGTAATCATAATAGGAATAGTTTCTAGCTAGTACCCCGCTGGTATTGAGTAATCATGAGTGAAGATCACAATAAAAGCGAGGCCTGCTAGCCGACTTCATTGAACTGAATTCAGCTGAAAAGCAATAATGTCTAATAACTCAGAAGAGAGCATTCACCACAACCACACTAACCCCAAGGAGCTTATTCATCGCTTTTTCTTCACTTTTGACAGTTGTTGACGTAACAAGTTTTAAGAGAAAGTTTTTCCTTCCTTTTAGTAGTTTCCTAACAGATCGCTCAAGACAGCTTGAATCAAGCATGCAAAATTTATTTCACACCTCGTTGAAATGTTCTTTTACTTTGTATATCCAAATAACGGGAAATATAATTTTGTCTAATGTAGACCTTGATCAAATATCTGGCATCGTTTGCTTAAACGTGCAGTTACAAACATACTGATTGAATTCGATGATTTTAATAACATTTTCCCACCTTTTTTTGCCTGAAATTTAACTAGTTGTTTGACAAAAAAAGTCAATTAGAAACATATAAGTTCAAATTCTGTGTAAATTTCTAAGCGTTTTGTAAGGTCCTGTTTATGAACTAAGATCACTAATGCACTCTTCTTTATATAACAATATACTTTATAAGAATATCGATGCTGAAATTTGCGAAATTTTAAGAATATTTTAAGAATAAACCTGAGGCTGAGATTTTGAAAAGAACATAATTTTGTGTGTTGAAATTTACAAATGCAATACAATTAAGACTTATATCAGTGTTTTTCACTAAACCCAAGAAAATTTCTTCCTCTCCCTAAACGGTCAAACTAGCTAAAAAACAACAAAAACAGCACTGGTTTTATGATCGATGCTAATAACATTCCTACAAGAAGTTGTGTGAGCCATATCAGGTTTTATTGCCTACAGTCTGGCTCCAAAATTACTTCAACGCCATCAAAATCATGATAGGACAGATAATCTAACGATATTTCGGCATAGCCCACTTTCTATTACTTTAATCTAAGAATATTCCCAAGAATATTTTCAGCCCGAAATCGGCAGAAATATAAGAATGTTCAGCTTGGGCCGGGAAAACAATAGTCTTATTAAAAAAGAGTGTAACTACACACTACATGTCAACTTTATAAAAGCTATTAGTTGTCATCTCATGACACGAGGAATTCTTTGCTTTCTCTTTTAATTTAGCTGTGGATAAACAAGCCCGAGATATCCCGGTTTGTAAGTTAAATTGCAATCAAAGTTGAACTAAGGATGAATATTCTAAAATGGCTAAAAAAAGTAATTAGCAAAATCTGTACAAACAGTGAAGGCTAAATGTTTTTCATTAGTCCGGTGTGACGACAAATATTCGATTTAATGCCGGTGTGTTGGACCTGAATCTCATACGTGCAATGCTCTGCCAATTTCAAGTTTAAAGGTTGACGTGTTTTTGTCATGTTCGGTTATAAAATATCGACTATAAATCGTTTGGTTTGATGCTTGAAATTCCAAATAGTGGCATCTGGATGATATATTACGGCGTCTAATTGTATTTCTACAAATCACTAGCCCTTGATAGTAGCGCTTAACAGCTTAAAAGCTAACCGAACTCAAATTGCCTAAAAGGCTTGTTATCGACTCGTATTGATATTCCTGTTTTTGATGCACGACCATGGCATTGCGCCCAAACTTAAGTAGCGTTGCTTCAAGACACGTTCATTTAAATTCATGCATAGACATATTTCTGTTCGGAAATTTTTTCTGCTGGAAAATAAAGACACGATTCAATAATTCACCGTTACTACTCGGAGCAGAACCGTACACCTTCAATTTGCTAGGATCATATCCGGTTTGAAGAGTCTTAGCAAAGATTCGCACCCCGGGTGTTTTTCAAAAGGATTCACTCAACTTTCTGCCAAGGATACGAATCTAATACTGATTAGCTTTTCAGGGATTTACAATTCCCCTTGCATTTAATTCAGAAATGTAAAATTTGAAACAGATGCCTAACAAGCAAATATACTGAAAATCATCCAGTCAGAAAACAGGGCAATAATTTATTAGGTGTGGCCGTGTCAGCAAAAGAAAAAAAAAACCTCTTAAGGTTGCGCAATTGTTTTAAAAGGTCCATTTTTAACCAGAGAGCAGGTTCCCTATTCAGCCGACTAAATGGGGTTTTCTTCTGAGCCACCCAATAACTGCACATTACGCCAGCGTTGTATTCTAGATGGGGCAGAACTAGTCTTTAGAAATTACCATGACACAACATAAAGCTTGTTAAGAAACTCCAAACATCTGAGCTCCCGATACACATCCCGTCTGCTTGAATTCGAATTTAAAGACTCCGAAATACAACTAATTCAGGTTTCCTCTGTTTAATTAACTTTGAAAGCACACCGGGTAAACTATGCTGGAATTCAATTTAGATATGACGCTTCGAACATTTTATTGAACGCGCGAATCAGATTTTAATTCAATAACAAAAATGCTTGAAAATTGGTGATTTTGCACGGATTTGCAGCGTCCAAAAGAACTTCTTTAAAACTTGAAGATTTGCACTTCTTTGGAAAATCGTAGCACTTAAGAGGGGTTTAAAAGCGATTGGAACGTAAAGAGAACGTAGGCGGAGAAAAATCTCAAACACGATAATCAACATTTTGCCACCGGCCGACAGTAAACACTAAGTTTTGGCCGTAAAATCAAAAGAAATGTTTAGCTTCTTGCTGATTTCGACAATGTATATTCTTGCACACATAGAAAGTATTTTTTGATGTAAATAGCGGAAATCATTTTAACGAAAAATGTTTGCTTGATGAAAAGAAAGCTAGCAAGCCAAATTGAAACGACATATTCTGTTCCAGAGTTGGAAAATGCAACATTCAGTCACGCGCTCTATCTAGAACAAGTTGAAGTGTTTAGGTCTCGGGAATTGAAAGATTAGCTAAAAGAATAAGCAAATCCAGGGAAATACTAATAACTATCATTAAATACCTTCGGAGTCCATGTTTGTATCGGACTCTGCAGAATCACAGTCATCTTTGGAAGTTTCTTGTAGCGCAATCTCGTCTTCATCATTTTTTGTCGCGGGTAATCCGCTAGGTTCACCTTTTAGCGAGGAGGAATTTTGTTTTCCTACAATACCAGACAAAACAAAAATAGGCACATTATTTGAAAACCAGTTCAGTCCCAGATAATGTATTTCCGTAGACTACGAGGTAAATCAACTGAGGATCAGAGTCGAAGAGAATTTTTTGAAAATTCATCTCTGAATTACAACACGAATCACTCATGTGTGATACAGGCAATCGCAAAATATGCTCTGAAATAAGGACAAAAATTGGAATCTTTGACGCGTAGCAATGGCGGGTACCGGGAAAAGTTAAATGGAATTGTGCAAACCATAACAAAGAAAGCCCGGGTGAAAATCACAACCAGGTATTTACCTTGTTCATTTCTTGTCTCAACACCCTGGTGCGAAACATCGCTGGAAACTGCAGTGGGCTTCGTGCGCACAAGAAAAGCTCTTGGCATTTTGATTTTTCTTCGTTTCTTGCTCTAATAAGGGTGGCCGTGTAGGTCCTCGGGTATTAACGGTACGTGCTGAAGAGAACAGGTCGTGCAATACGTGGGTTGTTTATCCACTCGTGAAATCTTTGCCGTAAATATTTGATACAAAGGAAGATTGAACTTCACAGCCTAGGCTAGCACCCTTAAGGCAGGTGTTTTGAGCTTGCAAATGGTCCAAGATGTAGTGCGGTTTCGTCCAATCCCACCTGCTTGATAACTACGCGCTTGGAAAGCTTGTAAATTGAGTTACCATTTACTTAAACACCGCGCGCGCACTACGGAGACACGTTCTGAAGGGTTCCTGGCTAGAGAACAGAAGTCTACGCCCATATGACTAGTGATGACCAGGGATATGTCCCATTGTAGCCGTATTTCGATTTTTCAATATCAAACAGTGCTTGTTTGTTTTGCTTGACTATAAATATGCTCTTGCGCGAGCTCCATTGTTGTGCAAATCCCGGGCGCGCAAAATGGCGCGCGCTCTTCATTATTTATTAAGCAGCACTTTTAGAATGGGAAAGCTAAACCGCGAATCTCGCAACCCGAGAACACGGATAATAACTTGCACTTTCATTGTTTACTTTTGAGACAGGCTTTATTCCATAAAGATTTAATAGCTAAAGATTATTAGAGTCTGTTTCTAGTGAGTGACGCCAGTGAAACCGAAGAAACTATTTTCATGTTTGATCATGTTATTATATTGCTCCTTCGGTCATCTGTTTAGGATTTAACGAAACAACATTGACAATTTTCCGTTAAATGATAGAATGTTTATTTTTATTCTTTAATACGCGGATGCGATACCCAGTAATTGATAACTAACTTTTACGCGTGTTTATCTCAATCAAAATGAATTTCACGAGCCAGTCTCTGTGCCCACCTGATGCGGATGTTGTCACGTAGTTTGTTAAATAAATTTGAACTAGAACTGTTGAATTATATTACATAATCGGATTCAAGTCACATCCCTTGATTTAACCATCCGCTGAACAGGTGGAGAAATCTGAATGATGGGCGCGTGCGAGTGCGCCAGGGCGGACATTTAAGGCAGCAGGTCGACTGAACAGAGATTGTAAACCTTAGTCGTTTGAGTTAGCACTGTAGTTGGGTCAACACGGTTTTATCGACTGGCTTCTGTTTATGAAGTTCTTAGCCTGGCCAGGATGTGTACACATACCGAACAAACTGTACAATAAGCTTGTTATTAACTCTGTTTGTGGTATATTTGCCCCGCTGAAAGCTCATTACGAAAAGCTGGGTACGTGGACTCAAACCCCGCCAGTCCTAAATTCCTAGTTACGTATACATAGTAAAAAAATCAGTTCAGCCAGGTTGCTTCAGTTGTTAAAATAAACGTTCAGAATTATATTCGAAATTATGTCACAATGTTTCTGAAAAAAAATCTTTTTGCATTTTCATCAACGCACGTATTATAGGACTGGGTGACAATAAATCACGTGACGGTCGGATATTGTCAGTGGGCTCTAATGATTAATGTTGCGAAAGTTTAGACAATGTCAGCACATCTTCCGCTCTTATGCCACGATATCGAGGGAATATTGAGTGACTCGTTCTCTCATGTCGCTATTGCTTTTTATTTACTTTCAATCACAAAATCCTCCCTCAGCAGAGTGTGTTTTCTTACCATAAGAGGCACTCAAAGAGAATATTGTTCTGGTGAGGCATATTTCATAAGGATGGGGTACAACCGGACACAGTTGGCCACTAATTTCCGAAGTAAAATAAACAAGTTTTAGATTTATGCTTTTATTAGTTATACAAGTTATCTGGAACATAATTGGTACACGCTTTCAAATAGTTAAGCGCTTCTCAGATAAGCAAATATTTATTGGTAACTACTCTAGTTGTTGTCAGAAACTGTGCACTCTGCAGAGATTAAATTTCTCTCTGTCTTTGTCGAAATTTTTGTTCAAAGTTTTCAAAATAAGCGGAATTTGCTACAATTGTTTATGTACTTTTTGCTCATGCGACTATTTCATAATATAACGTGTTACATTCTTATCAGAATGCGACTAGGTCTTAGCTTAGTTACATTGTTGAGAAATTTAATTCTTCGTATCTCTTGAACCCTTCTTCCAACTTGCAAAGTTGCTAGGGCTGATTGTCTCACGCGACAGGCTTACGACAAGTCTACAATACAGATTGTTTCGTGTAAATCAAAACTTCAATTCGCTTGCGCCTGCCGTACACAACACAAAAATGTCGTTGGATTTTGAACCATGTTTTAAAACCTTGGCTTACGAAAATGGTGGCAACTCAAACTATGTTTGAGATAGCCTGTTTAGCAGACGTTTCCTTTCCATTTTCCAGCGAGCGAGCGAGCGAGCGCGCCTGGGATGGGCAAAAAGGGAGAGAAGTGAGTGGAGAGGACAAGGGAAGTCGTATACAATTCTACACCAAGGGGCTCACTTCTCCAACGACGAGCAGGGTAGCTCGAGCATTGGGGCAGTGTCAGCGACTCGTTGCATGTATCTAAGGAGTATTGTTAATTTGGTGACGTGGACATGAGTACCGTCGGATCAAAACAAAACTCTCCGTACGCCTTACGGTTGCTATGACAACTGATCCGGTGAACGTGACTGTGCCTCCTTAAGTCTACTTTGCGGTAGAATGCTCTACCACATGTCTGACAGGCAAACGGTTTGAATCCCAGGTGTTTACGGCTGTGAGTGATGAGATTGGAAGACTGACTAAAACACTTTCCACACTGGCGACACTTGTGGGGCTTCTCTCCTGTGTGCACGAGCATGTGTTTCTTCATGTCCGACTTCTGGTGAAATCGTTTGCCGCAATAATCGCAAGAAAATGGCCTGATGTCGGCGTGAATCAGCATATGCGTGGACAGGGTCGAGGAACGCTTGAAATGTTTACCACAAGTCTTGCACTCGAATATCTTAACAGTAGTGTGCGTCTTCCTGTGTTGTGCAAGGCTGACGTAATGACTGAATGTCTTTCCGCACGTGGCGCAGCCGTACGGGCGGCTACCCGCGTGTGAGCGCCTCACGTGTACCTCCAAGCCGTGTGGTGTGCAGAATATTTTCTGACAGGTGTTGCACGTGAACGTGTCATGAGAGTTGCTTTGCTCCAGCTCGTTTTCATGCTGCGCTTTCATGGTCTTTTCGAAATGTTCATCTTTCTTGCTGAAAGTTGTTTTCATGTCTTTTGTAGAAGGTTTTCGTTCTGGAAGATTATTGCTTTTAAAACTGGGCTCGTTTAAAATCACTGAGGCACTGCGTTCTGTCACCCAATGTTTCTTTGACTCTTGAATAAGAAAGGGCAAGTGGCTTTCTTCAGGAACTAACTCTGTGAAGACACAGTGTAGATATACGTTACATATGCGTACTAGCTAAACGAACCAGACAAAAGTGTTAGCACGATTTCCACTTCTTTCTCATGTCACAATGTTAACTTCCCACCACAACAAAATTTCCTAAAATGACAGCTATGAGAGATCCGTTCCAACCATGAGGAGGGAGTACGCTAAACTAATGTTTCACGCTCTAAAAATTGATATTTTCACGGTTTTATTATTAAGTTAAGTAAAACACTGCGCTGTGGCTAATAATAATAAGGAGCAAGTTCAAGCACAGGATTCGAATATCAACTTGACGTTTCCGATAAGACCGATAATCCTACTGCACGAAACAGGCAGTCATCATTTGATTCCAAACGAAAATAAGATAACTTACTTGACTTGTCTCACGCAAGCCTACCACATGATATTTAAGTTATATTGTTCTTGTTCACGTACTCCCCTACAGTGTAAATCTCGGTAATATTATTTCCCATCTAAGGCATCCAATCAGTCTTTTCGCTTTTTTTTTTATTAATTCACTGATTATCATGATTTAACAACCATATGACGCAGTTACGCTTAAAATATCTTAAAATTCCAAGAAATAACTCTGGACTTAATTTGATTTAAATTTGGCTTCCCTGGTGGGCCTCTCACCAATCTCCAGTCGCTTAAAAATGATGAAAAATTAAAAAAAAACACTCTGTCAACCCGTCAACATCTCCGAAACAGAACCGACGATTTGAAACACACAAATAAGCCCCAGCAAGTGGAATCATTGAATGAACATCAGTGACTGTCCAATGAACAGACTAAGATCTACCGAAAGGTATAAATAAGCTGAAAAAATTTTTTTAGCCCATTTTCTGTTACTAAACGTAGCTTAAAGTGAGGCAATTTTCTAAGATTTTCACTTTAAGATTGTGCTGTATTGGGCAAAACAACTTTGAACAAAAAAAATGCCTCAAGGCAAATCCTTCATCGCTTTTCTGTTTTAACACGTCTCTTCAATTTCCTTTCGAACTTTACTAGAGGAATCGTTAAAACATCAATTGGCATGATATCAGCTTCAGGAGAAAAAAGAACTTCCACTGATCAAAAGGAATTGTTGGATCGGAAAAACAAGGCGTCGGCGAAGAAGGATAAAAATGGTAAACAAATTTCAAGGGAGTTACACCAAAGACTGGTTCACGCACCTTAGACCAGATTTCGAAGTTAATTGTAAGATGATCAACATTTCTTATCACGAAATCGGAACGCATTCGTTCAGCGCCAAAATTTGTAAATTTATTCCATTCATTTTTCCTGAGGCCATGGGCTGGCATTTCCGCGACTTCCGATTGTAAAGTGGAATAATCAGACGAGTATTTTCCGTGTAGAGGAACATCGTTTTCCTAGTATGCCTAATAATGCGCAGGAACATTGATAAAAAGTAAACAGGGATTCATGTGCCTTCCTATGCCAGACAAAGCTGAACGCGAGTGATATTTTTCAAAATAAATAGTTTCAAAACTGACTGATTTTTGGAAGCAAACTCCGGAAAAGTAAAGTTGACAGCTAAGAAGTAGTCTTTCATGTTTGATATGAGCTTTACTTAAAAGTCACAGCTGAATTGGTACGTGTTGCTGTCCAATTGTTTATCTAACGATGCCTCGTGTACCACTGTTTAGATACTCTGGAGACAGAAGCTAAACAATTCTGTCACATCTTATAAATGCTCCTTCCGATTTCCTTCAACTTTTGCTACGCGACTTATGATACTTTCTTGTCAGACTAGCTTGTTTTGCCAATAGTTCAACCGGTTAACGTCTTTAGACTTAATTAAACAATGCTTCTTCGAACTGGGGTCACGTAAGGTACAGATTTCGTTGTTTCTTCAGGCCCTTCATGTCTTAAAAACCGAATTCTTCCTAAAACAGATGATCAAAGTTTAAAATGAAAGTTTGAAGTTTGTTTTTTATCGTGATTTCTTTCAGTCGTCGCACGAAAACGATAATGGTGTTGTTATCTTCTAGCAAACAAAATCGACGAAATTTCCTCTGCATTGTTGGATCTTAAAGACAGTGCAATCTTTACCAAACAGGAACTGATTTCTCGCAGATTTTGTCGCAGCGATTTAAGCAACTTCGACAGAGTGTCGCTGATAAAATGCAACTAACAATGTGCATATTGGCAACGCCTTAATGCGGTTTGATTCTTAACTCTTCCGAAATTAAGATCTATTAATGTGAACGAGCACGTTTCGAAACTCGTGCGTAATATCGCAGCATTGATGAAGCAAATTTGCGATTGAATAATTCCCGGAGATTGAATGAATAGAGCAGGTGAAATGAAACGTATGCTTCCTCTTTAATCACTGGCTATTTACTCAGTGAAGTTAACTCATTATGTAGATTAACTTCATTGAAAAGTAAATTCAACGAAATCCAATCTTTGAATCTGTTGCCGAATATCTCAGTTCTCTTTCTTGCCCAAGAAGGGCCACAAAAAAATTGTTTTCATCTTCATGAGGGTCACATGTTCTATACAAACCAAGTTCACATAATATTAGCAGGTAAATATCGCGCTTATATTGCCCTCCTGCCGATTAAAATCTTCAATAGCACCGGAACGCTTCCTACAGCGCCAGGGCAAATACTAAATCAGAATTTTCTTTATGAAGCCAGCCATTGTCCTACAAATAAGAGTCACTTTTCACCTTTCTTCCCTGTTTTGTTTGCTTAAGCGCCGATTGACTGAGGAAAATCTCATATCCGGACTTAATACAAATGAGCTTTTTGAGTGAACGTTCAAAACTGTGATTTTGCAGGAAATCAAATTTTCAAAGGAAATCAAATTTCTTCAGTTCTCTCGGTCGGGTGTAAACCAAACATGAGACAAATGCAAAAAAGAAATACCAAAAGTTTAGAAAGCAAAGCAATGAATTATTAAATGCACCGAAAAGAAAGAAAAAAAAGAAACCATATATTTATCCTGATCTGTACGTGTAGTTTTTTTTCTGTCGAATTTCTTGTGGAAAAGTTTTCGTTTTACTTCTTAGTTGCAAATAGGTTGCTTAGTCTTAAACACGAATTTTATGAAAATTCTACACCGTCCGTATTTTGAAATAAAAATGTTTAAAGAAATAAGTAAATAGAGGCTGAACAAGTTACTCTGCAATGATTCGAAACGCAGCAACTATACAATCACGGCATTATTAGTCTTTTTCGTTTTGTTTTTTCCTTGAAAATCATGCCAAATTCAGCACATTAAATAACTATTTTATGAGAGCAGTAAATATCCTCTTCAATGTAACGAATTAAAACCGTCCTTAGCCCGCCCAGAAAATGGAAAAATACGGTATTGCGTTTGTTAATTTTAAAGTAGCCTTGCCAAATCCGCGCCCGGAGAAGACATCTTTTTTCCGGCCATAGCAAAATCAATGCTTAAATGATCACCAATGTACGCAAGATAACAAGATGATGTATTCTCTAACCTGGAGGCGCGCTTTCAGTGACATCCGCGTGTCCCTTACGGACTCGAACAAGGAAAGATTTCGGCATGATGTGATAAGAGCCCAAAACCTTAGGGTACAGTTGTTCGCTTGATTTTGTTCTGTTATGCTCCTCGTTGGCGATCGTGCAAACTGCAGAAATTTTGGCTGCTCGATGTGTTGACCTTGCGAGCCCTTGACTGAGTTTGAAGGCTGCTTCAAGCTGGCTATCAAATTTATTTCAATCAACCTGGGAGAACAAATGTTACAGTAATTACACATATCAGCTGAACGCCTCCTGTTTTTTTATACACAGGCTTGAGTTGACTTCTGTTGTCCTATTGGTTCTCCCATCGCGGATTGTCCCATGTTAATGAACTCGTCGCAACTGATTTGTGACTTATTTGGTAAAGAGAGGAAATTGAAAGCCAACTTGATTATAAAGATTAGCAACAAAGTGAGCTCAATTGTGATTAAAATTTTCGTCCAGCAAACTTCTTTAAACAAACGTCGTTTTGGAACCAAGCATTGCCTGCACGTTGGTAGCACGGGTTCGCGTGCTGTAAATTACTTCGGACAACTCCACGCTTAATAAGTCAAATTTCTAACAGAAAACAAAGTACATTGCTTAAGGTATTCTGTTGACTTCAGAGTGTAATTTTAAAATTGGATTAAGGGTATGATTTTAATGAAACTTGTTAAATGGAGGCTGAAGAGAGTGACCCTTGCAGCTGAACTAAATGTAATTATATTGCAATATCAATCCTGGTTTTATTCTTTAATTTTTTGGTTTTGTTTCATTTCTTGTGGTGTGAAAATGATATCTGTGAGCTGTAAAGGAGACCGAACAACTGAATGTTAATATTTCTTAATATTTTCAACAATGATTCAGCTTTTCTCCGTACGAGTCAGTTTACTTTAGAGAAACAAAAAGAAAAGACAAACACACCAAAATGGGAGAGATTTACAATAAATAGCTTTCTCAGTTCAAATTTGTCACGCCAAGCGAATAAAAGATTTGCAACACCTTTTTACCCAAGTAGATTTAATTTATCTTTCTAGCTTACATACCAACAAGAAATTTAATTGTTTCATTAAAACCATTAGTTTTATCAGCACTTCGAGAACGTGCCAGTTTTTATCAGATAAAAAAATGAGTTCATGAAAGCGAGATAAATTTAATTCATAATTTCTATTTTGCGACGGTGATGAATTGAAACGCCGCGAGGGAAAGTCAATTAAAATGATGGAATGGTCAGATCTGCGAGCACCGCTTTGTTAAAATAATTCTTGTGTTAATCGCGAAGGATGTTTTTATGATCTGTCGCGTCACTCATCCAGACTAGTATTGATATAGGTAATGAATCTGTGAGCAGAATATCTGTGATACGTACAAACATCACTTTCTCTTTGTTCAGAGTTGCTTTCCGCGCTATTTAACTGACGTACCGCGTGAATCAGTGATTAAGTGATTTATTTTTGCTTTTAAACCCTTGCTGAGTTAACTTAAAAATTCATGCGACGGTTTTGAATGCGGCATTCATAAAAAAAAATTCTCTGCTTTTTTAATTTTTTGACGATTAATTCTGAAGTCTAATTACGAAAGGGAATTGGGTGCGGTAGAAGTAAACAAGGTGCAAAAAATGCCTTCTTATTTCGTGAAAAGAAATTCAAGAAAAAGAAATTCATAACCCAATGTACGTTTTTACCAGTATTGTAAATAAATAGTAAGAATGAAGGAGAATAAAATCAGCTTTTGATTAATTATTTGTATCGAGATTTTTTGTGACCGCTCGTGCAGTTTGTTTTGTTTCATTTTTGATACTATCATTTCGGGTACTTTATTACTTTGTAGAGCGAAAATGACCACAGTAAGCCATGACTATGACGCATTAGTCCCAAAATATATTTTAATCATTATTTGAGGGAACAGGGAGGGCTGGAATCCTTAGCTCTCAATCTGCAAAAGTTTCTCTTCACAAGACCAATATTCGACCAAGCAGAAAAGGTGATGCGGTGGAGAAAGAAAACTATTCAGTTGATTACCAAAGCGATCCATTAAGATTTTTGGCTGGGGACTCAAAGGGATAAAAAGAATCCAGTTTTGTTTTTCCTTTCGCGATGAAAGAATATAAAACTTTAAGCGACATTGAATTAAACAAAATTAAATCATTATTTACTTACTAATTGAATCAGTATCAAATCAATTAAATTGCATTAGTGCAGAATCGTTTGGTTTTTGAAAAGCTGAATGAACAATTAAATCCGGTATGCGATCATCTGTTTTTACGGACCTTGGTTTCTACATCATAACTATTGTTTTTTCTTCGAATTCAGAAAGAACACTTTTAGACAAATATTGTACTGTTCATTGCAGTTAAGAATTTATTTTATTTGTGGTTTAAGTAATTTCTGTATGCCGACATATTTTCTCTTTTAAACGGGGGATTCTTATTTCAAATTTTACGTTTCTCTTGTCAATCTCCCTGATTAAATCAACCTTATTTTAGAGCAGGTTTTTTAAAGCAATGATTCAGAGCTTTTTAATATGGCAGCGCCATTTGGGGAAGCACGTTGTGGGAATAAAGTAAGTGAGAGGATGTACCCAAGGTTTCAGTTCAATAAGCTGAGTAGATCAAAACCTGTTGAACAGGATCTTGAATTCACCGCCACCTACTGTCCATTATATGTAGATGATATAATTACAGTACTACCGTGTGGCACGAAATTTTTGCGGTTCTAATTTTTTGCGATTCTTTCGGTTTTTTCCCGCGATCCGCAAAAATAGTTCCCGCAAATTTTGTTTCCGCAAAAAATTTACTCCAGTGGCGAAATTATACATAAAAACCTCATATGTAGAATCTAGTTGATGCCAGTTATGTAAAACGTCTCTTTAAATAAAACGATGAAATTGTCCACGGTACACTACAGGTGTAGCTGCTAAAAAGTTTACAGAAAAAGGATCGTTTGAAGGTACTATCAGCCACACTTGGCAAGACGTTATTTGTAATAGAGCGACTGATTACCGTGTAGTGTAATAAAAAACACGCCGAATAAACAGCAAATAAACGCGACTTTCTGAAAATCGCAAAAATTGATACCCAACTCGAAAAACGAGTCCTTCGCATTCGCAAAAATTAGCTCCCGCAAAATACAAAAATATCGCCGATCCGCAAAATTAAACTCCCACAAACATTTCGTGCCACACGGTTCTCTAAACCAAAACACAGTGGTCCAAGGTCACTGATGCAAACAACTGAAAACATAACCTGCGAATAATCAAAGAGGCGTTGTTACATTGCTTGCAATGCATGACGAGCATTACGTGAAGATAACGCATGCGCAGGAAGCGGGGCGGGAAGTGGAATTCGCAAGATGTTGTCTTCTGGTCCTCAGAGCTCCTTTTAGTCAGGAGCGCGACCTCTGGAGTCGAGCATAAAAAAGTCGGGAACTGGGAGAAATATAGGAGAAAATTTTGTTTTTTACTCTAGAAATAGCATAAAAAGGGTGATCTTTAATGGTAACAACAACAAACATCTAAAGAGCTTGTGAAACTTAGGTAACTTGAGAAATTTTTTGGCTCTTTGGGTGTATTTTTCGAGGAGAAATTGGCTAGGTGGCAAAAGGGCTAATGAGCTCATACATTCTTTGTAAAGTTTTGAGAAGTTTAACGCCGCTTCACAGAAAAAGTATTCAACACATCGGGCTCAAATTACTTGGGACAGTTAATCGTGCTGTGCCCTTTCAATATTCAGAGCTAATATTTTGTAACTCCATCAGAAACTTTATCGCTTATGCTAATGAAGCAAATATTGTGAACAAAGATTCATCGAACATAGGCTCTAGGGTTTTAACGTAATCTTTGCCATGGCAACCACACAAGCAACGTTAGGCGCAATCAAAGTTGAAAAAGAAAAACTTTCATGTGCTATATTAAACACAAAGAATTTGAACACTATGTGAACCATTTTACCCGAATTATTGTGTTGCGTTTTAAGTCTATAGAGTTCAGTAGGACGCCAACGGTTTTGCGGTTTTGCCAATGTATGTGAGAATGAAAGAATTCATAAATGCGACGCTCGGGGGTTGTTTTAACCAACTTAATTACTGCATCTTGTGATGTGATGACTAAAAAATGGAAGCGTATTATTTTCAAAAGCGTCATAATGTGATAATGAGATTTACAGAAAATAAAAGTCCAACAAACAGTATTATTCTATCCGTCTGTGTGCGTAACACACCTCAACATTCGCGCAGAATAAATAGTTCAAACATGTTTAAATTTTTCCAGATGAATTTTTTGACAAGTTAACGGTCTATTTGTCTGTCTGTTATTTTGCTTCTGTTATGTTATGTCTTGTTCCAGATGACTTGCGTATTTCTTAAGTGGTCATGTAACGGGTCTTTTTGTTCTGGTCTAGTGTTGTTTCTGCTGGCGACGCATTGATGCCGAAGATGATGTTTTTAACATCTTTATTCTATTATGTTTTTGTGTCTTATAAATTTTTCTCGAAGAATCTTTTCGCATCTTTGAATAACGGTCTTAGTGAAGGATAAACTGAGCTTTCGCGCGTAAAACAATAGTTTTTCTTTATCCTATTATTTCCTACATTTTCCAGATGAAGAGTCTTTTGTCAAGTCCAGACAACAAACTCTTTGCGTCTCTGCCAATAAAATGGGACTCAAAAAAGGGCATCTTTTTAACTATTGTCTTCTGAATATACATGTTTATTAAACAGCTTTAAAAGCTTGATGAAAACGTTATATACTTACAAGGTATCAGCCTATAACCCTGAGCGAATGTTTACCGACAGAGTCATTTTTTTAAAGGCTTTCACGTGTGCAAATGGCTCGATAGCCAATGAAAATTGACGAAGCAGAAACCTCTCAAAAACGTGCACTTATTCTGTCGCGTCACTGCCACCGGATATGAATGAAGGCGATCGTTTAATTTTCTACTCCTGTATTTACTTAATTCTAATCAATTGCTTTCGAAAACCATTGCCGGATGAAGTTTTTCCTAGCTACCGGACGGATATTTGAATAGATTTGTTAAATTCGGCGGTTCTGAGCGCCTATCTCTTTGTACTAAAAGAAGCCGGCTAAAATATCTGTTGATTCTTAATGCTAGCAAATTATACGATTTAAAGACGACCTTTGGTTCCAACGGTCTTGAGTCTAGTTGAAAACCATACTTAAATAACACTCGAGAGCGTCTCCGTTACAGGCCGTTAGGTGTACCCAAGAGCCTTTATATAAGACGTAAACAGACTCCACGATTCTCAAACGTTGTATTGACGCCCAGCAAGAACGTGCAACGCTCATAAAGAAAACGTAGCAGATATTACAGACGACTTCCACGATGAACAACATTCTTCTTATTGCTTTCCTTTGCCTGTTGCTTGGAATTTCTTTTCAAGGTGTAGAAATGCGACGGATGCCCTACTTAGAATGGAACTCGCGCGGTTTGCCCATGCAGTGGAAAAAGAGATCATCCACCAACAGCCACCGGAGCAAGATATATAGCGACTTTTATAGAAGGTAGCTAAATTTGTCAAACGTTTTCTGTTTCAATGTCGGTACATCGGTACACTTCGGG
Source organism: Orbicella faveolata (assembly GCF_042242905.1). Classification (NCBI taxonomy): domain Eukaryota; kingdom Metazoa; phylum Cnidaria; class Anthozoa; order Scleractinia; family Merulinidae; genus Orbicella; species Orbicella faveolata. Next base: position 6,994,950 of record NW_028301565.1, read on the forward strand.
TACTTTGTGAAAGGTTCAGGGTCAGTTAAAAATTTTTAGACAGTGAACTGATTGTCGTGTCAACTTTGCCTAACAGTAATAAAAAAACGTATCGGAATTCTTGCTTCAGACATAAAGAAAGAAACAATCTTTCTCTGGCCAAAATACGGGAACTAACTTATAACTGTATTAGGATCAATCTCTCGATTACAGAGGTGCGCTCGGTATGGCCTTACAGTGTGTACGAATATAGGGACTGGTAAATTAACCTTACAAATGAAACAAACAAACAGTTATTCTAAAAAAAAAGTCCTGAAATTCTGCATTTTAATAATATACTGATACGAGTCAGGCCCAAATTAATCAAGTTGTCCAAATTAAACGCCTAGACAGCCCACTATTGTGCAAAAAATCGAAATGACTTGGTAACAAAGTTATTCACAACAATATTCTGGGTTGGGTCCTACCCCCGGAGAGGAACGAACCCCATCCCCCTTCAAACTGAAGTTAGAAAGAAATATAGCGATCACTCCCTTATAGACCTACAGGAGTACAACATGTGGTCCTATCTCATCGTCTAACTGATAACAACAATGTCAAAAGTTATAGCAAACCCCATTCAATGGCAAAACCCTCATCGCCCTGGGGGCAATGACTAATTGAAAGATTCTAAAAAAAAAAGTCGCAAGTACTTGATCGTTGTACATTTCCTTTATCTTTCTTGCCAGTTCTAGACCCTACAGCTTGGACGCGGATGAAGACCAGCAGAATGATTTTCCACCTGACTTTCCTCGTCCGGGGAAAAGAACTGTGCATCCATAATAATGTTTGGAAGTAGAGATATACCTCTGCGGTTCAGAAAGAACCTCTGATGGCTTTTAGTACATAAGTTGACGTGCATGGTGTAATGTCACATACAGTCATTGCTCTTGCATTTTTTGGCACTTGTGTGTTATATAGTTATTTCGTCTGCACTCCCGATTTCGTTGATTTGACTGGATTGATTAGAAAAAAAAAAAGGCCTTCCGTTCCTCTTTAGTTCGATTCCTCGATAACTCGGAACACTGGGATTAACTTCACTTTCTGTTAAAATAAACTGTAAATTCAATAAAAATGCGTCAAGCTACAGTTGTGTTATTATTGGCTACGTTAGCCACAGTTGCTAGTTAGTCACAAAGGCTAGATGAAAAAAAAGGCTGCGTCATAATTTCTCAAAGACTGTACATGCATATGCTGCCATCTAAACATCTAAGTCTAAACATCGTTGAGCTCAAGCAGGGAACAGAGCGAGTAAGAGGCCAATAACTGACTAGTTCCCAGTCGTCTCACAGAGTCAACCCCTGCTTTATCACTTTTCCCCAGTCGACTCTCGCTCCGGTCGGAGACTCAGAGACGGCTGTGACCTGGATCAAAGGACAATGCCAGACGGAGCCGTAATAAGTGCTCGAGGTGGCTGGGAACAGCTTTCAACAATTTCAAGTAATGTTACAATACTGGTATCACGCAAATGCTCAATCATTGTCAAATTTGTTGTGGACATTTTCATTATTGTGGTAGACCGGGTAGACAGTTGATCCGCCAAAGTAAAACTGATGAAAAGTGCGGGAAAATGCTAGTCAGCCACCTGAATTAAATTAAATTGATGTGCCCGTCTTTTGAGATTTTAAAGTATTGTCTTTCTACGATTACGTATATTATTTATGTAGCGTGAGTATCATTCTGGAAGCTTGGAATAGCAACTGATGATCGCGCTATTGCGTGATGTTGTATGTCTCGATGGTCACGCAATGTATTATAGTCAGTCACGCAATTAACTTATTTTGTCACATGCTCCCCTTCACCGGCAAAGAACAGCTGTAAAGCTGCAGACTACTACTTGAACATATTTCGAGCAATTAAGGATTTACACTGCTCGTGATATTTGAAAATTTATTCAAATTACACACGCCTAAAGGCTTGTGTAATTTTGAGAGAATTTTCAAATACCACTCGTGGTGTAAATCCTTAATTGCTCTCGCATTCGTACGCTTACCTATACTTATTATCTCTTTGGTCTTTTTCTATCTCAGTAAACTATTATTTTCAGGTTTCCTTCATTTTAAAGGTAATTCATTTCACAATCACAATGATGTAATTTTCTCAGTCATATAATGATAAACCAAAGGGACAAGGATGGTTATAATTAAGGATGGAGAAGATTGACACGAATTGTAAACGATAAACCTTGAAAAATTTAGACTAAACTTTTCAAGATGCGAATCCGTGACGTAATGAGCTCCTTTAATAGATCGTGAACGAGTAGTGTAACTTGCGGGTGAGTTCGTATCACATGCGTTCCCGCAGAAAGCGGAGGCCTATCTTTGGAATTTCCGTTCACTGATTACGTCACAAATGACACACATGAAATTGACTGACCAGGTTTCTATTGGCAATAAGAATGGCCTTGAATTGGTGGGCGCGTGTTACAGTCTACAAGTTGATAAGCCACATGACGTTGGCTCGCCTGCGCATTTAAAATCTGTCGTATACATTGCAAAAACATTCGGACGATTTTAATTTTGGACAAAAAAGTGTCCGAAAATGAAACCCTCCAAAATTTTTAACCGTCCGAAATATTTACAGTAGACTATCAAACTTTTAAATCGGCTCCAAAGCAGCTAGTGTTCTTTATGGAGTGAACTCTAGCTGAGACACTGCTTAAGATACGTAACGGCTTGATAGGATTTTTCTTATTTTCCCGTCGGTGTATCTGTAAACCCTTGAGGCTGTAGTAAAACTATCGTTATCTCAGATGTTGTTTCAGTCTAAAAGGTGATTTGTAGGCGTAAATTTACGTTAGCTACGTTTCAGCAGTGTCCGAAACGTGGTAAATTTCTTTTGCTAATATTTGTGTTGAAAATATTCCCGCACACCTTATTTATTCGATCTCTAAAAGTAAAAGAAAGAGAAAAAAGCTACAAGCATATACAAATGAATAAATAACTTTCTATTAAATAGTTATTCTAAGTCTGTCGTGATTCACCATGGGAATTGTTAAAAAAAATTACAGTTATTGCTTACCGTTTAACGAAACGGCCCAGTGAAATTGTTTGATATAACATTTTCTCAAATATGATATTCAGTGAAAGAAGAAATCTTGTGCATAAAATATGATAATATATTAAACATTTTTTGTCGTTTTCATTGATAAATAACATTTTACATCCATTGTTATGAGCCTTCTTATTTTCTTACTTTTGCGTGTTACGACCGCGATGCACGCTGGTACTAGCTTTTGTAGGTGATATCTGCAAACAAAGTTGTTTCCTGAGCACAATATATATTGAAAGTATGTTAATAACATCAATTATAATCTGCAACTGTGTGCTTGAGATGCGCGCGTCAAATTTACAGTTATGGAAAATGTTTCCTATAAGAATACAGTAAACATCCGCATATAAGAACACGTGATTTCGGGGTTCAGGCTGATCTAGTTCTTATTTATCGGGTGCTTAGTGAGATATCAGCCTGAAGATGTTCTTAATATGTTCTTAAACTATGTTTCAGAAATACTACACATAAGATGTTATTAGCGGTTTGGTTACCATATTTTATTATAAATAAGTAGGAGAGTAAACAAATCCGTTAATCAATAAATAAAATAACAATGTGTCAGGTAGTAAACTAGTTAACATTAACGAGTAGAAATGTAGCACTGGTTTCAACACTTTTTTAAAATATTTCTTACAGTCATGCTAAACCAACCGGGGCCACCATAGTCTCGCAGCAACCATAGTTACATTGCTTTCTTACTCCGACACCCTCTCCCTTATTATACAAAAACATGTTTTATTTATCAGGCTGAACTGGTTCTTATATATATGGTGCTTTATGGGCCAAATTTCTGGGCCAAATTTCAGGGCCAAATTTCATGTTCTTAATCCATTTGTTGCTATATGCAGGTGTTTACTGTATCACGGATATTTCGCATTAAAACACCTGATCTATTGTTAATGTCTAAACCACGTATTTTGACCCCTACAAAATACTGAACGTTACATTGTAAGTTGGCTAAAAATGTAGCTTGCCTGGTAAAGAAAAAAAAGTGTTTACACCTGAAACATTAAAAAAAAACCGGTTAAAAGAACTCAGCACAGCATTTCTTAATGACAACAATTCAGCACTTATAACTATTTATTACATACTGATCAGAGTTCATAAGAAAATGCCAGGTAATAAATAAATACGGTATAATTCAGCTTACTTGCACGTTACTATCTTGTTTTCTTCTCATGCTATATTTCCGAATTCTGGTGGGAAAAATACAGGATTCGAGAAATTAAAACAAAAATGAGATTTATGGGTTTGACAAAACACCGTCCAGTTTCTTAGTTTCAAGAATTTACGTTCAGGCTTCTACTCGTATTCTGACCAATAATTACTTTACTACACAACAGAGAGAACCTGTGCTCTGAAAACCATACCAGCCTATATAATATCACTACTTAGACTGTACCTTTTCCTTCCTTGATCAAATATCGTAAATAGTGCTAGGACAATGACCTGTTAAGAAAACGAAATACACAAGTCACTATTACACTAAAAATGTTTTTGAAAATAATTTATCTTTAGTTTGTATGGCACACATGACAGGAGTCAACTTTTTGGCGGACCACTCGAGCGAAATGGTAACTACCAACATCAAAGCGAAAAAAGGCCGTTTTGAAAGGTCACTGGAGGATCCCACTCGAAAACTTTAGTCTGAATACGACAGCATTCATACCGGTCAGATTCTCTGGCCATTGAGCGGAGGAGAGGCTAATGACGAACTAAGTCATTTATTAGGTTCATAAGCGGCCTACATGAGCTGCGTACTGCAAAGAGCAGTAACGTAAAAGGCGCACGTTACTCAAGTATTTTGATAACGATTTTGGATAAACTGTCTTTATTAAATTTTGTCACCAGCATGGGACTACACAAAATTACAAACTTGGGTGGTTTGTTATCTTCATTTCATATTACTGGATGAAGAAATGTCAAAAATGCCGGCACAAGGTGCCACTTGTCGCTGGCAATGTCGAGTCTTGAACATC